>NC_056732.1:1537947574-1538280699 GCF_019279795.1 Protopterus annectens
TATACCGCACTCCTTCATAACACCCGTCTTCATGGAAATGAAACAGAATGAGAAAAACTATCCTTTAAATGCCATCAGGCTTTTTGACAGTATACCATTATGGGCAAAGAAAATGAGCTACAAAAAGCTATTGTGGACAAGAAATTGGTTCCATGAGATTGCCATTATATACTGTGTGAACGCGGAAAGTCATTTAATGTAGCTGATGTTTTCCAGTGATCTTGGAAAATAAGCAATTGTTCTCACAAAATGGATATCACAAGTGGACTATATTCATCTTGCATTTCAGATTAATGCAAATGACTATCACTAAATCAATTACAGCCCCAATACCCTAATTCAAATGGACTTCATGTTTCACTAGTAATCCTACTCTGTAGTTGAGGTAAGACTGCCACCTGCAGAGTAAGAGTAAGTACAGACGCAATAACAAATTACAAGTAACTGAACCCCGAGTTTATGTAAATCTAAATTGATGACTCTGATTAAAAAATATCTGTGTGCCTTTCTTTGAGTTATCACACACAGATAACTAAACATTACAAATAACTGTGATAATCACATAAAGAAACAACAAAAACTGAAGGGTAGAGATGCACAACTGAATTAATAATTCCAACAACCAAAAACAAATAAAACCAAATAAATCATTTGCATTATCGTACACACATTACAATGAATGCCACACAGATGCATATAGACACATATACACACACACACACACACACACACACACACACACACACACACACACACACACACACACACACACACACACACACAAAGATGAGGAAAAAAAAACTTTAGTATGACTGTTATATTAAGTAGTGAATGAAATGATGCTGATGCCAAAATTGTAATTGCATTCAGAGTTAGCATTCCTAATAGAATTACCTGTTTGATTACTGTAAAAAAATATGAAAACTTATATCTGTCAAAGAGTTTGCATTGCCCCAATGGGCTTCATCAATGTCAGTCTTCTTTTCTCAGTCTGTGGCAAAATGGGGCAACAGGATTTTCTTGTGTGTTTTCCTGATTGGTCTGTAGGTCTTGCTATTGCATAAGAGCTTATTGTATGTTTTCCTGGTTGGTCTGTATGCCTTGCTGTTGTAAAATATTTTTTTCTGATTCTGTATAAGCCCAGTGTTTGTGTGGGTTTGTGCTCAATTCCTCAGAGCTGCTCTTGATTTGGCTACTTGGCCTGAGATTTATATTGAATCTGCTGCATCTAAAACCATCCACTACTAAAAGAATGAAAATAAATATAATTTTGCACTTCTGCTGATTATTTTTACTGTATTTCATAAACATCCTGTATTACTTGTTACATTTCTCATACTTTAGTAGAGTTTCAAAGCTGAACTGTTTTCACTACTGTTGTAGTACCAGATGGCTTAGTGGTTAAGGTCTTTGTCTCCCATGCACAAGGTACAAGGTTTGATCCTAACCTTCAACCAATGCCTGTTTGGAGTTTGCATGTTCTCCATATGTCTCTGTGGGGTTTCTCCCATGTCCATAAAACATGCTGAGTGTGTCCATCTCAAAACTCACCAATGAATGGAGCTGTGGGCAGCAGCACAGACCCTACATGATGCCCTTTGGGGGAAGAGTTGTACAGACCAACCGCTTTGGGCATCTACTGTGATGTGCAGTATCCTCAAGACAGGAGAACACAGACCACAGACTGCGTGCCGTGGCAGGGCTAGCCACTCAACAGTGTAAAAAATATGGCTCTAGGTGATTCGGTCATGTTGACTAATGTCGCCAAAATTACTGGTGATAAGTGAGTTGAGGACCTGGCCTACTCTGACCCATGCCAGGGACCCTTTCTAATGGTGGGAGGGGTATATGTGCCCCTATTGGTCAGTGTGTGCCTGCTCTGGGTCAATAAGCTACTGCTGGCCGGTGTGTAGTTGCCCAGCCTGGGTTACTTGGGTTCTGTTGAGCAAAAGTTGGATGTAAAACCAACCTGCTCAAACATGAACTGAGAATTGCTATGCTTAATGTAGGTTCACTGACAGGACACAGCTTGGAAGTGTGACATGATGATATGAGGAGGCTGGACATCCTATATACCCAAGTGGGATCCACAGTCTACTACTCAGGTGGAAAGCAGGCTGGAAATGGTGTAGGAATTGTGGTGAGAGACAGGTTTCAGAAGGCAGTAAGGGATCATCAGAATTAATGACAGACTCATGGCAGTCAGACCCACAGAAGGGGTGTGATAGTGATGAAAAGAGTGCATTCAAACAGCAGTTGCAGGACCTACTAGATAAAGCAGGACAACATGTTGATAATGGGTGACTTGAATGCACATATTGGGACAGACAGAACAGGATATGAGGACAGCCTGGGTCCACATGGGTGGAGCAACAGGAATAAAGAAGGAGAAGAGAGACTTCTGTCTGGCAGACTTCCTCCTAGTAAGGAAAAGGGACTGGGGAAGAATCCATGATTGCAAAGTCATCCCCAGTGAAACAGTCGGCCCACAGCATAAACTACTAGTTTCCACAATCAGCTGAAACAGTTGTCAGAGAAGGCTCTAAGGTCAACAGAGACCAGACTGAAGACTTGGAAGTTGACTGGAGAAAAAGTAAAACAGTTCGAGGAATTACTCAGAGCTCTAGCACCCCAAGAAGAAGAGGACATACGTGGAGGTGAAGAAGAATGGCAGTGCCTAAAAACAGCATGTGTTAGGAGTAAAGAAAAGATATGTGGCTGAGCCAGGCATGGAAATAAGGTACATAAGGAAAGCTTGTGGTGGAATGGCAGAAGTCCAGAAAGTCATTAAAAGAAAGAAGGAGTGCAGGAAGAAGTGGGAGATAGAAAAGTCTGATCAGGCTAAGAAAGACAACTGGTCGGCTAATGAAGAAGCTAAGGAAGAAGTTGCAATAGCAAAGAAAAGGGCATCAGAAGCACTGTACCAACTTCTTGAAACTCAGTAAGGGCCACAAAGAAACTATATCAGGTTGCAAGGCAGAGACAGAAAGATAAAGAAGATAGTCAGACACCCTTCATAAGGGATACCAGCAACAACCTGCTCACCAGTCCACAGGACATCAAAGGCAGATGGAAAGAATATTTCCAGCAGCTTCTGAATGAAGAAAACCCCACAGAAGCTGTACTGCCCCAGAAAAAGCCTATGATGAGAGAAGAAGAGGAGCCCACCCTAGAAGAAGTAAGAACAGCACTAAGGAAAATGAAGTCAGAGAAAGCAGCAGGCTCAGATGAGGTCACAGCAGATATGATAAAGATGCTGGGTGAGATTGGGGAGAAATGGCTCCTAAGGGTACTAATAGAAGTGTGGAGAGAAAGGTGTATCCCAGATGACTGGAGAATTAACATACTTGTGCCAGTGTACAAGAACAAAGTGACATCCACAATTGTGGGCAGTACAGCGGCATCAAACTTCTGTCACATTGCAGGAAAGTTCTGGAGACAGTGATTAATAAATGGATATGCAAAGTAGTAGAATGTAAGATGAGAAAGGAGCAGTTTGGATCCAGATCAGGATGCAGCACAATTGACCTGATGTTTGCATTGAGACAGGTACTTGAGAAGAAGCTAGAGATGAGGAGAGAGTCCAACTGGGCATTCCTAGACTTGGAGAAAGCATATGACAAGGTCTCAAGAAAGCTGATCTGGGTAGTACTATGGTGGTTTGAAGTCCCAGAAACATTGGTAGAATTAGTGCAGGCTATGTAGAAGGACCGAATGACTGAAGTACGAACAGTGTTCAGCCTCATAGAGGGGTTCCCAGTTGGAGTGGATGTACATCAGCATTCAGCTCTGAGCCCACTGCTATTCATACTGGTGATGGACTACATTAGCAAACAGGTTGGAGGGGAAAGATCAACAAAGTTGCTGTATCCAGACAATGTGGCAGTACAGGCAGACTCTTAGCTAGAACTTCAGGAAAAGATAGGAGAATGGAATGCAAATCTGACAGCACATGGGATGAAACTAAGCACAGTTAAGACGGTGGTTATGGCAGCAAATTGGGGAAATCAAAAGAAGCTGAGAATAGAGATAGAAGGGAAGACAATGGAACAAGTAAACAGCTTCAAGTATCTGGGAGGGGTAGTTGAGGAGAAGGGTAGTCTGAATGAAGAGGTCAAAGCTAGAATCAGAGGGGCTGCAGGCAACTGACACAGAGTCTCAGGTATACTCTATGACAGAAGAATGCCAAAAAAGCTGAGAAATAAGGTGTACTCTATGACAGAAGAATGCCAAAGAAGCTGAAAAGTAAGGTGGACAAGGCAGTGGTTCAACCAGTACTACTGTATGGTACAGAAACCTGGGCAGTAAAGGCAGAACAGTTGCAGAAGCTAGAGGTGATGGAAATTAAGTGCCTGAGAAGAGTGGTAGGATGCACACTGTGGGACAGATATAGAAATGACGACATAAGAGCAGAAGCCAAAGTAGCTCCAATTGCAGAAAAGATCAAAGAGAGCAGATTATGGTGATTTAGACACATGCAGAAAAACAGAAGACAATCTGGTGAGGAAGATTTGGGACAGACAGGAAGAAAGTAAGAGGAAGTGAGGATGTCCAGCAATTCAAACATTTTGGTTATAGGAGACTCCATCATGAGACAAACAGAGGTCCCCCTCACCATGCTGGATAAAGAGAGTGGTACAGTCAATTGTCTGTCAGGGGTCAGGATTCAGGAGACCATGCAAGGACTCAGGTCACACAATCACAAGTACCAGTATGACTCAATCATAGTCCATGTGGGTATGAATGACTTGAGTTGTATCGCCCTGGTCTATATGAAAGGAAACATGCTGGACTTCTCTGAATACATATCCCAGGCTGGCATGAGCCTCACATTGAGCAGCAGTCTATCCTTACCAAAAATGATACCACAATACAAACAGAAAGTGATTGACTTCAGTAATTGGCTTAGCTACTGGTGTCATTCCAAGGGGATCCACAGTTTGCCAGCCTGGGACAATATGATCGACAGACCACACAGCTTTGCCAGACATGGTCTGCACCTGTCACTGCAAAACTTTTGAATACTGGACAAGGCATCTGCCACCCCCATAGAGTCTTTTTCAGGAAGTGCCAAACCAGCAGACCTACCAGCTTAACAATTTCTTCTAATGCTGGGCTGAAGGTATTACTGCTCAGTGCTAGGAATCTTAACAAGAAACTGTACTCCTTGGAAGTTCTCCTTACCCTGGAGAATGCTGAGGTCTGTGCAGTTACAGAGATGTGGTGCAAGGCTGCTTGAAGCACTCCAGCAATGCAAGGCTACAATGTTTATCACATATTCACACCATCCTCTTTAAAGGAAAAAAATAAAGGAGGAGGTGTCTCCATTTATATAAAAAGCAATCACATCTCTAGCTTGGTCAAGCAGGATGACTTGCTTGAGCTACTCCATATCGAGTTGACCATAGGCAAAATCTCCCATCATATCCTCTCTAGCTACAGGTCCCCCAGCATGAAACAGGAAACCCACTCTGCATAACTGAAGTTACTAGAACCACTTACCATTCAACCCAACACTCTACTCAGGACAATTTTAACTACCCCCTATATAAACTGGAAAACACATATGACCACTAACATGCAGGACCAGAGATTCCTGTGCTTTGTCAATGCAAATGCTCTAGAGCAGCTAGCCTGCACTCCCACTAGGGGTCAAATATCCTTGAGACAGTATTAACAAACATGGGGGAACATTGCACACCCCTCCCCAGTGTAATGTCCTCATTGGTAAGATCAACTCAAATCAGTCTATTTTGAAATAAATGTAATGGTAGTACTCCCATCAAACAGTAAAACCCTAATGAATTTTTTCATGGTGAATTACTTACTATTAAATGATATCATAAGCAATTTTAAAGGTGCTCCTAACCCTGAAAACGTGGAGGCCTATGCAGACGTATGCACATGTGCACTGTACAACCACTTAAACAACTGCATAGAAACAGCAGTATTTGACTGAATTAAACCTAGGTCTAGCCAGAAAAAAAGCCACCCTGGTGGACCCCTGGCATAAATAGACTGTATAACAGAAGGAAGAAATTCCTGTCTAGATGTACGTGGGAAGGAGCACAACAAAGAAAAAAGTCCCTCATTAGTCTCAACAGGCAAACCAGGGAACTAGTCAAGTATTCAAAAGCTAAATACGAGACTAAAATACTAACATACCCTCCCAAGCAAAGGATAACCACAAAGTTTTTTTAGTTATGTCCAAAATCTTAAGGGAAACACTCAACATTGTGCTGACTTTGCTTTAGATGGCACTACCCATACTCAGTCAGAAGAAACAGCAAACTTACTGGCTGATAAATTCAACTCAGATTTCACCCCCTCATCACCTCCATTCACTCACCATAAAATACCACCTACCATTCTTTTGCCTGTTATCATAAAAGAACAAGTTATCACTGCACTCTCAAAAGCTAGAAACACTGCATCAATCGGTGCTGATGGAATCGCAGGGTACCTAGTAAATAGTTTGAAACATGACCTAGCAGACCCACTCAGCTCTCTGTTTAACCACAGTCAGTCTCCAGACAGGCTTTGTCCCAGTAGAGTGGAGGATAGCAACTATCACCCATCTGCACAAGGGGGGACCATCAACTGACTCAGGAAACTACCAACCCAAATGTCTTATGGCCTCATATGCAAGGCTATGGAAGGGATAATCATGGACCTGATTAACAATGATAGAAGAAATCTCCAGACTCTAGAGCTAACCCAGTTTGGCTTAATCAAGGGTAGGTCCTGCCTGATCCATGTGGTGGACATCTTCGAGAAGGTCACCAGGGCCATGGATGAGAGTAAGACAGTGCATACCACATACCTTGACCTGGCTAAGTCATTTGACACAATACCCCCCTTGGGTATTAAAGATAAACTCAGAAATTGGGCATAAACCTCCACTTCATAAGATGAATAGTTACATGGCTCATGGATAGGAATGTATGTTGTTAGAGTGGGGAATCCACATCTAGCAAGAGGCCATTCCCCAGTGGAGTATCACAGGGTTAAGTGCTGGGCCCCCTCCTATTTGGAAAATACTTCTCAGATGTCAAGACAAATGTAGATGGGCTTTGGTTGACCAAGTGTGCTGATGAATGCAAGCTGTGGGCAATCACTGACTCCCCAAATTATGTTGATATCCTACAGAAAGTCTGACATGGACTAATACTTGGTGTCAGATCTATTGCCTCAAACTAAATGCAAAGAATGATATAATAATACTTTTATTTTTTTATTTTTATTTTACATTTGTTAACCGGGCTAGTCTAACTGGATTTATGTCCATTTTCAGTAGAGGCCCGGGGAGAAAAGCTCCAAGCATGAACAGTAAAACACAGTTAACAATATATAACAATATATAACTAGGACATGTAAGAAAACAGTGCAGTGGTAGCATTGGTTAAAAGCAAAAATATAGTAATGTAATTATAGAATATAAACATTATGCTAAAAGTTTATTTAAGTAAAGCATGGCAGATGTACTAAACACAAAGTGGGTATGAGCACATCAAAGTAAAGTCCTTATAATTTTTTCTCTTACTATGAAAAAAGAAGCATGATTAGGAGGCCTAGGTTAGAGGCCTAAGTTAGTGGGGTGGGGAAAAGGGTATGAGTAGGAGGGGAAATATATTTCAGTCTGGGTTAGCACAGGGACAAAGTCACTGAGTTTTAAGATGTTCTTTAATATGTTTTTTGAATAGAGATGTAGAAGGTAGGTTAGATAGTTCAGGAGGGAGCCGATTCCAGTTTTTGCCTGTAGTGTTTGGGAAAAGTGAGTCACCAGCTTTAATGTTAGATTTAATGAGGAGACCAGGAGTTTATTAGCAGAACGCAGTGTAGCTAGATTTTTGTATGGTGAAATCAGATTAGTGAGGATAGGGGTATTATTGGGGGGTGTAGGATCTTTTGAGTGATAAGTAACTGTTGATAGATTATGTGGTTCTGCAATTCTAGCCATCCTAGTTGTTTGAGGTTAAGACAGTGATGAGTTTTAAAGGGTGTACATGTAATGAATCTAGCTATGCTATTATAACAGGTAGAACGTTTGGAGATGTTATTCTTAGATAGGTTAGTATATATAGCAGAGGCATAGAAAAGGGTAGAAATGAGGTGGGTCTGGGCAATAGTTTTCCTGGCTGTGGGGTAAGGAAGGGTTTGAATCTATAGAGAGTACCTAGTTTTTTGTTAACAGATTTTATGGTGGCGTTAATATGGTCATCATAGTTAAGGCGATTGTCAATTGTAACACCTAGTAGGCAGGTGGTAGTATCCGGGATAATGTTAGTAGCATTGTTAGAGGTTATAAAGAAGAATGGTGTGGAAGATTTGTGAGTTGGAGTAAAAAGCAGTAATTTTGTTTTTTTGGGGATTAAGGACGAGGCAATGTTTCATAAACCAATTTTCCACATTTTGGAACACAGTTTGGGTGAGGGACTGGAAGGAGGCTATGTTCTTAGCAGTACAGATTAAGGTTGAGTCATCTGCATATTGAATGCAGGTGGCTTGAGGTATGTCCATGTGGAGGTCGTTAATAAATAAGGAAAAAAGAAGGGGACCTAAGATTGAGCCTTGCAGGACTCCAATATTTATTGGGAGTAATGAAGACAGATTGTTATCCCAAAGTACTGCTTGTTGTCTGTTTTGAAGATAACACCTAAGCCATTGTAATGTTAGTGGAACAAGAGAATGGTACTTTAGTTTGTCTAGAAGTAAGTTATGGTTAACCATATCAAAGGCTTTTGACAGGTCAATAAATAGTGCAGAGGAAAAGGAGTTATTGTTACGATTTTCATTTATAGAGTCAGTGAAGGATAGAAGGGCAGTCGTTGTGCTGTGGAATGGTCTAAAGCCATGTTGGCAGTTGGCTAGTTGGTTATTTTGTAGAAGGTGGTTGAGTAGTTGTTTATGAATACATTTTTCCATTATCTTAATGGGGAGAGTAAGGCAATAGGGCGAAAGTTTGAAAGCTCTATAGAAGATCCACCTTTGTGTAGTGGGATAATGTGAGATACTTTCCAAATGGTAGGGATTTTGCCTTCAGAGATAGTTCTGTTAATAAGTATAGATATGGGGTAATGAATAGCTTTTGCGGCAATTTGTAGGTATTCAGATGGGAGTCGGTCTGCAGATGGGGTGCAGGGTTTCAGTTTTTTAAGCAGTTTAAGAATAGGAGATGTAGGAATAGGTTGTATATGAAAGGTAGGAGACATCGTCTTGGAGGTGGGTGGTGGGGAAGCAGTAGGTGGGGGTACAGAATTGGCTAGGGTTTGAATGGCTTCTGTAGGTAGAGTATTTATTAAAGACATCAGGGATCTGGTTGAAATTATTTTGGTTGAAATCTAAATGGGCAGGTGTAATTGAGTGTCCTGGCTGAAGAAGTTTGTTTATCCCTGACCAAAATTTTTGTGGTGTTTGTTGATTAGTTTGTTGGAGGTGTAGGTAAAAGTCTTTTTTGTCTCTAAGAGTATCCTTCTTGGTGGCATTTCTTAACTGTTTAAAGAGGAGGTGATCAGATGGACATTTGGTAGCTCTCCATTTAGCCCATATTTTGTTTCTGAGGAGCATCTTCTGCTTAGTTTGTTTTGTTAGCCATGGGGCAGATTTGGATCTTATTCTAGTGGAGTGATAAGGTGCGTGGTAGTTTAGAATTTGAAGAAAGTTAGTGTTGAAGTAGGTCACAACCTCATCAAGTTCAAGATGGGTCAGTGGTGACCAGCCACATGCTTGCAATTCATTCAGGAAACTATCAGGATTAAAGAAATTCTTTGAGTGGGAAGTTTTGAGTTTGTGAGTAGTTGGGATATGAAATTTTTGTCTAATAATGTAAGTAAGCATATGGTCACTAATATTATCGAGAAGGATTCCTGAAGTATAATTGCTAGGGTGGTTATTAATAAGGATCCAGTCAAGAGTAGATTCTTTCCTGTTAGGTCTGTGGATTCTAGTAGGAGTGGTTATTAATTGGGAGAATCCATAAAGATTTATGTGGTTAGTGGGGTTCTGAGAACTACAGGTTAACCAGTCTATGTTGAAGTCACCCAGTACAATGGTTTCCTGGGGTAGTTGGGTAGAGAGGAGATTAAGAAAGTTTTCAAGAATATTAGTATTGTTACCAGGGGGAAGATACAAGCAAATTAGGTTGATAGATTTGGAAAATCAAATACCCTTTGGAAAATCAAATACCCATGCAAATTACAACATTAATAGCATCCCCTCAAATGTGGACCCAGTGGTGAGAGATCAGGGTACACAGATAGATAGCAATTTGGACTTTGACCACCATGTGTCTATGGTGGTAAAGACATGTTTCTGTATGGCTCAGCTTGTAAGAAAAGACAAGGCATCCAGATCTAAGGATGTCATAGTACCACTGTGCTCAGTTCTCATCAGACCCACAAATGAGTAGATTGTACCCTTTTGCATGTACCTCTCCAGGCACTTGCAACAGTTGGAGTATCCTCAGAGGTTTCTCACCAATGAAATACATCATATTTGGACAGATGAAAACCCCTAATGCTGCATTCAGTTTCCTACCAATTACTGAGGGATGATCCATGTCTGACCTACAAGGCAGTGTCTGAACCAGCCCTGATGGAAATGTTGCATATTTACAAAACTAACTGCATGAGGGTTGTCACTCGTCTAGTCAGGATAAAACAGACAAACGTTTGTGGGTTCTGTTCAAGCAGCTTTATTATGTACAAATACATCAGGATTAAGGCTTAGTAACTTTAACTTAGGTAAATAAACTGACTATCACACTCATACATGTTCACAGTCTCACTACACTCTCAAAATGGCACTGAAGCTAGCACGTGCTTGCTATTTATATGCATGTGCTATCCTTAGAAATGCTTCTTAAAGGTACAATACACACTATTCTACATCCTCCCTCTTTGAGAAATGAGTCATGCATTACTGATAACATTAATTGACATGCACTTTATACAAAATAATTCTTTGAAATGCAATTATACAAAACTAAATACATATAAACAATTATGTCCAGGTTGCTGTGTATTTCTCAGGTCTATATCAGTGCCTCGAAATGCCATCTTTTCGAACACCTAAACATCGACACCTAATGAGCAAAATCCAAAAAGCATGAACGGCCACGTCTGCGAAATTTTTCACAGGGAAAAAATTTGGTTGGCCATTATCAGGAATGTGCCCTTTTCTCCAATGTAGAGCGATCTTGGAGTTTGTATATTTAGTTGGAGGCAGTGTGGGGGCACAGCCCCCCACACCAGGGGGTTTGCCCCCCTTGAGTAGGGTTTGAAAGTTTGTTTTCCTGTTGGTCGGCCAAGCAAATTTTTTCCCTGTGAAAAAATTCACAGAAGTGGCCGTTCGTTCATTTTGGATTTCGCTCATTAGATGTCTATGTTTAGGTATTCGAAGAGATGGTGTTTTGTTGTTATAATATAGACCCGTATTTCACACTAGGTCTGGAAATATGACCAAAATGTGTGACATAGAAATTAGAACTAGGTCTAGAAACTGGGACTGTCTTTGCTGAATGTCCACCTTTGGGGACATCAGGAACATCATCAGGAATGGAAGTAAGAGTTAAGACATATTCTGCAACAGGAACCTTGCCTGGATTGCTCTGAGATCTACAGTCTGTATCACAAGAACAATGCTGCAATATCAATTCTGATACAGGAAGAAGTTGTCTGCAGTTTCTCCAGTACTCCACACCCTCAGATTCCATGAAGTAGGATCTCGGCCCGGCACATATACCTGTTACTTGACCAATCTGGTCGAAACCCTTCACCGTTTGTATTTTTACTGTCTCTCCTTCTTTCAATGGATGAAGAAATGTGTTTGATTTATCATAGCTGGACTTCTGGAAAGAACACTTTCTGAATAGTTGGGCTTTGAGTGCTCTGTTTGTTTTAGCTTTAGGCTTCAACAAACTGGAAATGATAGGCAAGGTTGTTCTGGTCTGTCTAGATAGAAGTCTCTGAGCAGGTGAGCCAAGTATATCGTCACAGGGTATGTTTCTGAAATTGAGTAAATTCAAAAAGACATTGGTATTATCATACTTTGACTTCTCTAGTAATTGTTTTGCACTCTGTACTGCATATTCAGCTAGTCCATTTTGACTGTGGGTATTCTGGACTACTAGTAACATGTATAAAACCCATTCTTTTGCAAATTTCTGAAACAACTGACTGGTAAATTGAGTACCATTGTCAGAGATAAGCTTCTGTGGATGCCCATGGACTGAGAAATTATGTTTCAACTTGGCGATAACAGCAGTGGATGTTACATTAGGTAGTAAATCAGTCTCAAACCAGTTCGAATCAGAGTCTACCAACACTAAGTAATGCTGTTTAAAGAAACTCCAGCTCTACTCAGTGGCATACCACCTGCTCAGAGGCGATCTGTGCCTGACGTATAAAGTCATGTCCAACCCGGAATTAATGGACATGCTGCACCGCAGAAAATCCGAGAGACTTGAACCTCAGCACTGAAATAAATAGGACATGCTGGAGGGACAGATTCATAACCCAAAGGCTCCCTTCACTCTGGAATAAAATCTCAGTCCATGTTAGGCAAAGTCCCACATTGACTCTCTGCAAGAGGAATCTTGATGAGTGGATGGGAGATCGTAGGTTTACCCCGGCTATCACTTCTGTGTCACTGTTAGACAGAGGCACAGTATACTAACCTCAAAAAATGGCATAGCAAAATTAATTTAAAATGGGTGTCGAAAGCCAAACACACTCTGGCTAGGCTTATAAATGCCCTAGGGCAGATAGCCTAGTATGAACCTATGAACCTATGATTGTTCCACTCGAATATATCAGTGACTACTTTTGACCAAGGTAGTTCAGGAACTTGACTTAGCTGAAGTGGTTCTTTTTGCAAATGTGGTTTAGTACTATTGCATACTGAATAAGAAGAAAGTACTTTATAAATGTCTTTTGCTAGAGAAGGCCAAAATACTAGTCTTATTGCCCTTCTTTTGGTAGATTTGGAACCTGGGTAACCACGATACAAAATCTGGATATATTCACATCATAAGGAAGCAGGAACAACAATTTTAGGACCTTTGAAAATAATGCCATCTTCCATCAATATCTCATCTCTGTAAGGAAAATAAGTTTGCACTTCAAGCAGTACACTAGATTGCTTCGATGGCCACCCAACATTAATGAAATGGTTGAGCTTTTGCAAAACTGAATCAGGCTTTGTATGATCTCTCAACTCATCAAGTCCTGTGGTAGAAACATGCATTTCCATGACATCAAAGTCAAAATTCTCTGTGTTAAGCTGCCCTGTTCAATTTCTGGGCAATCTGAGTAAGGTATCATCCAGATGAAGAAGTTTGCCTTTTGAGTAGACCATTTTGAAGTTATAATTTTTAATCTGAGCATCATTCTTTGTAATCTTGCTGGAGCTGAATGCATAGGTTTCTTGAGTTACTACAGGTTGATGATCAGTTTCAATTTGAAAAGCTCGACCATAAATATAATCATGAAACTTTGAACATGCAAATACTATTGTAAAAAGTTATTTTGCAATTTGAGCATATTACATTTCAGTTTGGCTAAGAGTTCTAGATGCATAGACTACTGGTGTGCCTTCTTGAAGAATAACTGTGCCAAGACCAAAATTTCAAGCATCACAGGAAAGAGTTACTGGTTTATTGACAATGTAATATCTTAATATAGGGGGGGTGACAGTTTTCTGCCTAAGGTGTTCAAATGCTCTCTGGTGCTGTTCCAACCAAGTCCATGTAACATTTTTGCATGTCAGCTCTCTCAAAGGTGCTGTCAACTCAATGAAGTCTGGTAAAAACTTTCCTAAATAGTTGAACACACCAAGAAAACATTGTAAAGCTTGAACATTATCTGGTACTGGCATCTCAAGAATGGCTGGCTTGGATGGGTATGGTCGCAAGCCAGTGTTAGTAAATAAATTACCTACATATGTAAGTTCTGGTTGTCTGAATTTGTATTTCAGAGGATTGAGCTTCAAGTTCACTTCACATGCTCTGTCTAAAACTTTCTTAAGGTTTCTGTCATGCTCTGCTTCACTAGTGCCTCCAACCAACAAATCATCTACTATTATGGCACATAGATAACCTGAAAAGATTTGCTCCATTGCATGTTGAAAGACTTTACTTGCAGAATTAATTCCAAATGGCATCCTGAGGAATCCATATCTTCCAAATGGGGTACTAAATGTAGTCAATAGTGAAGATTTGTGATCAAGCATCACTTGCCAAAATGAACGTTTTGCATCCAAGACAGAAAAAACAGTGGCATTCAGTATTAGGGATGTGACTTCCTCGACTGTACATATAGAATGATGCAGTCTCTTTAATGCTTTGTTCAAATTTCTTGGGTCAATGCATATTCTCATTTTGTCTGAGCCTTTTTTGTGAGTTGCTACCATGGCCAACACCCATTCAGTGGGTTCCGTAACTGGACAAGTTACACCTTGCTGCACCATTTTATCCAACTGAGCTTTGACTTTATTCTGCATATCTATCAGACCTTTTCTTGCTGGTCTGACTACTGGACTGATTTCTGGGTATAACTTCATACAATACACAACTGGAAGTTTGCCTAACTTGCATAAAAAGAATTAGCATATTCTGAAAAAAATAGCATCAGCAAAACTGGAATTGAGACATGTGCTTATATGATGAACTTCTTTGGTAAAGGAAAGCAGATTCATTCTCAAACTGTCTCTGAGACCCAGTAATGACTGCACAGGTCTTTGGACTGCATAGAATAGTAAGCTGTAACAGTTCCTAGCCAAATAACATGAAAGTACTACTGAGCCTTTGGTTTGAATTTCTTCACCTCCATAAGCAACAAATTTCACACAACTGGCCATATTAAGTTGCTCACCAGCTCTCACCTTAGCAAATGAGTCTTCTGACATAACATTACACTTTTAACCAGTGTTTACTTTGAGCTTGGTGGATTTATCATTGATCTGGACAGTAGAAAACACTTCATTGTTTGCTAATAAATCTGCTGCATCAATCTTTTCAACAATTACTGATACACCTACTATATAGAAAGCAAGGTTGCAGCTCTCTATATGATCCACTTGCTTTTTTAAGTGACTCTTCTTTATAACTGTGTAAGGTTTACTTTATTTGCAAAACTTTTAAAAATAGTTACATTTTTTACACTTGTGGCATTGCTGACCAAATACTAAGCACTTTTCTCTTTTAGAGTCATGATTTGCACCCCAATTGCAATAGTTAACAATACAGCTTGATTTGGATTTTGTTAACTCACCCTTGTACTGCACTGAGCATGTCCTTCTCACTGAACTAGTCTTAGAACTTGCTGGAAGACTACGGGTTTTACCTGCCACACCCACAAAGAAGTTACAGCTGGCATGTGCTTTGGCCTGCTTCTGCTAGCCATGTGTTGCATGCTGCCTTCATTTGCTCTGGAGCCTGCTGAAACCATGCTCTTATCACTTTCAAGCATGCTTATGTGCCTTTCTGTAACTTCAAGGGTTTGACAAATCTCAATAGCTTTGCTCAGCATTAAGTCACTGTCACAAAGCAAAATCTTTCTCGCTGCAGCACTATTAATACCACACACAAGCCTGTCCTTTATTAACTCATCTTTTAAATCTCCAAACCTACACATTTTAGCTTTGTTTCTCTGGTCAGTAACATAAGCTGCAAAAGTTTCTCCTGGATTTTGATCTCTTGTGTAAAATAAATGTCTCTTTAATGTATCATTTGTCTGGGGATTACACAATTCTCTGAATTTGCTTTTCAAATACTCAGGGTCTTCCCTTGATTCAGCTTGTACAACAATATGATGATTTTCTCCTTCTCCTTCATATACTTCTGGTGTATACACAAATGAATGCTCTCTTTCAATGGCCTGTGACCCAGCTAGGTTTAGCAAAATGAATGCCCTGGTACATGTATCTTTGTCAGAATAATATAAATATATATGGATAAAAATATCATACTCTTGCTCAACTATTCTCCAATTCTCTGCAATGTTCTAATCAGATGCAAGTGGACCTGGTCTGTGAAATGCCTCTGCTGTATTAACGCATACTAGTGAAGACTTTTGCAAGTATGCACAAACATACACACATACAAATATGCCAGAAATTTATGCCAGTATTTGTAACTATGTCCATTAGCACAACAAGCCTCTGAATAACTGAACTTTGTGAAATGTGTCCTAGGTACAAAAATACTCTTGAAATCACTGTACTTTGAGAAATCACTTCTTATCAGTGTAAGAAACATTTCAAAATAACTGCACTGTGTGAATAAACTGGGTAGAAGAAGCTCAGAGTAAGAAACATTTCGAAGTAACTGCACTTTGCAAATAAACAGTACAGCACACTGAAACTTTTCTAAAATGGCTGTACTTTGCAAAATAACTCTGTACAATGCAAGAAACAATCTGTAATGGCAGCACTCTGCGGACAGACACACCCAGCACAAGAAACTTTTCGAAATGGATGTATTTTGACTGCACTTCACAAAACAATTGCACTTTGTACACAATAAACTCTTTAGAATAAAAGCACAGTAATAAACATACACTGTAAGCACTTTTACACACTTTATACTTGATACTTTGAATAACTAAAGCTATGCCCTGAATAGCTTCAGTCAATGCAAAATAGTAGTTTATGCCAAAACACAGTCATTTGTCAAAACACATGCAGTTGTCTTGCTTTATTTTTGCTTAATGTGCCCTTTTTTGCCCTTTATTATATTCATTTTGCTCATTTAATCTATTTTCATGCACATTATACTTTTCTTGTGCTCGTTTTGCCATTCCAAGGTAATTCCAAACCCCTTATGTGCTTTTCTGATAATCGTTTTATCAAATATCTTAATTTCGAACATTTGGTTTAATTAATAAACATTTTGTGCCTCCAATTTGCTTAATAATGCATTTTGTACCCGTGTAATACTCCATTTTATTTGTTTAATAAAATAAATAATTCATGCAAGTCTTCATTACCTTTAGTTCATTTATGGCCCTTTTCTTTGCACTTGGTTCACTTAGCTTACCTTCATTGTTAACTCTGCACCTTGTAGCTCTGAAAAGCAGTCTCTGGAATCCAGGTTCTAACACCATGTCACTCGTCTGGTCAGGATAAAACAGACAAACATTTGTGGGTTCTGTTCAAGCAGTTTTATTATGTACAAACACATCAGGATTAAGGCTTAGTAACTTTAATTTAGGAAAGCTTATAAATAAACTGATGATCACACTCATACATGTTCACTCTCCGGCTGCACTCTCAAAATGGCATTGAAGCTAGCACATGCTTGCTATTTATATGCATATGCTGTCCTTGGAAATGCTTTTTAAAAATGCAACACACACACTATTTTACAAAGGTTAACTGCTCCAAAGATCTAAACCTGATCTCCCCCATGAATAGATCATGCTGGAGAAACAGATATGTGTCCCAGATATTGGACTTCCTCTGCAATAGGCTTCCTATTCAAGTGAAACAGAGCCTTTCCCTGACCATCTTCAAGCACAATCTAGACTGATGGATGGAAAATTGCAAATTCACTCCTTGGGTGGTGCCCATGTCCTTCATCGACAGAGGCAGTCTGTAAACATACTCTAAACCCTGCTTGATGACCCTTGTTATCTTTCCCCATGGGATAGAAAAGTGGGTAAAATCTGGGTAAAAATGGCTAGGCTTGTAAGGGCTCTTGAGCCTTTAGCCTAGTAATCTCCTATGAACCTATGAATCTATAATCTTACTGTTAACAAATATCTACTCATTCCATGCCTCTTTGGTTACCTCTGCTTTTTATTTGGTATTGTCAACAATATTTCAAGGACTTCTAAACATACCACCTAAGAAGGTACCATCTGTTTCTCTCAGATTCATTATTTACTGTTTGTATCTGTTGTGATATTAGTCTGTTAGTAATTTCTGCTCAGAAAAAGATTTTTTGTGGTCACATTTCTTGTAATTTTTACTGTTATTTGGACCATTTTTTAGGAACAATATCACTAATAATGTCTTAGAATAACTGTTTAATCCTCAGTAATTCTTTTGAATTTTTAGTTGTGTTTTCCTGCAGTTTCAGAAGCCAAATATTATAAGGTATGCCAGTATGATAATGAGTTTGTCACTGTCAAAAGGTTAACTCATGTTCTGTGAATTTGTTTGGAGGGTTAGACAGAGAAAATGTATATATCCCTTCAGCAGTTATTTTGGCATGAATATGCCACTTGTTAACATAGGTGGATGCTACAAAGACCAATCTGGCAATGATCTTAGGTTGATCTAAAAGCCAGAGACAATGATCACTGACTTGTTAGTTTACTGATGTCTCTCTTTTTATGATAGCTGCATGATGGTAGACTCATTTGTACATTAAAGTTAAGCTGATGTTCTTATTTGCTCCCTAATGTGACTGACTGCATCAATGCATCTATCCATTTTACTAAACTCAAAGCATAAGTTAGACTTTCGTTTTTAATAGACCACAACCAACTTAATGTCTGATAATGTGTTGTAATGTTGTAGAGCTGTGAATCTAATGGGTCATTGCATGATCAATGTTCTATCTTGCTAAACAATCTTAACTAAATAAATAAAGACTTGCTCAGATGAATCTTTAAATAACCAGAATTTTGGAATCACCTTGGTTTACATTTATTATCTCCATCGCATATTCAGGTCTATATTATATATTCAAAGTTTCAAACCTCGAATCCCATATGTTTGACAACATATGATAGAAGTATGAAACTTCAAATATATAATAAAACATCAAAAAAATAAATAAAACTTACCTTAATGCTATGAGCAGGGGGGCAAGCCCCCCTGCACCCCCCACACCCCCTACTTAAATATACCAACTCTGAGATCGCACTTCAGTGCAGAAAAGGGAAATTCTCCCATTCTGCACCATATGGTACGTACATTTAACCTTCGAACATTTCAAAGTTCGATCATATGGTGTCGACCATATGACATTCAAACTTTGAAAAGTCTGTTCATGTAATAGTAACCCATACATTCAATGTTCATGATTATAAACCAGGAACATAACACCCCAAATCCAATACTGGCTGAACATCTGCATTCAAGAAATACAAGTAAAGTTTTCTAAGTCTTTATTAAAGTGGGGAAAGTAAACAACTTTGAACAAAAATATACCTTTCCCCATTCTCAGGGGTCATGGTGGCTCAAGTTTTAAACAAGGAGCATATCGCTATAGGACAAATGCCTATGTTTAATAGCCATACCTCTCAATTGTCCAGAGTTTCACAGAATGTCCAGATGTTTGCCTCATATTTTTGCTGTATTCCTCATAAAATTTGTGGGTTTTTTTTCTGGCAAATCATTGAGGCTTGAAGCCAGTAAATAATAACAGTCATTTGAGTTTCAGTCTTCATATACTTCAGAAAATGCATGCTAACTCAAAATTTTTTATTCTAGCAGTTTTCTAAGTTTATAAGAGCGATATTTAAAAATTGTCTCTATTTTTGAGCCTTTGTCCCCCCCCTTGTTTTTGGCTTTGTCCAGATTTCTTGTTTTAACAGATTGAAAGGTACGATAAGAAGTACACAAAAACTTACCCAAGCATGGAGAGACTGCTGTGAATAACATCGTGTACAGTTTGGCTCAACCCCCTTTGAGATCTGAGTGGGTCCTTTCAGCTGTTCCACTTTGTTATTTTTCTTTCTGCAGTTGTTAATCTTCATTTGCCATGTTGTTTCAGTTATCATGTTACCTGTTGCTAATGTAAACTGTATGATAAGTTGAAAGCATTCCTTCTTTCCCTCTTAAGCTACTTATTTAAGTCCAGTTTATGTATTTTTCCTCCCTCTTGTATTACACTAATAATAACTTGACCGTTAATATGCTTCCATTTTCCTCTAGACTTGTAAAGCTGTGCAGGGAACTTATATTTAAAATGCAATATGAGTTTAGCATCTAATATAGTTCATTTGGACTG
This sequence comes from Protopterus annectens, assembly GCF_019279795.1. Taxonomy (NCBI): domain Eukaryota; kingdom Metazoa; phylum Chordata; order Ceratodontiformes; family Protopteridae; genus Protopterus; species Protopterus annectens. The sequence continues at coordinate 1,537,967,535 of NC_056732.1, forward strand.
ATATACAGAAAGTAATTGTAGGACAGTCCACAGAAGTTTGTTACTCGAGAGTGAGTGCAGAAAGGTTAAATATCCAGCATTCCAGAATATTAATTATATTATTCAGGAGGAATGGAATATGAGTGCAGAAGCTACAGACATTATTTGCACTGTTATAGGAGACAGTAAGATTTAACATTCTGAGTACAGAATTTACGGGGTCTATATCAGTTGAGAGAAAATCCCTTTACGTGAATACCTAAACATTGAACCCTATACCTCGAACCGTGAAAATCCCGAATGCACTAAACCGTGAAAAATAAAATATCGAACTATCATAGTCGGCCAACCCCACCACCTGCTACTTAGTACCTACCCAAACAAAATAAATAAACCACATACATACACTAACCAAACCCTACAGACATACACCCAAACAAAATAAATAATCCACATACATACATTTAACAAAACCCTACTTCCAACACTACACTAAACCCCACATACACAACTATCTATGCACTATCCTTAACCCATCCCTTACCCTAAGGTCCATAACTACCGCACACTTCCCCTACAGACATACACCCAAACAAAATAAATAACACACATACATACACTTAAAAAAACCCTACATCTAACACTACACTAAATCTTACATACATTACCTATCTATGCACTTACCTTAACCCAAATCCTAACCCTAAAGTTCTATCTATCGCACACTTACCTTACGGAGCTATACCACAGATGGGCCAACCAAAACAAATCGACATTTCGGAATTTGCGGTTTTGGACATTCAAGGTTTACGTACTTCGCACAAAGTGGTTCAACGTATTTGTGTAAAGGGATTTTCGCTCAACTGATATAGACCTGAATTTATGGACAGTATAATGAGCACAGAAGCTACAGACATTAAGATTTGATTCAGATATTGTTGACATCTACCTCCACTGTACATAATAAAACACTCTTAACCAAACTACAGTGTATGCAGACTTTTATTCTGAAAGATACAAAAAGATCTGGCACATAAAGGCAAGAACGGCATCTGTTCAGTACAGTTCTGGGTAATTAAAAGACAAATTAAAACAATGCTGCCACACAAGTCCAGTAAAGCAAAAGATAAACTTTATTACAAGATTGATCAAGTGCTTTCATACTTATACTGTATTAAGAACTTCATCACAACCAAATTAAAACAAATACGGACCTCTTCTTGAAGCTTTCCTTTTAGCAACATCATACAATTACCTTAAATGCATACTGCCAATACCTTTATAATTAAATAAATTGATACATTAATAACAACGCATATAAATAGGTGGATATTTAACATTCATAATAATAAAACCAATAAAACTCTTTGTGTAAAAAAAAAACTCAAAAACATTACATAACCTATTAAAAAAGCCTATAAATCCATAGCTCTGTACTTAAGTATACTTTCAGTTGAAACATTTTCATTCAAACTGGGGAGGGGGGATCTTGTGAATTTAAATGGAGTTGCCACTGCAATTCCCTGTTTTCAAGAATTTTTTCCCAAGGACCACCCCGGGGTTTTGATGTTACTTTTTCTATGACCACAAATCTAAATAATTAATAGTCTTCATAGACTGCTGTGTGCTTATATAGACCATTAGTCCAAATTCTCTTTTGAAATATCATAGTTATGTTGTTATATGCACTTATTCAAAGACTTTTCAGTCTTGCCTATATAACACACATCACCAGGGTCACTTATAGCAATATATACTACTCCAACTGTAAGGCAATTGCATGGACCAGCTAATTTAATTCTTGTTTTGCCCACACGTAATATAATAAAGTCTTCTTCCAGTATATATGGGCACTGATTACATCACCCACATTTAGTCATTTTCATGGGCACTAAATTCATACTTAGAGGATTTTCAAAACTCAGTTTCATTTAAATGCAGTTTGGTAGACAATAATAAATTCTCTTTCCAGAAGTCTAGAAATGCAGCCATATTAAAGCAGGCCTTCACATTTTGCACCGAGTTTCATTAAATGCACTTTCAATCAGTGAAAATAACCTTCAGTCAAAAATACTGGTAAGAATAAAATGTGCTAACAGAATGTGCAGTACACTGCCTAGAAATAAATCTTGTTTAGATGGTATGAGGCTTGGAAACCAAGGTTAAAGAGTCATGTAAAAGTTTACAGGGTTTTGGTATTATTAGGCGATACTTCAGACAGTTAGTTCATTTGGACTGATATGCAGAAAGTCATTGCAATGCACTCTTCAGAAGTTTAGAATAGAAACTTGAGAGTGAGTGCAGCAGTCAGGTCACACACCCAGCATTCCACAATATTAATTATATTATTTAGGAGAAAAAATATATGAGTGCACAAGCTACGGACATAATTATCAACATTGTTACTGGAGCTAGTAAGATTTGATATTCTGGGTACAGAATTTACAGACAGTATAATGAGTGCAGAAGTTACAGACATTATAATTCAGTCTGTTTCAGTTTATCAACACTGTTTTTGGAGACAGTAAGATTTTGATTCAGATATTGCTGACATCTACCTCCATTGTACATAATAAAATATTCTTAACCAAACTACAGTGTATGCAGATTTTATTCTGAAAGGTACAAGATGATTTGACACATATAAAGAGCAGGCTATCAGAAACACAAATAAAATTAATTGATAAACAAATATCCTTTAAAGAAGTAAAAAATCAAATTACTAAACTTAAGCAAAATAAAGCTCCTGGTAATGATGGTATAATTTCTGAAATTTACAAGGTTTTGCCTGCTAAAGTGTTAACTCTGCTACATGTAGTATTCAATATAGCTCAAAATAATAACATTATACCCCCGTCTTAGAAGTACACATTCATTTCTCCCATACTAAAGTCTGATAAAAACCCTGTAAAATGTGCTTCATATAGGCCCATTTGATCATTAAACACAGACTATAAAATGTTCATGTCTTTTATGCAGTTAGACTCAAAATCTTTTTACCATCACTGACAGATATGGATCAAACAGGTTTTATAATTAATAGAATTTCTTATGATAACATCAAAAAAACAATAACTTTAATTAAGTCAGTAAAAGCCTTAAAGAATAATTTGACTCTTGCTAGTTTTGATAGTCAATTGGAACTATCTTTTTATCTTACTGAAGGACTTAAACTTCTCTAATAGCTTTATTAATCTTATAACTCAATTATATAATGAAAGTCAAGCCTACATAAAAATAGATACAAATATATGCCAGAACATACCCATTGTAAAAGGGAACCCAGCCACTGGGGATGCACAAGCCAGTGCATTTCTTTGCGCCGATCCCAAGCCCGGATAAATGGGAGGGTTGCATCAGGAAGGGCATCTGGCGTGAAAATTCTGCCACATAATTTATGGTGCAAAAATTTCATATTTCCATACCGGATTGGTCAAGGCCCGGGTTAACAATGACCACCACCAGTACTGTAGCCAATAGGGTGCTGGCAGAAATTGGGCTACTGTTGGTCGAAGGAGAAGAGGAGGGTGAAGGCATGCCAGAAGGCAGGAAGAGAGGAGGAAGGTTAGGAGTGTAGCAGTGAGGGTAGGAACTTTGAATGTTGGCAGTATGACTGGTATAGGAAGAGAGCTAGCTGATATGATGGAAAGAAGGAAGGTTGATATATTGTGCGTGCAAGAGACCAGATGGAAGGGAAGTAAGGCCAGGTGTTTAGGAAACGGGTTCAAATTGTTCTATCATGGTGTGGATGGCAGGAGAAATGGGGTAGGGGTTATACTAAAGGAACAATATGCCAAGAGTGTTTTAGACGTGAAGAGAGTGTCTGGCAGAGTGATGTTTATGAAGCTCGAAATTGATGGTGTAATGATGAATGTTGTTAGTGCATATGCTCCACAAGTTGGGTGTGCGATGGATGAGAAAGATTAATTTTGGAGTGAGTTGGATGAAGTTGTGGTGAGTGTACCCAAGGGTGAGAGACTAGTGATTGGAGTGGACTTTAATGGGCATGTAGGTGAAGTGAACAGAGGGGATGAGGAAGTGATGGGTAGGTATGGTGTTAAGGAGAGGAATGCAGAAGGTCAGATGATTGTGGATTTTGCGAAAAGGATGGACATGGCTGTGTTGAATACGTATTTTAAGAAGAGGGAGGAGCATAGGGTGACATACAAGAGTGGAAGAAGATGCACACAGGTAGATTATATCCTATGTAGGAGGGCCAGTCTGAAGGAGATTGGAAACTGTAAAGTGGTGGCAGAGGAAAGTGTAGTTAAGCAGCATAGAATGGTGGTCTGTAGGATGACATTGGTGATCAAGAAGAGGAGGAGGAGTGTGAAAGCAGTGCCAAAGATTAAATGGTGGAAGTTAAAAAAGGGTGATTGTGAAGTAGAGTTTAGGGAAGAGTTACGACAGGCACTGGGAGGCAGTGGAGAGTTACCGAATAGCTGGGTAACTACAGTAGAACTAGTAAGGGAGACTGCTAGAAAGGTGCTTGGTGTGACATCTGGACAGAGGAAGGAGGACAAGGAGACCTGGTGGTGGAATGAGGAAGTACAGGAGAGTATACAGAGGAAGAGGCTGGCGAAGAAGAAGTGGGATTGTCAAAGAGATGAAGAAAGTAGACATGAGTATAAGGAGATGAGGTGCATGGCAAAGAGAGAGGTGGCGAAAGCTAAGGATAAGGCGTATGGAGAGTTGTATGAGAGATTGGACACTAAAGAGGGAGAAAAGGACCTGTACTGGCTAGACAGAGGGACAGAGCTGGGAAAGATGTGCAGCAAGTAAGGGTGATAAAGGATAGTGAGGGAAAGGTACTCACAAGAGAGGACAGTGTGTTGAGTAGATGGAAAGAGTATTTTGAGAGGCTGATGAATGAAGAGAATGAGAGAGAGAGAAGGTTGGAAGATGTGGGGATAGTGAATCAGGAAGTGAAACAGATTAGCAAGGAGGAAGTAAAGACAGCTATGAAGAGGATGAAGAATGGAAAGGCTGTTGGCCCAGATGACATCCCAATGGAAGCATGGAGGTGCTTAGGAGAAATGGCAGTGGAATTTTTAACCAGATTGTTTAATGAAATTTTGGAAAGTGAAAGTCAGAGGATGCCTGAGGAGTGGAGAAAAAGTGTTGTGGTACCTATCTTTAAGAATAAGGGTGATGTGCAGAGCTGCAGTAACTACAGAGGGATAAAATTGATCAGTCACAGCTTGAAGTTATGGGAGAGAGTAGTAGAAGCTAGGTTAAGAAGGGAGGTGATGATTAGTGATCAGGAGTATGGTTTCATGGCAGGAAAGAGCACTATAGATGCGATGTTTGCTCTGAGAGTGTTATTGGGGAAATACAGAGAAGGTCAGAAGGAGTTGCATTGTGTCTTTGTAGACTTGGAGAAAGCATATGACAGGGTGCCTAGAGAAGAGTTGTGGTATTGAATGAGGAAGTCGGGAGTGGCAGAGAAGTATGTAAGAGTGGTACAGGATATGTACGAGGGTAGTGTGACAGTGGTGAGGACTGCAGTGGGAGTGACAGATCCATTTAAGGTGGAGGTGGGATTACATCAAGGATCAACTCTGAGTCCTTTCTTATTTGCAGTGGTGATGGACAGGTTGACAGATGAGATCAGACAGGAGACCCCGTGGACTATGATGTTTGCAGATGACATTGTGATCTGTAGTGAGAGTAGGAATCAGGTTGAGGAGACTCTGGAGAGGTGGAGATATGCTCTAGAAAGCAGAGGAATGAAGGTCAGCAGGGCTAAGACAGAATACATGTGTGTAAATGAGAGGGAGGGTAGAGGAATGGTGAGGATGCAGGGAGTAGAGTTGGTAAAGGTGGACAAGTTTAAGTACTTGGGATCAACAGTTCAGAGTAATGGTGAATGTGGAAGAGAGGTGAAGAAGAGAGTACAGGCAGGGTGGAATGGGTGGAGAAGAGTGTCAGGAGTGATTTGTGACAGACGGGTACCAGTAAGAGTGAAAGGGAAGGTCTACAAGAGGGTAGTGAGACCAGCTATGTTATATGGGTTGGAGACAGTGGCACTGACAAAAAGGCAGGAGTCAGAGCTGGATGTGGCAGAGTTAAAGATGTTAAGATTTGCACTCGGTGTGACTAGGATGGATAGGATTAGGAATCAGTATATTAGAGGGTCAGCTCATGTTGGACAGTTTGAAGACAAAGCAAGAGAGATGAGATTGCATTGGTATGGACATGTGCTGAGGAGGGATGATGGTTATATTGGGAAAAAGATGCTAAGGACGGAGCTGCCAGGTAAGAGGAAAAGAGGAAGGCCTAAGATAAGGTTTATGGATGTGGTGAGAGAGGACATGCAGGCAGTTGGTGTGACAGAGCAAAATGCAGAGGATAGGAAGAAATGGAAAGAGATGATCCACTGTGGCGACCCCTAATGGGAAAAGCCGAAAGATGATGATGATGATACCCATTGTAAAAGGAACCAGACAAGGTTGCCCTCTATCTCCACTTTTATTCACATTAATTATGGAACCTTGGGCTAACTTAATAAGGGATAGCAATAATATACAAGAATATAGGTTAAATTTTAATGAAACATCAAAAATCCAAATGTTTGCTGATGATGTATTAATCACTCTTGGTGGTACTAACCCTACCTTACAAGAATTGTTTAAAAATATGGATATATTTCAAAAATGTTCTGGTCTTAATTTTAAAAACTCTAAAACACAGATTCTCCTAATTGGTTCTAAAAGTTATAATATACAAGACCAATATAAAAAATATATATATACCTCAATCTCAACAAATAACATATTTAGGTATAATTATATCAACTAATAATAAAGACATGTTACATCTAAATTATAGTAAAAGTATAACAATCATAGAAACACTAATAAGTAAGTGGAACAAGTTTCTATTTAAAATGGATGAAAAACTTTCCATTATAAAGATGATCTTGCTTCCAAATATCATATACATAATACAATCAATTTCTATTCCCTTACAGACTCTTTTATTAAAACAATTAACACACTGATTAAGAACTTTTTGTGGCATCCGATAAAGCCTAGCATTGCATTGTCCTATCATATGTATAGCTGGGAAAATGGAGGTATATCTTTACCAAATCTAAAACTTTATTCAATTTCATCAGTTATTAAAACAATTGTTTATCTTATAGATGGAGAGTATTTTGCAAAATGGAATTATGTTAAATTTATCCCAAAATACCAAACATAAAGATAATAGTCATCTATCACAGTTAATAAATAATTCATTTATATGGAATTTGAGAGAGTACTTTTCCAATTATTCCACTCAAATGTTGAAATCTATTTATGTAACTTTAATTCTAAGAGCCTTTAAAAACTGTATATTTAGATTTAGAATCTTTGATAATTGGCTGTTCCTCATCATCCCTGTTGCCTATACACAAGACATAATTATCTCTGCAGATCATTCTAAAATGCTGCTATTTAAACAAAAACAATTAATGTTGTGGCATCAAATTTTAAATAAAAATGAGGCAAAATCTATTAATGCTCTTATAGATGAATATAACCTTAACACTTTACTTTGGTCAGATTTGCAAGAGTTTAGAAAATATATTCTAGATAAGCTAATTTTAATCCCCTTAAATGCTAAAAATTCAATACCCAAACTTATTCAATATTTGATTTTATATACTTATAATACTTTACCAATTAAAAACAATATATCATATATTTATATAGTAATTAGACAAGATCTAGATGTATATTCAGATAACTATTGGAATTCATTTTCAGTAATCAATAGTTTTATTCCCTCAGAAAAAGACAAAGTTAATTTCCTTCAGTCAGCCAGCAAAACCACTTCCTCCATTAAATGGAGAATCTTCCCATGGAGATTTTTACATAAATCTTTCATCACACCTCAGAAAATGAGTAAGATAACTAAACAAGATATTGTTTGCTGGAGATGTAATGCAGTAACAAATGCTGATTGGAACCATATATTTTATGACTGTGTACTATTAAAGAAATTTTGGGAAGAAGTTAACACTTTTTTACAGGCAATTTTTACAGACAATTTTATGCTTACAATGTAACTTGTATTATTCAATACACCTGTTCCAGACTGTATAAATAAAAACAAATATTATTTGCTCTGGTCTATACTGTCCATTGCCAGGAAAACAATTACAAGAAACTGGAATTCCTCATCAGTTCCCTCATTTAAAGAGTTTAAAGGTCTTCTCTTGGATATATCTAAGTTAGAAATGTTAACTATCAAATCTAAATCTACAAGAAATACAAAATTATATTACAAATGGGAAAATGTGCATGAATTATTAGTTAAAGAAATGGATAAATGATTAATGCAGTAATCTTTCTTTTTTATTCTTTTATTCTTTGTTTTTATTTTTCTTCTGCCAAAATTAACTTCATTGATCTTGTTGTTGGATATATAGTGAACATCATTGTATATAGTTTTTTTGTGCTATTATAGTTATTGTATTAATATTTTCTTTTTTAAATATTGTACTTTAAAAATTCAACTTATTCAATTTTTTTTCAAAATATCTGTTCATTATATTAATGTTTTCAATGTTGTTGTATCTTTCAGCTTTTCCCAGTTAGGGGTCGCCACAGCGGAACTCCGGTCCGCTAATGATTGGCAGTAGATTTTTACATACCGAGTTGCCAGCCCTGATGCACAACCTTCAACAAAGGTAAGCCCATTCACGCATGTCTCCACATAGAAGACGCATTAGCTGAGAACTGAACAGGACAACGTCTTACTGTGAGGTGACAACGCTACCGCAGCACCACCACCGCAGTTATATTATTAATGTTTTCAATAAAGCTGTTTAAAAAAAGAAGATTTGGCACATAAAGGAGAGACTGGCGTCTATTCAGCATCATTCTGGGTAATTAAAAGATAAATACATTCATTCCAGTCTTGTTCTCATTTTCTTTCAGTTATTTCCAGTTCATTCCAGTATTCTACAGTCCTATAATTTCTTACAATGGCTCCTGGCTGACTCGCCATTATAAGAATTGATAGGGCTGTAGTATATTGGAATGAACTGAAAATAACTGGAGGAAGTTGGAATGAGATTGGAATGAATGTCTTTATCTTTTAGCTACCCAAAACTGGGCTGAACAGGTTCCAGTCTCTCCTTTATGTGCCAACTCTTCTTGTACCTTTAGGATAAAAGTCTGCATGCACTATAGTTTGGTTAAGAATGTTTTATTATGTTCAGTGAAGATAGATATCAACAATATCCAAATCAAATCTTAATGTCTTAAATCTTAATGAGCTTCTGCACTCATTATACTGTCTGTAAATTCTGTACATAGAATGTCAAATCATGCTGTCTCCATTAACAGTGCTGATAATTATGTTTGTAGCTACACTCATATTCCTTTCTTCCTGAATGTTGTGCCTTTCGGCTTTTTCCCAGTTAGGGGTTGCCACAGCGGAACTTCAGTCCGCTAATGATTGGCAGTAGATTTTTATGTGCTGAGTTGCCAACCCTGATGCACAACCTTCAACGAAGGTACGCCCATTCACACATGTCTCCACACAGAAGACACTCTAGCTGCGAATCAAACAGGACAAGATCTTACTGTGAGGCGACAATGCTACCGGAGCACCACCACCGCAGATAATATTCCTTTCTTCCTGAATAATATGATTAATATTCTATAAAGCTAGACATTTGACCTGACTTCTGCACTCACTCCTGGGCATCTGTACCAAACTTCTGTGGAGATCGACAGAAGAGGAAGTTTTCAGACGAAACAACGGAGGTAAGGAGGAAACCAAGGAACTGACAGAACTAGTGTTTAACATTTCTAGCCATGTTTTAAACAACAATGAGAGAAGTCTATTGAATAGAGGCCTCTCACTCATTCCTTCACAGAACAGCAATCTTGCTGAAATTTTGGTGGACTTGCGTCTATTTGCAAGAACAGTATCGTTGAAGCTTTATTATAAAGACACTAATGCTTCTGGTTTTAATAAGGAGAATTGCTTTAAATCAAAAAGTCTATTTGTCCCTACTTTTCCCTCTAATGTAGACTGCTTCATTAAACTGTGTGAAAGGGATTACTATGAATATTTTTTCAACTTTAAGTGTAAGAAAAGTGACCTATTCTATAACTTGGATACTAATGAACGTAATGCTTTGTTAACCTTGTCTAGAGATCCCAAGTTAGTGTTAAAACCAGCAGATAAAGGTGGCGGAATTGTCTTATTAGATACTACTTTATACAGTGAGCTAATGTCTACTATGTTGAATGATACTGATAAATATGAGCAGATAAACAGTGATAGACTTATTAGAACAATTAGAATGGTTCATGACACCCTATATGATCTCCTCATGTGCAGGCAGATAACGAAAGAACTGTATGACTATTTTTTAGTGGCAGATCCGCTGATTCCACTCATAAAGGGACTTCCTAAGATACACAAAGGTATCTTTCCTCCCCCTCTACGCCCCATAGTAGCAGGGGAAAAATGGGTGACTGAGAGAATTTCCTGCTATTTGGAGTCCAAACTGGGACCTCTGGTCAGGAATATATCCACAGTTATAAAAGATACTTATCAGTTATTACACGACCTACAAGGTCTTATGGATAATAATGTGGCCACTTCTTTCTATACGTTTGTAACACTTGATGTCAAAAATTTATTCACAGTGATTCCAAATGACTATGGAATTGAAGCAGTTAGGGAATTATTACTTAATGATGGGATGTTTGATAATAATACACAGTTACTTATTTGTACTTTACTGGATGTGGTTCTAAACAATAACTTGTTTTTGTTCCAAGATAAGTTGTTCAAACAAACATGGGGGGTTACAATGGGCACCCCCTGTGCAAATTCATACGCAAATTTGGTTATGTACTACTGGGAGTCAATGTTCCTGTTTAGAAGTGTGTTCATGCAAAATATAGTGTTGTATAGACGTTTTGTAGATGACATACTTATCATTTGGAAAGGTGACAATGAACAGTTGCAACAATTAGTTACTTTTTTAGAATCTACCACTGAATTTCTCAGATTTTCTATGGAGACATCACCTTCTAAAATAGACTTTTTAGATATTACTATTTTAAAGATGCAGAAGGCATGATCCACTAAACTATATCGTAAACCATGCTGGAGGAATGCATTACTACAATATAACAGCATGCACCCACGTCATATATTCTCCAACCTTGTGAGAAATCAGTTTACAAGAATTTTCAGGCTCTGTTGAAATAGTATTGATAGGGACATTCAATGGGATATTCTATGTGAATTACTTCAGAGTAGGGGTTACCCCACTTGGCTGATAGAAAGTATGAAAAAAGATGTACAGTGTAAGAATGGTATAATTCCCAGTACTATTGATATTAACAACTCATTACCGACTGATACTGAATCAAGGAATGGAAATAATAATAATAAAAATAATGGCAAAAATGAGAACAAAATTAAACATATTCCTAAAGCTAGTTTTAATAACAAGAAGGTAGCTTTCAACACCAGATATATGAATAATAACAAATGTATTATTGATATCATTAAGAAAAACTGGGGTGTATTATTAATAGATCAATGCATTAGTAACATAGTAGGTGACAAACCAATGTTCAGGTATAGAAATAGTAAGAATCTAAAGAGATTACTATGTTCTAAGAGAATCAATAGGGAAACCAATAGCATCATGGGTAGATCAACCTTTAGATATGGCACCTTTCCTTGTGAAAGGTGTAATATGTGTAAACACATTATTAGTGACTATCAATTTATTGTACCTGAACTCCATCATATATTCACGAGTGATTTTTATGCCACTTGTGAGACTAAGAATTTGATATATCTAGCCACATGCACAGAATGTGATGCATACTATGTAGGTCTAACCTCTAGGAGGTTGAGAGATCGCATCTATAATCATATATATGATATAAGGAAGATGAACCTAACAAATGCTTTAGCTAAGCATATAGATACACACCCTAAACATAGTTTTAAATTCAGGGTTCTACAAGTTATAAATATAAATAAGAGAGGGGGTGATGGACAGAATCACTTGGAAACAGCAGAGCTCAATTGGATTTTAAGATTGAAGTCTCATATTCAACCGGGACTTAACCAGTCAGTTAGTATAAAACCCATATTAGCAGCACGTAGATATATATATTAAATCTGGATTTTTTAGTTAGTTATTATAGTTAGTTATTTTATTTATATGTATATGGCCATGGAATTATTTGATTATGATATCTAAATTGATTGGTATACATCTTTATATAAATACATCTGCATATTTCTATGTGGTTCATGACTGCATTTGTTATTGTTTTTATCCTATCATATACTCTAGGACTGATGTGTTTTCAGTAGTCCTGGGTGTTTTGATGCTTCACACTTTTCATGCTTTATATTTTATTTTTATTAGATATATATTTTAGTTAAGTACTATGTTTATATGTATGTATATATATATATATATATATATATATATATATCTATATTTATATAAATTTTCATCTTCATTCAATTCATATGCATGATGATTTTGTGTAAATATATTGGCATAAAAAAGGGGCTTATACATATACATATTTACTCTAGTAATATTGAGTTCTACCACACCCTGTTGAGTTTGTTGAATGGATTGGTTAATTAATTGAATAAGTGTTTTATGTAATTGATTGATTAATTTGTTGGGCTAAGGTATATAAAGCATTCATATTGAGTCTTTTTGTAAACCTGAGGAAGCGTACCTATTCTACGTGGAAGCGCTTGTTTTTTAATAAATTCAGTTCATTTTACATTGTGGAGGTCTCCATTTGCTTTGTTCTGTGGATATATCTAAGTTAGAAATGTTAACTATCAAATCTAAATCTACAAGAAATACAAAATTATATTAAAAATGGGAAAATGTGCATGAATTATTAGTTAAAGAACTGGATAAATGATTAATGAGGTAATCTTTCTTTTTTAATCTTTTATTCTTTGTTTTTATTTTTCTTCTGCCAAAATTAACTTCATTGATCTTGTTGTTGGATATATAGTGAACATCATTGTATATAGTTTTTTGTGCTATTATAGTTATTGTATTAATATTTTCTTTTTTAAATATTGTACTTTAAAAATTCAACTTATTCAATTTTTTTTCAAAATATCTGTTCATTATATTAATGTTTTCAATGTTGTTGTATCTTTCAGCTTTTCCCGGTTAAGGGTCGCCACAGCGGAACTCCGGTCCGCTAATGATTGGCAGTAGATTTTTACGTACCAAGTTGCCAGCCCTGACGCACAACCTTCAATGAAGGTAAGCCCGTTCATGCATGTCTCCACACAGAAGACACATTAGCTGAGAACTGAACAGGACAACGTCTTACTGTGAGGTGACAACGCTACTGCAGCACCACCACCGCAGTTATATTATTAATGTTTTCAATAAAGCTGTTTAAGAAAAAGAAGATTTGGCACATAAAGGAGAGACTGGCATCTATTCAGCATCATTCTGGGTAGCTAAAAGATAAATACATTCATTCCAGTCTTGTTCTCATTTTCATTCAGTTATTTCCAGTTCATTCCAGTAGTCTACAGTCCTATAATTTCTTACAATGGCTCCTGGCTGACTCGCCATTATAAGAATTGATAGGGCTGTAGTATATTGGAATGAACTGAAAATAACTGGAGGAAGTTGGAATGAGATTGGAATGAATGTCTTTATCTTTTAGTTACCCAGAACTGGGCTGAGCAGGTGCCAGTCTCTCCTTTATGTGCCAACTCTTCTTGTACCTTTAGGATAAAAGTCTGCATGCACTATAACTTGTTTAAGAATGTTTTATTATGTTCAGTGAAGATAGATATCAACAATATCCAAATCAAATCTTAATGTCCAATAGCTTCTGCATTCATTATACTGTCTGTAAATTCTGTACATAGAATGTCAAATCATGCTGTCTCCAATAACAGTGCTGATAATTATGTCTGCAGCTACACTCATATTCCTTTCTTCCTGAATGTTGTTGTGTCTTTCGGCTTTTTCCCAGTTAGGGGTCGCCACAGTGGAACTCCAGTCCGCTAATGATTGGCAGTAGATTTTTACGTGCTGAGTTGCCAACCCTGATGCACAACCTTCAACGAAGGTACGCCCATTCACGCATGTCTCCACACAGAAGACACTCTAGCTGTGAATCGAATAGGACAAGATCTTACTGTGAGGCGACAATGCTACCAGAGCACCACCACCGCAGATAATATTCCTTTCTTCCTGAATAATATGATTAATATTCTAGAAAGCTAGATATTTGACCTGACTTCTGCACTCACTCCTGGGCATCTGTACCAAACTTCTGTGGACTGCAGTGTAATGATTTTCTGTATATCAGCCCAAACAAACTATGAAATACCTCCTAATAAAACCAAAATCCTGTAATTCTTTTACAACTCTTTAACCTTGGTTCCCAAGCTTTGTACTATCTAAATGGATAAAAAAAGTCACTGGAACCATCAAACACTCACAGGCCTCTTTAATTTTTCCAGAATAAAATATCACAAATTAAATTTCACATGCCAAAATAAAATCTGCAGATTGTCACAAGCTAAAATCTACATGCAAGTTAAAAAACTTTCACCTAGTAAGGCTTCATCAGGCATAACAATTGGATAAGTAACTATGCAGCTATTTAAGCATTTTGCAAGTCACATGACAGCATAATCAATTAAACCTTCTTTTGAAGTTCCGCATTTCTATTTTAACCTCGTGGTAAATATGCTCCTATGTGAAGTATCCAGTAAGGTTCCTCTGTTTCTGTGTGGTGTATAACATTACCACCTCGCACTGAGTCAGGTAACACTTTCATTATTAAAAACTTAAAATTATGATTTATACCTTTATCCTTTATATGTTTAAATAAGGCATGCATTGGGTTTTCCCCTTTCAGTATCAGAAATGCGGTTCCCAATGTGTGCTTTAAATTTCTGATTATTTTTTCCTACATAGTATACTTGGCATAGTTGACATTTGGCTAAATAAAGAAGATTCTGGTGTCACAATTACCATAGTCACTAAGTCTGTATTCTATGCCTGTAACAGGATGAACAAAGGAATTACAAGCACACACCAACTTACAGAATGGGCATCTACCACATTTAAAAGTACTCTTTTCTTAGATGCTCTATATGCATGTGTTTGTGTTTGTTATTTATAACAAAGAATATTCTTGAGATTGTATCTTCTTTTACATCCAAAACTCAGTCTATCTGATATAATGGAACTTAATTCTGGAACATCATGTAGAATGCACCAGTGTTTATTAATTATATCTCTCACATTATATGTATTATTATTATTAAATATGAGCATATATCCAGGTATATTAATTGACTGTTTATTAGTATGTTTAGATATTGTATCAGATCAGAACATAGGCCTAGCTATGGTTTTCCTCTGTGATACAATGTCTTTATATGTGTTCTCCAGATTTTAGGGTAGTAACTCCTTTCTGTAAAATCAGAAACATTATTTAATTGAACTCTTCCACGTTAGTATTTGAAGTGTTTAGTTTAGCTACCCTAAGAAACTGATTTTGTACTATGGTATTAAACATATATTGGGGTTGCATACTATTACAATGTAAATATGCATTCCATTTTGTTGTTTTTTTATATAATTTAGTATCTAATGTAATCTCCATTTCTTTATAAAATGTAATATCTAAAAAGTCTATGCTGTCAGTGGATATTGTTGTTTTAAATTTTAGAAAAGAGTCTGTATTATATAAATATTCAACAAATATGTTAAAACTCTCAACATCTCCTTCCCATATAAAAAAGAGGTCATCAACAAAAGGATGATAAAAGAGAACACTGTGTAAAAATTATCTGTTTTTAAAATTAATTGATGTTCCCAGATACACATGATATTTGCGTAGCAATTGGCAGTAGGGGGGAGGGGCTGTTGCTATGCCTCTTTTTGTTTAAATAAATGTTTATAAAAGATAAACACATTATTAGTAAGTACAAGGGATAACAAATTACAAACAATATTTATTTATTTATTTTATTTTACATTTGTTAACCGGGCTGGTCTAACTGGATACATATCCGTTTTCAGTAGAGGCCCGAGGAGAAAAGCTCCAATACACAATAGAAGTACATATTTAAATCGCAAGATTCAAAGTATTGTTACAACAAGAGAATACAGCTTACATATGCAGGAATGAAAATTTACATAGATGTTATATAAGACTAAAGGACAGACAGGAAATTATACACAGAACATTGATTTCGTTAAAGATACTGAAAAATAGACTGAAATCAGAGATTTTCCTTATTACTAAAAGGAAAGAGAAATTTTAGAGATCTGCAATTAGGGAAATGGGCTAGGGAAGTGGACCTAGAAGTAAAGAGATATGTAGTTAGTCAGGTTCTCGACATGGGCATGTCCATTGTGTGGAGAGATATTCTTTAAGGTTAGCTTTGAAATGATAGAGCGAAGAAGTAAGTCTAAGGTTGTTTGGCAGGAGTTCCACTGCTTGCCAATGGAATTTGCATAAAGGGCATCCCCACCTGAGTTTGTTGCTTTAATGGTTAGGATCTGGATGCTGTTTGATGATCGGAGACTATTGAGGTTAGTATATGGAGTTAGAATTTTGCACAGTGAGGGAGTTCTATCAGGATGGTTGATAATTTTATAAGCTTCGGTGAGTTGGCTAAGTTTGAGGAGATTTGGCAGTTCCAACCAGCCAAGTCTTCGCAGATTAAGGCAATGATGGGTTCGATAAGGGGAACCTGTAATAAATCTGGCAATGTGGTTATAGGCAAGAGAGAGCATGTTAAGTTCATGTTTATTGAGAAAAGAGAGGATCGGGGAAGCATAGAGGAGGGAAGAGAGGAGATGGGTGAGCAATAGTTAATTTGGTAGTGGGAGTTAGGAAGTTTTTAATTCTGTACATAGATCCTAGTTTTTTGTTAACAGACTTTACTGTTTGGGTAATGTGTATGTCAAATTTGAGCTTATGATCAATAGTGACACCTAGCAGTTTGGTACTGGTGACAGGGGTTATGAGGGTCCCATTAGTGGATTTAATATGAAAGGTTGTGTTGTTAGTGTTTGGGAGTTCTTTACCTAGAGGTGAGAAGACGTTGGGGAAGAAAAGTAATAGTTTGGTTTTAGATGGGTTAAGTAGAAGTTTTAAGTCAGTGAACCATTTTTCAACTAGTGCAAAACAATGTTGTGTGGTCATTTGGAGATTCGAGAGGAGACGCCGGAGCAGATTAAGGTGGAGTCGTATTGTATACAGGTGGATTTAGGGATGATTGATTGAAGGTCATTTATGAAGATGGAAAACAGAAGTGGGCCCAGTATTGAGCCCTGAGGAACGCTATGGTATTCGGGAGCAGTCCCGATATTCTGTTTTGCCATAGGACAGCTTGTTGCCTACCAGTGAGGTAGGAATTGAACCAGTTTAGTGCTGGAGTGTCCAGACGTAGGGTTTCAAGGATGTTGAGAAGGAATTGATGATTGACCATATCAAATGCTTTTGATAGGTCCAGAAAGAGGGCAGATGATATGAGTTTGTTATTGCGATTGTTGTTGATTGAGTCAATAAAGGAAAGGAGGGCAGTAGTTGTACTATGGTGCGGACGAAAACCATGCTGGGCATTGGACAAGAGATTATTAGAGGTCAGATAGTGAAGAAGTTGTTTGTGGATGCATCTTTCCATGATTTTCGCTATGGGGACAGGATGGCTATTGGTCTATAATTTGACATTTCCAGGGAGGTACCTCCTTTGTGAAGTGGAATGATATAGGAAGTCTTCCAGATTGAGGGAATGTTCATCTCAGTTATAGATCTGTTTATTAGGATTGATATGGGGTAGGCTATTTCATCAGATGCAATTTGTAAGAATTCCAGAGGAAGGTGGTCAGCCGCTAGGGTAGTTGGTTTGAGTTTTTAGGAGGGAGGCGTACATAGGAGGAAGAGACTGGCTTTAAATTAAAGGGGTAGGGTTGTCACGCAGTTTAGCAGCAGGTGGGGAAGTGGAGGTAAGGTGACTGGCTAAGGTTTGGATAGTCTCAGTGAAGAAGGAGTTAAAGGTGTTGGCTACTTCTTCTTGGCCTTTCTCTAAGAGTTTCTCAGGGGTTGGGGTGGAAGTTTTGCCTGGGTGCAGAAGGTTGTTAAAACCTGCCCAGAATTTCTTTGGGTTGTTCTGGTGTTTTTGCTGGAGGCTGCAGAAGTATTGTTTTTGTCTTGGGTTATGGCAGTTTTCGTGGCATTTCTTAGTTGTTGAAATTTACAACGGTCTTGGGGGTTTTTGTGGCTCTCCATTTTTCCCAGGCTTGGTCAAGTTTGATTTTGGATTTAGTATCAGTAGTGAGCCAAGGTGCTATGCGAGTTTTGGTTCTAATTTGTCTATGTGGAGCATGTGAGTCAAGTATCTTAAGGAACGTGTCATTGAAGTGGGACACACTCTCTTCTAGTGGAAGAGTCTTTAATATGGTCCAGTTGCAGAATTTCAGGTCAGCAAGAAATAATTGAGGGACGAATTTTTTTTTGTTTCTGATTAATCTATATAGGGGGGTGTTAGAAGCTGGGCATTTATGTTTAATGATATAAGTTATTAGGTGATCGCTGAGGTCACAGGGAAGGGTGCCAGTGGTGTAGTTATTAGAGTCTCTATTAGTAAGGATCCAGTCAATTATACTTTCTTTTGAAGTGAGTTGCCTATTCTGGTTGGGGATAGGATATTTTGGGAGAAACCATATAGGTTAATAGGTTGTGGAGTTATATGGGTAGAATAGAGAGACCAGTCAATGTTGACGTCTCCAAGAACTATGGTTTCTTGTGGGTAGTTGATGGCTAGCCAGCTCAGGGATTGCTCCAGGTTTTCTGTGTTCTTCCCTGGCGGGATATAGGTTACAATAAGTTTGATGCGTTTTTGAGTGTTTAGGCAGATCTGTAGGGCTATAATTTCTAGGTTTGAGATCATAGGAGGTTGTACTTGGTTCTTAAGGATGTTTAGTTTATTTTTAAACATAATAGCTATTCCTCCACCTTTTTCTTTGTACGATCAGCCCTGAGAATATTGTACCCGGGTGGGAGGATCTCTTCATTCTTAGTAGAGGGTTTTAGCCATGTTTCGTTAGACACATGATGTCAGGGAATGACTAGCTATGATGGCGTGAAGGTTGTGAATTTTGTTGTTAATGCTTCTTAGGTTCAGGTGTAATATTAGAAGGAGTCAGTAGGTTTTCGGGTTAAATTATAGGTATTAGAGATTGGCATAGTGGTGGGACCTGGGTTTGGGTGAATATCTCCATCGATATTCATACAGTTTTTCAAGTAAACTAAAAGTCTTTGTAGTTTAAATAGTATTTTGAGATTAGTTTTGTTATGTGGGATTTTAGGGTGTTGAAGTGTCGGGTGGACTATTTTGGGGAATATATTTTTGGCCTGGTAGATTGAGGGTGTTATATAACTGTCATGGAGATTAAATTGGGAGTTGGTGTGGCACTTAGGGAAAGGAATGCCTATAAGAGTTTGGTTTTCATATATTGTTAGGATATAGGTGGTGATGAGAAGTAAAATTATGATGGGGGTAATAGTATAAGTGAAATTTGCCATACTGAAGTAGGGAAGTGGGTAACGAGTGGGGGAAGAGACTTTGTGTTGGGTTTGTTAGAGGGTTGGGCCTTGGGGTGGGAGGAGTTATGGAGTTTGACAAGGGAGCCTTGGATTTGTTAAGTGGGAAAGTGGGAGGGACTATTTGTAGCTATAAAAGTAGGGATGCTGGGGGCGGGTGGGATAAGGGGGCAGGGAGGGGAGCGGGGCCTACACCGCCAGGAGACTTTACAGGGTTTTAAAGGTAACAGTTCCAGTAGTATAATTCAACACAATGGAGTTACTAGTGCTGAATTTATAAAGATACAATTTTTTACAGGCTTTGTATTGTTAAAGTCCTCAAGATAGAGTGTCAGGTTCTTGACAAGGACAGTATAGTTCTCTCTGAATAGGGTACTAATGTTTTGTATTTACCCTGATTTTTAAGAAGAGTTGAGGCTTCTGGTTTAGTTTTCTTTTATGGTCCTGATGGGCCGCTGTTAGGTCTTGGGAACCACAGGAAGCTAGGCAAGGGAGGGGGCTACCTGTGATACAAGTGAAGGAGAGAGATATGAGTATTAGTGTTAATAAAGGTTGAAAAATAGAACTAGCAGGCTACAACAGCTATCCTTTTTAGACACAAACACACTCAAATGTCTTCATAATCCATAAAGTATGCAGTTAAAGAGAAACATTCAAATACTATGAGATGGCATCTAATGACTTCAGCTTTGTTAAATAGACAGCAGATACTGAAATTATAACTTTAAATGAGTTCAGCTCTAGGTCGCTAATGCATTATGCTTAAAAGATGCCTAGAGTTAGTCAGGAACATGTGCAGGCCTTTGCATAGTCTTTAAAACACATTCTTGTACATAAAATAGCATCCAGTTACTTTAAATGATTACAGAATTAGGTTGCATATGGTTTATGATACAAAGACATTAAATGTAAGTCAGTAGCATTTGCGAGCATTTACATAAGCAGTAAAACACATTCAGTTCCTTTAAAATAGATTCAGTTGCCTTCGTATACTTAGAATAGCGTTCACATACACCAGGAGACTTTACAGGGTTTTAAAGGTAACAGTTCCAGTAGTATAATTCAACACAATGGAGTTACTAGTGCTGAATTTATAAAGATACAATTTTTTACAGGCTTTGTATTGTTAAAGTCCTCAAGATAGAGTGTCAGGTTCTTGACAAGGACAGTATAGTTCTCTCTGAATAGGGTACTAATGTTTTGTATTTACCCTGATTTTTAAGAAGAGTTGAGGCTTCTGGTTTAGTTTTCTTTTATGGTCCTGATGGGCCGCTGTTAGGTCTTGGGAACCACAGGAAGCTAGGCAAGGGAGGGGGCTACCCTGATTTTTAAGAAGAGTTGAGGCTTCTGGTTTAGTTTTCTTTTATGGTCCTGATGGGCCGCTGTTAGGTCTTGGGAACCACAGGAAGCTAGGCAAGGGAGGGGGCAACAGCTACTTTAACCTCTTTGCTAGTTTTATATTCCCAAACACATTTGTTTAACTTTCACCTGATGTAAACCCAAAAAATACGTGAAGAAAGCTCTACAATTGAAATACTACATAGACAAGATTAATAAAATATTGTGTGTGTTCAGTCAAATCCAATAGATATTATTTAATGTCATGTATACCAGTATCATTGGAAATGGGTATGAATAAAGAATCAACATCTGATGTGGCAAATATAGAATTAGTAAGATATTTGTTGGAAGACCACTCATATAATTGTCATACGAATTCTGAGGTATCTTTTAAAATAGTGAGAGCACTTTCAAAACCAACCTTTAGCTGTTTATCCAAGCACTTAAACATTGGTTCTGTCACCCATCCTCTGGCAGAAGCGAATAGTAAAAGTGGGTGTTCCGACATAGATTTATGTAATTTTGGTATCCCATATATAAATGGAGTGATGGGATCAATGCCTTTTAAAGAATTATACAAATCATCACTTATTTTCTTTTGTGTGTGCATGCCACTTAGTGATTTAAATAATTTCATTATAATAATATTACATTCGTGACTAGATATTTGTTCATAGTCAGACCTAGCAAGCATATTTAGCATGGCTATCTGATAATAATCAGCATCTAATGCAACTACCCCTCCACCTTTGTCAGCATTTTTTATTATAATACTGTCATTATCTATTAATGATTTAATAATTATGACTCAATATATAATATTCATATTAATATCAATTCATAATCATATCAATAACATTAATATCAATATATTAATGACTCAATGTTATTATTCAAAACCGAAACAATAAGCTTTCTTCTGCCCTCTTTCTTGATCTCTCCAAAGCCACAGCATGGTCAACCACCAACTACTCATATACACACACTTAAAACTATTCCCCAAGATGTCCAGGCTATCCCATGGTTCTAATCTTATCCGAGTGGCAGACAAGAGGCTGTACTATGGCAGAATAAACAATCTTCCCTTCTACCTATCACCCTTGGGTCCCTCAAGGCTCTATATTAGGACCCCTATTATTTTTTATCTTTATTAATGACCTGTACACAGTCCTCCCAACAGCCACCTGCATTCAATATGTGGATGACTCCACTTTGATTTGCTCTGCCATCTCCCCTTTAAATCTACATACTCTATCCCAAAATGTTTTTAATACTGTCAAAAATTGGCTCTGTAATCAACGTTTCCTATTAAATCCTAACAAAATAAAGCTACTGCTTTTCTCCCCCACTTGTAAAGCCTCTGTTCCAACCTTTACTATAAAATCTAACAATGGCACTGTCATTGTCTCAGATCCGTGTTCCAAACTCTTAGATGTAACAGTTGATAATAACCTCAAGTTTGATATGCATATTAATCAAACTATTAAAAAAGTTAATAAAAAACTTGGCTCACTATACAAGATCAAACCTTTCCTTACTTCACTAGCTAGGATGGTAACTGCCCATGCACATCTACTTTCCACCCTTCTTTATGCATCCCGTCTCTTCATGAACTTGAGTAAGTCTGACCTTAATAAACTCTCTAGCTGCTTTAATCATATTGCTAGATTTACCACTGGAGCAGCATATAGAACACACCACTGTCTGAACCTAAAGAATATAGGGTGGCTAGAATTGCCTATCCATCTTCAGTACCATCAGCTAATAGTAGCACATAAAATTCTCTACCAACCTGAAAACACACCCGTACTTACAAAAATTATCACCCCTTACAGCAACCTCAAGACACTTTGGTCATCCAACAAATTACTAGTCCAAACCTTCAAAAGCAACAACTCATCTGGAGACTCTCTATACGTCAAGTCTGTTGGCAAAATATGGAACTCACTTCCTGTTGAGCTTACTTCAGAACCTGTTCTAACCCAATTAAAAAAAAATATAAAACAGTACTTTAAAAGGCAATGGCATTGTCTTTGCTCTAATCCTTCCTAACTCTGGCAATATAAACATGTGCTAAAGAGGTCTTTTGGCCACCCCTACATTGCTTCCTAATTGTTACTCTATAACAAATCAGATTTATATATGACAGAATGAATGACTTTTATCCTATGTATTGTATCTGTAACAGTGCTTTAACTTTAACAGTTTTTTCTATATGTATGCATGGAGCTTTTCTTCCTGGGCCCCTGTGGAAAATGGACAAGTATCCAGTCGGACTATCTTGGTCAACAAATCTAAAATAAATAAATAAAAATAAATAGCTGATTGTTCTGCTGTAGTAAGAGTATAAAACTTCTTAACCTCATGATCTGAAGTTGTTAATCTTCTTCCTATTCATCACTGATGAGTCCGGTTCCAAGCCCTGGGAACTGAGTCGGCCTAATATCAAGCTCGCGTACACCAAAAACTCTCGAGCTAAGCTGCTACCCACAATGCCCTTCTGCCAGTTACCTCAGATCTCATTTGCCATGCAGCCATATAGCAGTGTTTCACTGAGTTCTCCAGCTAAGTATTGTATTTTGTCAAAATTTATTGTATTTTGTAAGTTTTTCCTTCTAAAACATCTTTATATCTTGTTACCTTTACCCAGCTCTATCCATGGGTATCCTCCTCTTACCTTAGCTGGTAAATGCCCTTCTTTACCCTCGTGGTATTCTTTATACCATTGCTGGTATTTTCTCTCTTCTCTTCACTCTAAACTTTCAGTTTCATGAAGCGATACTGGATATGTCAGAAAAGAAAGGGACTTCGGAGTTTAAGCATTGCACTTCCTGCAATGGTAAACTCCCCAATAGTGACTTGCATGACGATTGTGTCTATTGTCTGGGAGTTTTTCACTTATCTGTGAAGCCTCCCTGTCAGATTTGTGTCAGTTTCAGTCAGCAGACGCTGAAAGAAAGGAAAAATAAACTTATTCTGAAAGGCCTGCTTTCTGAACATTTTTCTGAGGCTCTTTCTGCATCAGAGGTCTCAACCCCTCTATCAAAAGACAAAAAACATTTTCATTCTGACCCTTCTTCACTGGCTGGTGAGAAGGGCAAGCCTCATAAGCATAAGGCCCACAAGTCCTCCATGGAGCACAAGATTGCCTCATCCGCTCCACCTCAGCTTTGAGTTCAGCTCCAGTGGTCTCTACAGTTATTTCTATGACTTCCACTTTGGCCCTGCCCTCGACACCAACTGTTTTGGTTCCAAGTGTGATTTTGACTCCAACCTTATTGCCTGCTATTACTTTGGCACCAACATTGCCCACCTCTGTTCCGAAGTCGGTACCAACTACTTTTTCGGAGCCGATAATGACCTCCACTCCAGCTATTCCCTCAGCTCCGAGTCCTTTCTCAGTACCGATAGTCCCCCTTTTGCCTGTCTCGAAACTGGAATCATCGGTGCCAACCTTTCTTACACCAAGGACCCAGTACTCCCTGTCTGTGGATCCATTTTCAGGGCAAGCTTTTAGCCCTTTTTTGGACTGACCTGACTCCCCCTCTGGAGTTTTGGTAAGGTCCACCAGGAGTCTATCAGAATTGGATGTGGTGTGCCTGTTTGATCAGCTGTTGACAGCAAGAGGGATTCCAAATTTTCCTAAAACCCATCTCACTCCGGGTTTTGGGTCCTTTGCCCCCATGACTCCCACTTATTCTCCTCCCTTTGACTCTTTGGTTCTGAGACCCATAGCCCTGATGTCTTTGGGGGGAATCTCTACCTCGGTGCCGACAGTGTCCTTCTCTGAGGCTTTGAGATCCCTTTTGGGTTTGGTTCCTTCACAACCACCCCTTCCTCAAGCTCAAGCTTGGGGGTGGAACCCCCAGCTCCAGGTACGGTTCCAGGGTTTTTATCAGTTCTGTCTTTGGATCCAGGGGTGACACCTGCCTCAGTTTTCCTTGAGGCTCTGTCCACACGAGTGGCCGAATGGAGTAGAGTGTGACCTCGGTTCTGAGATTGTCTTCCTCGGTTCTGGGCCCCCATTCCTCTTCAGGTGGACATGTCTTCTGAGTGATGGAGAGGGTGCTTGCTTCGGGAAGCGCTCCTCCTACGTTGGACCTTTCCCCTGCTCCTTCTGAGCTGCAGCTATCACAGGCCACCTCCCCAGGACACTGAGAGCGCAAGCCTCAGGAAACCCTTGTGCAGGGTAACCTCCCTTCTGAGTCTTCTTCAGAAGCTTCCACTGAAGAACCTCCTCGGAAGCTGGCATGTAAGAGGAAACACGTGGACTCCCCAGAGGAGTTCCTCACTGAGGATATAGATTACAATGATGGGGAAGGTTCCCCATGGTCACCCCCCTGATGATGTCTTCTTTGGAGACATTCTGGAAATTTTGAGGCAGAGGGGTGACTGGAAGTTGTCCAACCCTTCTTCGGAGGAGTCCGTATACATGCAGGCCTTCCACTCTCGGTCCTCTGCTTCTGAGGTGACCCCACCTGCCTATGAGCTAGTCCAGCTCATCATGCAGCAGGCATGGAAGAACCCCGATTCCATTGAGTCCATTCCTGGAGACCAAACAAGATACTTTCTCCACCAGAGGAATACCCCCATTGGTCTAGAGGATTATCAGTAGATGCTATGGTGGTGGCAGCCACCACAAAAAAGGACCTTGCAGAGGAAAGTTCTACTGTCCATCCTCCCAACAGAGACTCCCAGGTGGTGGACAGATTAAGGAAGCGAGTCTTTGCCTCAGCGACCTTTGCTGTCAGATCTCTGAATTATTTGGCACATTTTACGAGGCTCCAAAGTGATCTCATCTCCAAACTCTTTGGTACCCTTGAGGGTCAAGTTTCTTATGGGGCATGCGATAAAGTTGCTTCTCAGCTTGCTACCCTAGAGTCCATCTCCAACTCATCCATGAGGTTCCTGTCCCACACAACCAAAGGGGCAGCTAGAGCTGCGGGTGTAGGTGTAGTTATGAGACGCCATGCCTGGATGCACATTTGTGACCTCGTGGACTCCTTCAAGTCTTCCTTCTTGAAAGCCCCTATTGAACCGTCCGCTTTGTTTGGTTCTAAAGTGAAGGACACATTAGCCAGGTGCAAGCAGGATGGAAAATCCTTGTCTGCCATTGGCCTATGTTTCTCCAACCCTCAGCGCTCTTTTTCCAGGAACCAGAGGAATGGAAAGATATGGCACAAAAAATCTCAAGGTCCTTTACATAGTGCATGTGGTGAGGATTCCCCCAGAGGCAGAGGGGGTTCCAATAATGGAAGATGCCCCTTTAGGGGCAGAAGGGGTCACCAAAATCAGAACTCCAGGGATTCTTTCTCCAGATGACCTTATCAGTGCTCCTGAAGCTCTGCCTGATTGCTTTCCTCTGGAAACTGTCAGGGCTCATTTTTCTCTGCACCAAACTGACTGGCGCTCTATTACAAATGATCAGTGGGTGTAGTGAATAATTTCCAGAGGTTATTACAGCCATCTAATCTCTTACCAAGACCTCTAAAATGCCTTCCCAATGTTCCACCCAGTCAAAGGAAAGAAGCAGCTTCAGAAATAAGAAACCTGTGTCTAAAATGAGTCATCCAACAAAGATTCTTTTTGGTGCCAAAAAAGACCAGGGACTGGAGACCCATTTTGGATCTCAGCCATCTAAACAAATCTGTAGTTCAGCCCAAATTCCACATGGTCACCATACAATCCATTCTCCCATTTCTTCGGGAGGGTGTGTGGATGTGCTTGATAGTTCTCCGGGATGCATATTACTACATCAAAATGGACAAGTGCTCCAGGAGTCTTCTTCACTTCCGGCTGGGAGCCAATCATTACCAATTTAGAACCCTGCCATTTGGTCTCTTGATGGCCCCCAGAATGTTCATGAAATGCCTAGCAGTGATAACAGCTCATCTGAGACTTCAGGGATTCCAGGTGTTTCCATATCTGGACGATTTGCTCCTCTCTGCCCCCACTGAGCACCTACTGGTCATGGCCCTCCACTACACTCTAGCACTGGCAGAGCTTTAGGCATCACAATACACTGGGAAAAATCCAACCTTCTTCCTACCCAACAGTTGGAATTTATAGGAGCAGTATTCAATACTCAAACAAGCCAAGTCTCTCTCCCTCCTCACAGACTTCAGAGATTAAGATTACAAGTGCAAGTGATACTCGGTTGAAGGAAGGTGTCTGTAAGGAAAGTTCTACAAGCTCTGGGGTCTATGGCGGCAGCCATCCCTATTGATCCCCTGGCAAGATTGCATATGAGACTGTAACAATGGCTCCTTTTGTCCCAGTGGGTATCCAACCTCCATCCTCTAAACTCATAGAGCCTCATCACCAATTCTTGCAAGCAAAATCTCCTCTGGTGGATGAGGACAGATGAAAACCTTTGGCGCCTCCCCTTCCAGACTCCCCAACCCAACACCATGGTGACCACTGACACTTCCCTGATAGGGTGGGGGGGCACTTCTATGGAAAGACAGTCCAAGGCACGTGGTCCAGCTTGGAGGTCAACTTGCATATCAATGTCCTGGAGTTAAGAGCGGTGCTGTTAGTGTTGCAGGCACTTCATCCACTCCTTCCATCTGGAACAATTTCAATCCAGTTGGTCAATATGTCTGGTACATAAACAAACAGGGAGGGACCAAAGCCTACCCCCTATTCGTGAGGCCATGAGAATTTGGCATTGGGTGATAGCTTCCAACCACTTTCTAAGTGCAATGCATATCCCAGGGAGCTCCAACGTGATTATGGAATGGCTGAGTAGATGCATCCTCCATCCACACACGTGGTCTCTCAACCCAAACGTGATGGCAGAAATTTTCAGCCATTGGGGCCAGCCTTGCTGTGATCTTTTTGCTTCCCTGTCAAACAAAAAATGCAGCAGCTACTTTTCCATCTTTCCCCCAGACGGGGAATCACTGAGAGATGCTTTGACTCATGATTGGCCCACGGGTCTCCTCTATGCTTATACTCTGATTCCTTTGATACCCCTATTTCTAAAGAATACAATCCAGTTGAGATGCAAAGTAATCTTAATTGCCCCTTTCTGGCCTCGACAAGTATGGTTTCCCTTCCACCGACCTCACCTATTACAACCTCCTTGGATCCTGGACACTCATCAAGACCTGATATCTCACCAACAAGGGCTGACTCCCCCAAATCTGTCCACTCTCAAACTGAAAGCTTGGTTTCCCCACTTCCATTAGTCACCAGGCAGGAAACCCTCTCCTCATCTGTCCGCGATATTATTCTGGTCTCCCATAAACCATCCGCCAGAAAACTCTACAGAGACAAATGGAAAAGATTCGCTATCTGGTCTAATAATGATATGCTAGATCCTTTTTCAACTCCTACAGCTGCTATACTCCAGTATCTCTCTGAGCTGTTTGACAATGGGGCATCAGCTTCTACCATTTGAGCCCATTTAGCAGCTATTTCCAATTTCCATAATGGTTCTGATGGCATCCCTCTTATCTCCACCCTACTTTGTAAGACCTTTCTCAAGGGATTTTTCCATAGCAGACCTGCTATCAGGCAACCTGTAGAGACATAGAATCTCTCTCAGGTTCTACAGTCTCTCTCTCCCTACCCCCTTTTGAGCCTGCTGAAACATGTGATCTAAAATTCCTGTCATGGAAATCTTTGTTTTTGGTAGCGGTCACATCAGCCAGATGGATTTCTGAGTTACAAGCCTTATTCATCAAGAGTCTGCATCTAATCTTCCATAAAGACAGAGTATCCCTTCGTACTAACCCATCCTTTCTCCGCAAAGTGGTTTCTGATTTCTCTATTAACCAGTCCATTGAGCTCCCTGTGTTTTTCCCAAATTATTCCAACAACGGAGAATACTGCCTACATTCATTGGACGTACATAGACAACTACATTTCTACTTGAACAGGACTAAGTCCTTCCACAAGTTGTACCAACTTTTCATTTTCTTTTCTGGTCCTAGAATGGGATGTGCTGTATCAAAAGTTACTTTATCAAAATGTCTCAGAGATTGCATTACCTTTTCATATTCCCTTGCGAATGAATCTAAACCTGTTCAAATCAAAGCTCATTCAACCAGGGCCATTGCAACTTCTGTTGCCTTTCACTCCAGGGCTTCCATGGATGACATTTGTGTAGCAGCCATTTGGGCTAAACCCCATACCTTCATCAAACATTACAAAATTGGATTTGGTCTCCAGGGGAAGAGTGGCCTTTGGCTTAATGTTTCTCAGGAATGTTCTTCCATAAGGGCCACCCAGGTTATCCAAGTAGGTTGGGAATCTGTCCCATCAGTGATGAATAGGAAGAAGATTAACAACTTCAGATAAAGAAGTTATATCTTACCATAATGTTCCATCTCAGTTGTTGATCTTCTTCCAGTCATCACACCCTCCCACCGTCCCCCACCAAAGGCTCCTGATGATCTTCTGGGTCCTTGTGGTGTTTCAGGGTTTTTGCACATAAATGACATCTGTTTTCTTCTATATGTTGCATGCAAACTCGATCTGAGATAACTGGGAGAATGGAATTATGGGTAGCAGCTTAGCTTGAGAGTTTTTGGTGTACATGAGCTTGGTATTAGGCCAACTCGGTTCCGAGGGCTTGGAACCGGACCCATCAGTGATGACTGGAAGAAGATCAACAACTCAGATGGAATGTTATGTTAAAACATAACTTCTTTTTTCTTACAGGGAGCATAAATATCTCTTTCAACTGCACACACACTAGAGTACTTGCATATATTGACTTCAGTCTCTTGAGTAGCCCCAAATATCATTTTCAGATTCAGCATCATTATAAAGTAATAGAACTCAGCTAATGTCCTCACAATATCAGCTGTACGAGCAGGTATGAAATTCAGACCTTTACTTAAAACAGATAATCATCTGCAGTCAAAGCACAGGAAGAAAGATTAAATACCAATTTTTTTCATTTCTTTATTTGGCTGCATGTTATCATTGGAATGATTTCTTCCTTTGTTGTTGTGAGTTCTTCCTCTGAGGAAAGGTTAGAACATTGGGAGAGGTTCCTCTAACAAAAAAGAATCATCAACAGGGTCAAGTGCTCTAACTGAGTTTATGTCCACAAAGACATGTTGTAAATATTGCTCAGCAGTATCAATCTGCACAACAGTTTGAGTCATGGACATGTCTTGAGTTTTATCACTTCCTTTTGTCTGTGACATCAGGGCATTAGATGAGCCTCTGTTGTTTTTCTTTCGGCTTTTCCCGGTTGGGGGTCGCCACAGCGGAACTCTGGTCCATTAATGATTAGCAGTAGATTTTTTTACAGGTGCCAAGGTGCCAGCTTGACGCCCAACCTTCAGCAAAGGCAAGTCCATTCAAATGAAGGCATGCCATGTGTTGTGTCTCTGTACCAACTTTAGAATTTTATCATTGGTCAAAGAAGATTCATGATTTAAATTCTGATTTGTAAATTGTGTAGATGTTGAACCAGTCAGTGTGTGGCTTGTATTTGTTGTTTCATTGGCAGTTTGTTTATTTAGTTGACCAATTAGATGAATAGAGGGTGTCGGCATCACAAGAACATTGTGTGGAGGAATAAAGTTTGAATTACCATGAAGTGATTGGACAGTTCTAGAAACCTCTCGATGTTGATTGGTCAAAGCTTTATCATTAGTCAAAGTAAAGACATTCCTTTTTTAAAGTCATTAATGTTTCATTGTAATTTCCTTTTCTTCATTTCTATGAGCATTTGTTCAGAAGCAACAATATTTCTTGTGTTTCATAAAGCAAGTCAGCATGTATGTTTAACTCAACCCCTGACAACAATTCTGTGTAAAGTAATTCAATGTTAACCCATAGTTCTTGCTCAACAGGCTCAAAGTAAGTGATCAGAAGTTCCACATAACAAAATGAGCAGTTCAAATTAATGAGCTGCCATCTCCTGAATAAATGCAGATATGTATCTCTATAGGTCGGAATATTTAAGATTCTCAGTCCACGTGTAACCATCTTATATCACAAATATGCAGCAAAGCTTAATCTTTGCCACTGTAGGTGCTTGAATTGACATACAGGGTCTTATCCTTAAATTGTTGTACTGTGCCACTATTAGATGTTTCTCTATCAGCATTTTCTCTTCATATCAACTCATCTTGTCCCAAAAAGGATTGTTAGTAATGCCCATAAAACCAGTAGGTGCCCAACCTAATTACAGCTCTCTGCTATGCTGTCCCCCTTCTAGCTACCCACTTGGCTAGTCTTCCTTGCTAACTTAGTCTTGAGCCAAGGTTATTCCACCTCAGGATTTACCTCTTCTCCCTTCTTTTGACTTTCATTCAAGTTACACTCTATAAAACACTTGCCCCTTCCTACTTTTCTCAATTTATTTCCTGCTGATAGACTGTTTTTTATCCATGATTATACAGAACCTTGTTGCAGACGTGCTACTCTGCTTAAAGAGAAATGTGTTGCATACTTGTTACTCTCTTTATTCTACATTTTGGTCTCACTTCTTTATTCTCATTCTTAATTTTCTGAATAATTGATTTTGTAACTTGAACTACCTATCTTTTGAACTAATTATATCTTTTGTATATTGATACTGCTATTTTAAATTGTACTTTCTTTGGTTTAATTCTGGACCTTTTCTCCTTGGGTCTTCGAGGAAAATGGACTTCTGCTCAGATGGACTAACCCAGTTAACAAATGTCAAATAAATAAATAAATAAATAAATGAACTATGATTTATCACAGAGCTTGCTGAAGGAATACTACAAGCCTACAGACCCTTGCATCATCTGGGACAAGACTGTGGCTCAGCAAACAGACTGTGGCCTGTTTCTCTTCTAGAGATTGGTGCTAACATTTTGCTTCTGGTGAAAAAAGAAGCAAAGGAGTATTGTATCCCAACAGAGTGAAGCTGTGGTGAAACCAACATTAGTAGTAGCCAGGCAGTAGTCATTCATGCGACTCCTCTCTTTTCATCATTCTTGACAAGCTAATTTTTTGTTTGCAGTAAGTACTGCTTGATTTCTTTCTAACTTCAGAATATCAGCCTAAATACTTCATCCTTAAAATTTCAGGGTCTATGTATTAGTTTCCCCTCAAGTGTTTGGCAGTGCTCTGTACAGACTCAGACACCTTGAATGACATTTTTCCTGTAAAAGCACAATCCAGACCCAGGCCCAACCATAGGGAAGATCAGCCTGGACTCCAGCAGGATTTTTACAGTGCCCAGGTCATACTGGAGCCGGACATATCAACCATGCTCATAGCCATGACATCTCTCCCCCACAAGCTCACCACAGCCCAATGTGGACAACCAGGAATGATCGCACCAAGGGACCCTCACCACCAATCCCCAGGAGGACCAGAGGCAGACCACCTCATTAAAGGAACCCAGACCTCAGGGGATCCATTCACAAGGATCTTGGGAATGGACCAAGGGAACTCCACCCCCTCCACCCCCTAGGAGGACAAGAGGCAGACCACCGCACTGAAGGAGCCCATTACTCAGGGGATCCACTCACAAGAATCATGGAGCCTGCCATGGCTGGGATCCCCATGGTTCCAGCAGAAGAGGAGGAACCAGAATTGGCAGGGGAAATGAGACCTCAAACACCTAGGTCACCCACAAACACCAACAGGCATGAGAAGACCCAGGGGTCCTTCCACCCACTGGCCACAGCCTGGAATCACTCCCAGACACTGCTGACCCATTTAGAGTTCAGAGTGCTTCAAAAGGGCCTGACTTTTGTCCCCCAGAAAAGGTCTGACACCACTAAAACTATTATCGACCTAAGACTATTCAACTGTAAACTTCAGCTAAAGCTCTTTTTCACACCCCATGGGAAAACAGGCCAGGATCCTGACACACACACCATCCAAATGGTTAAATGGATAAGGCCCAGCAACTTCTGCCCTCCTCCTAAGGCAGTGATCCAAGCCTTTCAGGACAAATGTGAGGAGGACATTAGGGCCCTGCTGGGTAGGAGGAACAACAGAAAGAAAATTTACAACATTACCAGCGATGAGTTCACAGCACTGAAGAACCTAAGCCAGGATCACATGAGAAGGGTGATGAAAGTGGACAAAGGGGGTGGTATATTGATCACTGATACCTGGTCCTACAACACCAAGCCATAGACCATGCTGAGCAATGTCCACTTTTATGAGGAGGATGATGTCAACTGGGTACATATAGCCTATGAATCCATCAAATTTGGGCTGGCTAACCTTGAGGAATGGGACCTGATTGATGAGGGGCTTCTGGAATGTTTTACTATACGCCACCCTAGATTACCCCAATTCTTCAGCATCCTGAAACCGGACAAGAAATTCCAGAACCCTTCTTACCATCCAGTAGTGGCCAGTGGGGGCTCCATCACAGAAACATCACCCTCTATCTTGATTTCCACCTCAAACCACTGGCTGAGAAAAAAACATCCTTCATCCTGGACTCCATAGATTTTCTTGAAAAAATCAGAAAAGTTCCTATCAGTAGTGACTCCATCCTAGTCACCATAGATGTCGAGTCACTCTACACCATGCTCCCCCATGGCTACTGCATCAAAGCCATGGCTGAAGCCTATGAAGAGGACCACGTGGTGCTCCCAGGTGAGGTGGAGCACCTAGGAAGAGTGTTGTCCCTCCTCCTAGAAAACAACGTCTTTCACTTCAATGGGAGATACTATAGGTAGAGCACTGGCATTGTCATGGGAGCAGCCATGGCACCTAGCCTGGCCAACATGGTGCAAAGAAAATGGGAACAGGACCACATCTACAATTCCCCACTATGGCCACATGACTACAGTTACATAGACAACATCTTCTTGGTCTGGAAGGGAAGCCAAAGTGAGCTGGACATGTTCCTGGAACACATCAACCACATCACCCCCTTCCTTTGGTTTACAGATAAACAGCACCAGGAAGAAAATGAGTTCCTGGGCTCACCATCAGGAAGAAGGCTGATTCAACCACCCTGACCCATGACCTTTATCAAAAGCCAGCTAGGGTCAACTTCTTCCTACATGCCTCCAGCATGCACCTTCTGAGACAGAAGGTGAGCGTAGTCAAGTCTCAAGGCCTCAGAATCTCCGGGATGATCAGTGAAATGTCTGTTTTTCTTCACAGCATGCTCAACCTGCAGAGGGATTTCTTGGCCAGAGGCTACTCCCAAAGGCTACTTGATAGAGTCTTGGACCCTATCATTACCCAACGAGTGCAAAGACCATACCAACCCTTCATCAGCATCAGGGTCCCAGGCTACCAGGATAAGAAATACAGATTAAACCTCATCTTAGACTACTCCACAGACTATGGCGATATCACCAGGATCATCCTCGACAATTGGTCCATAATAATGAGCAACAGGATCTCCAGGCATCTTTTCCCCTCCAGACCCACCTTCACAGCCAGGAGGGGTAAGAGTATTAGGGACTTCCTGGAGCACCCGACCACCATGAGATTGGATTCCCCAGGGACCTACACATGCAGTATTCTACCCTGTCATTATTGCTCACACATGAGTGGGTCCTCAAGCTTCTTTTGCCCTAACAACAGGAGGGTCTACCGCCCCAACATCAGGGGCGACTGCAACCTAGAAGGGGTTGTTTACTGGGCCTCTTGCACTAAATGCCCAGCTTTTTACATTGGAAAAACAACACCTTGAAGACCAGGATAGCAAGACACTTACATGATCTTGCTACCTTAAACGTACCAGCCAACTGGCTCAGCACGCACTAGCTACTCCTGGACACGACAGCTTCAGATTCCTTGTATGGACCACATCCCAAAGACCCTGTACAATGGTGATTACAACTCATTGCTGTAGAAAAGAGAACTGGGCTGGCAGATTACATTACAATCTAGAAAAAGACCAGGACTTAATTATGCAGAGTCTATTGTCCTGGTGCTAAATCTTCAAAAGATTCAACACTAATTCTTCCAGTATCTCCATACTTTTGGACTCTTTCTTTTGCATATTTTGTTTCCCTGGCATAGTTTGCCTGTTGTCATGGCTTGTACTTGCATTTTTTTCCTTAGGTGTGCTTAGTAGGCCAGCATGTTATATTTTAAGATATTTTCCCATTTATTATCTGCCCATTTTTGTTTCTGTATTCTTGTTTTTGTATTCTGTTATTTTGTTGTTTCTTCTTGTCATTTCTGTTAGTTTTCCTTTATGATTCCATAGCCATCCTGATGAAGTTTTAGATGAAAAGCATAGCCTAACCTCCCTCTTTATTATTAGATGATAGCTGTAACATGTATTATCCTTTTGGGGTCATTTGCATAATTCCCATAGTGCATCAGTCACAACTGTTTTTACATACTACTTTCTAGCTTTACAAACATTTTTATGTTTGTTAGCTTTTTTCCAAGTTGTTATTCTGTGTGTACTTTGCACTCACTGTTTTAGCTTGTCAATTAGGATTTTCTATAGTCACCCTATTGCTTATAGTTATCAGTTAGGTAGACAACCATGTATTCACATTCCTCCAAAGTTGTACTGAAGATATCTCTGAAGACAGTAATTTGTATATCTGGAACTGTGCTTTGATGGCTTGAATAAAAGTTTTGGACTTCCTATGACATTCTCACTGTGTCTTTCTTGGTTTTGTCTTTGTGTGTTCAATTCATTTTTTGGCAGAATCCATGTTTTCTGACCAAGGGTGAGCATGGGTACTTCTGGGTGTTCATTCTACAGCTGAGTAGTGTGGGTTTGGTTCTTAATTTGCTGTTTTGAAACAGTAATCTGCATCTAATAAGCACACTCTCAGGTGTACTACATTTAAAATGCTCTGTTAAACTATGGTACCACCGCAGCACTGCTTCCAAAGCGGTATTGCTAGTGTAAAAGCACAATTGAAATTTCTCCAATATCTAGTTGCACACAGGACAATTAATTTGCAGTGACAAGCACTGTCCACATAGTTGCAAACCAGATAATCCTGACAGTGATTGATATTCTCATGCCAATACTCGAATCAATAAAAAGGGTCTGTTGCCATGGATATGAACTTTCATACTGTCTCCGTTACTGACTTGGTGGATATGGGCATCCTGAGGTAATGTAGAAATTGCCTCATGTTTACTGACAACCAGTTAATTCTCAAACAAACTGATATGGTATGTGAGAGATGTATTTATACAATGTCACTGGATGCAAAGTTCTCACATAAAACTACCCCTAATGTCAATAATGTTGTCAGTCGTACACATGCTGCACCCATTACACACAATTCAAAGCAGACATATCGACCCACATATATTGAGGCACTTACATGTAACCTTCCTAAACCACAAAGACCTCCTAGACAAATTACACATTAGAAAAACCCTCATCAGGCCCAAACACACGCTTTCAAAACAACACCCACATCAACACATGGAGCTACATCTTATGCTACCTCTAAGCCCATAAGGCAAGTCACCACAAAATCCAACATTCTAGTCATTGGAGACTTCATTGTGAGACACACTGATGTCCCTCTCACCAGGCTGAGTAAGGAGAAAGTTATGGTCAGTTGCTTATCAGAGGCTAGGATCCACCACACTATTATGCATGCATTCAGGACATTGGATCACAATTACCAATATGACTCAGTCATAGTCTATGTGGGACTAAATGACCTGAGACGTATCTCCCTAGATTATATGAAGAGAGACATCATAGAGCTTTTGGAATATGTGTCTCAGGCTGGTATGAGCCTAGCATTGAGCATCATTTTACCTCCTCCAAGGATGATGCCACAATATGAACAAAATATGATTGACTTAAATAATTGGCTTAGTTTCTGGTGTCATGCTAAGAGGGTGCAATATTTGTCAGCATAGAAGAAGATGGTCAACAGACCACTCTGCTTTGCCAGGGATGGTCTGCACCTCTCCCTTCTAGGCTTTTGAATATTAGCTAAAACATTGTCTTCCCCCATATTTCCTTTTTAGGCAATGCCAAACTGAAAGTACTTCTGACATAGCAAATCAAAATCAAGAAAATCCAAAGGCATTACTGCTCAATACTAGGAGCCTAAACAAGAAAAAAACTCCACTCTGGAACCTCTCTTTACCCTAGAGAATGCTGATGTCTGTGCAGTCTCAGAGACATAGTTTAAAACCCTAGACAGCACACCAACAGTGCAGGGTTATAATGCCTTCCAAACATTTAGACCAGTTACTTTACAGGCATGGACTAAAGGTGGAGGTATCTCTATTTACATCAAAAATAAATATACTTCAAGGCTGATCAAACAGGACAATGCACTTGAGCTGCTTCATGTTCAAATCACCATAGGTAAAATCCAATACCACTTCCTTGCCTATATGTCCCCCCTATGACCCAGGAAACCCATATTATGTATTTAAACTTATTAGAAACACTAACCATCCAACCCAATACCATATTCATGGGTGACTTTAATTACCCCACTATTAACTGGGAATCCTACATGACATCAAACTTACATACACAGAGATTCCTGGATTTTGTAAGCATAAACTCCCTGGACCAGATAGTCAATGCATCAACCAGGGGTGCACCCATACTGGATCTGGTCCTCACTAATATGGGAGAGTGCTGTATAACCCCTACTGTAATGCCTTTCCTGGTAAGGTCAGACCACAAAATGGTCTCCTTTGAAGTAAAAATAAAACCTGGACCCCCAGCTAAACTGGGAATATTGAGGAATTATTCTAAGGCTAACCTCTTGCTATTAAGTGAGAACCTGGCAAAATGTCAAGCTCCTATAAACCCTGAGAATACTTCTGCCTATGTAGAACTGTTCACAGAAATCCTGTACACGCATGTTAATAGCTGTATAGAGTCAGTTGTACAAACCAGGAAGAAGTACAGAACTAACTCAAAAAACAAGCCACCCTGGTGGAATCACAAAATCAATCAGGTGTATAACAGGAGGAAGAAAATCATGGCAAAACTTAGGAGGTGCAGCACGCAGCATGATAAAAGCACTCTCATTAAAGTAAACGAACAACTCAGAGGACAAATAAACTCTACCAAAGCTAAATTTGAGGTAAGTGTGGCCTCCCAGGTCAAGGTCAACCACAAAGCATTCTTTAGCTATGTCCACAACCTCAAAGGCAATACACAATTGTGTGCAGAGCTCATTGTAAATGGAGCCACCTATACTGAGTCAGAAGATGTAGGAAACCTCCTGGCCTCAACCTTCCCTCGGGAAATATCTTTAACTATAACTCCCCCTACTATCACTAGGGAAGAGGTGCTTAATGCTGTCTAAGACCAAGAACACTTTATCAATGGTCCAAGAGAATATCCCAGGATACCTTCTAAATAGCATGAAACATGACCTATCAGGGCCTCTGGAATTGCTATTTAATTGTAGCCTCCAAACAGCCATCATGCCTCATGAATGGAGAAAGGCAACAGTCATCCCTCTGCACAAAGGTGGGCCATCTACAGACCCTGGAAACTACAGACCCAGAAGTCTCACTAGTTTTGTATGTAAAGCCATGGAAAGAATTATCATGGAGATGATCAATAGAGACATAGTAAACCTCCAGACACCGGACCCAATGTTTTGTGGAGGGCAGATTATGCCTACTCAACCTGTTGGACTTCTTTGAGAAGGTCACCAAAGCAATGGAGGAGGGCAAAATCATTCACACTGTCTACTATGACCTGGCCAAGGCATTTGACACAATACCCACTTGGGCATTGTTGACAAACTCAAGAGGTTAGGAAAAAAAGCATATGCCACCCAGTGGATAGCTAACTGGCTCATAGACTGGACCCAGGAAGTTAGAACTGGGGACTCCACCTCTACAAAGAGACCAGTCACAAGGGGAGCCCTCAGGGATCAGTCCTTGGACAGCTCCTTTTTGGCATTTACTTCTCAGAAGTCAAAGCCAATGTCAGTGGTCTCTGGCTGACTATGTTTGCAAATGATTGCAAGTTAGGAGCTATAACTGAATCTTACACTGACACAAATGTTCTCCAGGAGGGGCTGACACAGACAAACAACTGGTGTCTGAGTCATGGACTAAACATAATGCCAGGAAATGCATAATAGTATCCTTTTGGAAGTCATCTATCCCTGGTAACTATCATATTGACAACACACCCCTTACAGCTGACCCGGTAGTCAGGGACTTAGGGACACATATAGATAGTAATCTAGCCTTTGATCATCATGTATCTACAGTTGTGAGGAAATCATTATAAACAAAGGTATGGCATCTAAGACCAATGAAGTCATTGTTTCACTGTATTGGCATTCATCAGACCTATCACTGAGTACAATGCCCCCCTTTGGTATGTACCTAAGCAGGCATATCCGACAACTGGAATGTCCACAGAGGTTCCTCACTAAAAGAATACAGGGCAAAACTGATATGTCCTACACAGATTGCCTCAAGGCCATATCCATGTTTTGTGTTTCCTACAGGCTTTTGAGGGGAGATGTATGCCTGGCATACAAGGCATTTTCAGACACCATTCTGATGGACCTTCTGCATATCCACAAAACAAACAGTACCAGAATTACCCATTCTAAAGACTTTAACATTGCCTGTGATATAAACAGAACCTGGTGGAGAGATAGGTATGTATCCCAGAGACTACCCCGTCTATGGAACAGGCTCCCCATCCATGTAAAGCAGAGTTCTTTCCTAATCCAATTCAAGTGCAACTTGGACAATTGGATGAGAAACTGGAAATTCATCCCTGGTTTGGCACCTATGTGTCTGATGCAAATAGGTAAGCTGTAAATGGTTCATCTCCCAGGCCCATGCTTACACTTATCAAGGGTATCAGAACTCGTCAGAGATTTGGAATACATGGCTAGGCTTAAAAAGGCCTTGTGGTCATTTGCCTAGTAAACACCTATGAACCTATAATAACTTCAAGTAGGTTCATGTCTATAACTGGCAGTAGAAAGTAGAAATGTGGTAATGTAAACAAATCCAGTGAACTTCACAAGAGTAAATAAAAGGATGAAAAGTCACTGGGTCCACAAATCACTCTCAGACCTCTTCAATTTGTCCAGAATAAAATATCACAAATTAAAATCCACATGCCAAAATAAAATCCACATGCAAGTTAAAAAACTTCCACTAAGTAAGGGCTTCATCAGGCATAACAACTGGATAAGTAACTATGCAGCTTTTTAAGCATTTTGTAAGTCACATGACATCACAATCAATTAAACCTTCTTTTGAAGTTCCACTAACAAAGAATTTAAAGAAACATTTCTATTTAAGCCTCATGGTAAACATGGCCTAGGTGAAGCATCCAGTAAAGTTCCTCTGTCTCTGTGTGGTGTATAACATTACCACTTTGTACTGAGCCAGGTACCACTTTTAATTTAAAAAACTTAAAATTATGATTTATACCTATATCCTTTATATGTTTAAATAAGGCATGCATTGGGTTTTCCCTTTCATTATTAGAAATGTGGTTCCCAATGTGTGCTTTAAATTTCTGATTATTTTT
Organism: Protopterus annectens; assembly: GCF_019279795.1. Classification (NCBI taxonomy): domain Eukaryota; kingdom Metazoa; phylum Chordata; order Ceratodontiformes; family Protopteridae; genus Protopterus; species Protopterus annectens. The sequence continues at coordinate 1,538,007,885 of NC_056732.1, forward strand.
TCCTACCTAGTATACTTGGCATAGTTGACATTTGGCTAGATAAACAAGATTCTGGTGTCACAATTGCCATAGTCACTAAGTCTGTATTCTATGCCTGTAACAGGATGAACAAAGGAATTACAAGCACACACCAACTTACAGAATGAGCATCTACCACATTTAAAAGTACCCTTTTTCTTAGATGCTTTAAATGCACGTGTTTGTGTTTGTTCTTTGTAACAAAGCATATTCTTTAGATTTTGATTTATTTTATATCCAAAACTCAGTCTATCTTATACAATGAAACTTAATTCTGGGACATCCTGTAGAATGAGCCAGTATTTATTAATTATACCTCTCACATTATATGTGTTATAATTAAATGTGACATACATCTAGGTATATTAATTGACTGTTTATTAGTATGCTTAGTTATTGTGTATTCATCCCATTACACGATTTGCTTTTGTTACTGGCTGTTACTTTTACCATACTTGCACCATCTGAGCAATATCTGTTTGGAATCGGCGTACAGCACATTCTGCTAGTGCATTTTATTATTATCAGTATTCTTGAATGACGGGTATTTTCACTGATTGAAAGTGCATTTACTGAAAATGCATGCAAAATGTGAAAGCTTGCTTGAATATGGCTACATTTCTAGACCTCTGCAAGGAGAAAACTTTATTTTTGTGTAACAAGGTATATTTAAATGAAACCTGATTTCGCAAATAGCTTAATATTAATATGTTTCCATTTCCTCCTAGACTTGTAAAGCTGTCCAGACAGCTTGCACTTCATATACAATAACAGCTTAAAATCGAATGCATGTTCATAAGGAGCTTCTGGGCATCCAACAAATCTGTCTCTCATGTGTGTGGGCCTTCTGTGAAGGTTGGGTGCCCTGGCAACTGGACACTACATAAACTCCACTGCCAATCAATCTGTGTTCTGGTGATCCACTGTGGTGACCCGTAATGGGAGAAGCCAAAAGATATTGCTATCGCTTGAGCTAGCAAATATCAGGGAATCTCCAGAGGTCCTTCTATCTTGTTATTTTATTTTTTAAACTAGGGTCGCTAGAAGCACAGATAGCCCACTGTCCATTCTTTGCACCCATGTAAGGAATACCTTCCCTGGGATTCATTAAACTCTGTGCAGGAATAGTGCTATTCCTACATGGAGAGGATCGTGCCCATGTAGAACAGCAGCGTGCCTTGCATGTTCATGAAGGTGCACTGCTGTATTCTCTACATGAACATGATCCATGTACAAGCACAGGGGGTGTGTCCGAGCAGTGCATGATGACTAAACATACCCCTGTGCTCAGAAAGTGCAGTACGGGGGGGGGGGCAGAGCCCAGATGGTCAACTGAGAGCAGTGAATTTTGAGAGCTCCATAAACTAGTATAATAATATAGGAACATTTTATTATTTTCAAGTTTAAAACATCAGAACTCTACAGCTAAACTACTTTTCCTGTCAGGGGTGCCACAGAGGGATCACCTGTCTGCTCATGATTGGCAGTGGAGTTTTACAGTGTCGAGTTGCCAGCCCGCGGTTTTAACACAGACTGAAGCACACACCACACAATATTCCACAGAAGGGGCCAATTTAAGAGTACACTCACCTACAGCATGTTGGGATGATGTGGGAGGGAGGGAGCACCGGAGAGGAAACCCAACGTGGACCACAGTGAGGAGACAGTGCAGACAAGGCACCCAGCACCCCAATCAAACTGGAGAACCTTTTACTGTGAGGCGGCAACGCTAACCGCTGCACCACCGTGACCGCCCATCTACAGCTAAACTACTAAACTACTAAACTTCATAAATATCAATTTTGGTGGAGACATATACAAAAATTTCCTGTCAAGTAACTTGTGAGTCACTGAATATGAACAACTCAAGGAATTCTCACACAGATGCTGCTTTGAAAAAAGAACTGCAATTGATGACATCTACCTTACAGGAACTACCTTTGAAGATGGATGGCTTTAAAAATGACTTAGAAAACCTCAAATTAAATTCTCAAAAAACAGGCTGATACTTTTAAGGAACTATTACAGCAACACCATACAACAATAACAAATATAGAGACTTCTCTAAATGACATTGAAGAGAGACTCAAAAAGGAAGAATTCCAATTTCTGCTTAAACAGAATACATGGCTGCTTAACAAAATAGATGAAGGAGAAACAACATAAGGATCTTTGGTCTGCCTGAAAACACTGAAGGAGAAGACATTATTTCATTCTTAACCTGGATTCTTGAATTTTTAGACTTGAAAGAGGGACTTTAATTTGGAATTGAAAGGGTGCATAGAGCACTGAGGAAACCTGCTTCTAACTCAACAAATACTCCACCTAGTTCCATAGTTAAAAAAAAAAAAAAAAAAAATATTTTTCATATACTGCTGTTGCATTCTGCTGGCGTTGAAATGACAAGCAATTTCTGTGTTAGATTTCTGACACAGAAATAAACATTTGGTTATTTAATATTAGAAATAACATTCCTTTTATTAGAAACGCCTTTAAAATTCCGCTTATTGCAGACTGCTAGAGTTTCACTGTTTATTTATTCATTTATCATTTATTATTGCTTCTTCATTATGCATTAGAGATGTGTACTCCTTACTACCTTTTCTGTTAAGGAATGGATATTATATTTGGTTGCAAGCATTACTTCATTTTATTTTATTTTTAATCACAAGATTCTGTATGAGTTTTGTTTTACCCGATGAAAAGTTGTTTGCTAACATGTATTTTAAGGGAAACAAACAGTATTTACACTTGATTAGGTTCATGAATCTTCACTAAGACATTCTTGGTTACTTTTATCAAGTTCATGTTTCTTTTTTGAAAACTTTTTTATGTTTGACAACCTGTCTACACTAAGTGGACATTTATTTATGCTTTTAATGTAATACAACTTTAAATGTGAAGGTATGTCAGTGCGTTCAATTAAGGCAGCTGTTTGTAATTTTGTAACACACACCCCTTTTTTGGGTTTTAAATTGTGTTTGATGATTTTTTCCTAAGGGAGACGAAAAGTGCTTTACTTTTACATTTTCAAATAAACCTTTGGAGTTTTACACCTGCTGGTTCGGAACCTTTTGGTTTGTTTTTTGACAGTTTGTTTTTCTTCAGTTTTGGAATTGTTAGTTGTTCCATGGCTACCGAACCCAGCTTGAGTTGCTCTGGAGATATTATCGCTCAACCTTCTTTGCTGCCTGACTCTGGATCGAATGAAATGATGAACTTAACCCAATTAATCCAGATTATGAATGAAAAACTTGAAAATCTTTCTACAAGGGTGGATAGCTTGTCACAAATAAACACTTCGGTGAGACCTAAAATCATGGCTAACTGTGCTCCCAGCACTCAATTACAAGGGTATTCAACTACCTGTAATTGTTTTGGAAACGGAGCTACTAATGAAGGAGCGAACCACACTGGTGTACTACACCCACGACAGAATGAAACTAATGGTGAAGTTTCCACTTTTTTTAATTCTACAAATGAAGCCTCCTCGGGGCTTATAGGGCTTCCTAACATGACTGAATGGTTAAAGTTTCAACCAGTTTTGGGTTCCAACCACAACAAAAGGGTTGGTAGAAGCTCGGCTGGAGGAGGTGAGTCTTTACCTTTTAAATTAAAGGAAGTTGACAAGAAAATGTTGAAACTTAAAAAACTACAACTGGAAGTGAGTTACTTTGCAGAATGTAAGAAACAGGGAGTAGTACCAAAAGGTTTACGATCTTGGCAGTACCCATCAGGTTTGAAAGCTGGAACAGAATTTTACAATGAACTTCTTTCTTTATTTGACAGACATGGTACCGAACTTATGGACATGATGTGTAAGCATTATGCCATATCCATAGAAAAATTGACAAATAAGGTCACTGGGTTGAATAATGACATAAGGACACACCCAGACTTTATGAGGTACCATTACAATTACAAGAGAGTGTTTTCATCAATTGACCAACAATTAGTTAAGAACTCTGAGGGGAAATTAAAGAAACTAAGAAGGGACATTAATGACGGCAAAAATGGATCTGCTTACCCTAAACCACCTCCCTCTCAGGGTAAAGGCATTTTTGGTCATCAAACCCAATGCAATAACTTTGTGTGTCCTTATGGTAGTAAAGACCCTGAGCCTGTAATGCGAGTAGGAACAGGTGTTGGAGAATTAGATGCATTTGAGGGAGATTGGAGAAATGATGACCCTGACTTGTGCCCAGCCAACAGTTTGGCTAATAACAACCATTTTAACACTAATGACAGTAATGATTCTTTTTCCAACAGGGGCCAGAACCATCAACGGAGATACAACATGAGGGGCAGGAAAGAGAACATCAATTACAACAGATAACTTCAGCACCTGTTATTTTATCAAACAATACTGAAGACTTCAAAGTGTACAATTACTCTAATTTTAACATTAGACACAAACTTTGTAACCTTTTTTAGCAAAGGACTGACCTTTGTACCTGATGAGCACTTTGACCTACCAGCGACTTTGATTGACTTGAAGTTATACATCCGAAAACTTAACCTGTCCTTGATTTTGGGAGACAAGCCTTTTGTAGAAGACCCTTTGAGGGTATCTAGTACTTACAATCCACCAATTTGCCCCCCTTTATCTTTGTTTGAACACATGTGTGAGGCCGACTTCAGGGCTCTCTACATGACTAGAAAGAGGAATACCATTAGGAATGTTTCAGACAATGAAGTAGAAGCCTTGAACCTAGTCAGAACTTTACCAGTCAGAGTTTTGAAACCAGACAAAGGTGGTGGTTTGGTGATCATGGACAAAGAGGAATATGATAAGAAAATGTTGGACATTTTGAACAGTAACACCTATGTTAGATCAAGTATCAATGAAATGAATATTGCATATAAAAAAAAACATTTCCTTCTCTAGGGACTTATTGATTGAAGGCTTGATCAGCATTGATATTTACAACAATATAGTGGTTCCCAACCCAAAAACACCTAACTTATTTGGTTTACCCAAGATTCATAAAAACCTTCAAACCCCCCCCATGAGGGTTTTAGTCAATGCTAGGTCTTCTATTACTTATGCTTGTGCCAAGTTCGTTGATGAGTTATTAAAGAAGTATGTGTCCCAAGAGTTACAAATACTTAAGGACTCCTGGGCTTTTTTAGAAAATGTCGACAAATTTGAATACTGTGACAACATTCATTTTCTTACAATAGATGTAGTCGACCTTTACTTCTCCATACCCCACGACATAGGGATTGAATATGTCACCAGAAACCTAATAGCACATGGAGCGGAGAGTGATGAGATCTGTCTAATACAAGAACTATTAGAGGTGATCCTGAACAATAATTATGTTGGATTTAATGGGGGCATACATAAACAAATAACTGGAGTAGCTATGGGTTCCCCTTGTGGAGCCAGCTATGCCAATTTAGTACTGGCCCAGTGGGAACATGACTATGTATTTAAGGACAACAATTTTCAGAAAGTCAAACTATATAACAGGTTTTTGGATGACATTTTCATTATGTTTCAGGGTAACGTAGGGGATGCAAGCAACTTTGTTGAGGTTTTAAATAACAGCACTCCATTTTTGAAATTCACATTTACCTTTGGTGAAGACACCATTAACTATTTGGATGTTGAATTGAAGAGAGACGACATCCACAGGGGTTATGTTGCTAAAACTTACAGGAAACCCACTCACTCTAACAATATGTTAAATTTTACTAGTTGCCACCCACTACACCAGAAAAAATCTGTTTTAAAGGGCCAACTAGTTAGAGCGGCAAGAATGACTACTGAAGACTCCGCCTTCAACGAGGAATGTACCTTGTTGAAATGCATGTTTATGAGTCATGGGTACCCCAAATCACTGGTGGATGACACAATAGGAGAAGTTTGTAGGAAAAGGGGTTTGGGTTCTTTCAATCCCATTCTGACTTTGAAACAAACCAACATGAACCTGGCAGAGTCAGATGAAGTCACATCACAGATTATTGGTGTTCACTCTTCTAGCATGGGTCAAACCATTTTTTTCCCAAGAGAAGTGCAATAAAAAAAGTTTCATTACTTATTTTTCATTAGAAGCTAAATATATTAGCAATGTACTTAGAAAGAATTGGCAGTTGTTATCTTTTGAAAAAGAACTCACGGAGAAAATAGGGGACAAACCTGTTATCATTTTTAGAAAGGGCAGAAACCTCAAAAACATTATGGAAAGACCTTCAATAAAGCATACTAGAACTGAAGGCACATACAAATGTGAGACATGCAACTATTGTAAATTTATATCTACAGGGTCCACATGTATAGTGAAGCAACGTCTGTTTAAAGCAAAGGGTCGTTACAATTGTAACTCAAAATCAGTGGTGTATTTAGCTGTGTGCCAGTCATGCCCTGCCTTTTATATAGGGAAGACTGACAGAAAACTTAAAGAGAGAACTTATTAACATACGTACCACATTAGGAAGAAGAGCAACACTAACGCCCTTGCAAGACATTGTAATAACAACCCTTCTCATGCTTTCCTTTTTAAAGTTATAGACCAGGTACTTACAGGTGAAAGAGGAGGACCCCAACAATTGTTATTAGAAAAAAAGGAACTCATTTGGCAACTTAAAATGAACTCTTACACGTCACCAGGGTTGAATGAAGTTACTTCTTTGACTTGTGTTTTAAAGTTAAGAAACCTGCTAAGATAAGACTTCTTTCATCATTACTTAAACTTTCTAATAACAATTGTTGGGGTCCTCCTCTTTCACAATTGTAACGACCCTTTGCTTTAAACAGACGTTGCTTCACTATACATACATATATTAGAAATAACATTTCTTTTATTAGAAACGCCTTTGAAATTCCGCACAGCTGACCTTGTCAGCCAAGATAAAAATACTTTTTGCCAATGAGATGAGAACCTTTAAAGACTTAGAAGAAGCTAATATATTCATCAAAAACAACAACATAGTGTATATCCCAGAAGAAATGGAATGGATGGCCACTACTCAAAAGAATAAAATAAACAAATCCTTGGACTGATGCTAGAAAGAAGAAACAAAAAACTGATTCCAAGATAGGTGTCCCAAAAAATAAGTCTGACAACTACATCTCTCAAAGTATCAACTGGTATGGTCACTTGTCATCTGTTTTTATTTTAAAAAAGGAGGGTTTCATAAACAACTGAGAAACAGTAATGATTTATTCAGAATGTTCAAAGAATCCAGTAATTTTTCACAAACAAAGGCAGGTCAAGATGGGTTACTATTTACATTATAAATAAGTCAAACAAAGCAACATATAATACAAACATAGAAGTTTCTATTCCCCTGCTTGAACTCACTGAATACTTATCTTGTTCATTTTTCATTGTTTTTACTTATAATAATTTAAGTAATTAATTAACGAATTCAACAAGGTACCATTCATCAGAGTTCAGACTCAAATGTAACAAATTAACATCATATATAATAGCAGTAACAGTAGAGTGTTTTTGAAAAAAAAATGATGTTGTGGAGAGACTATTCTTCAGTTAAAGTATGATTTAGAAATGTCATGTATATCCTGGTTAAATAATAGTAGCAAGCTCTTAGTACAAATGTCATCATTATTCTGTCTAAATATAGTTAATATCAATTATGACAGGTATCATAGCTTCGAGTGCTGTTTGATTAATTCTGATATGGTGTGCATGGATGCAGTTGTGTCTGGCAGCTAGTACAAATACCATTATTATTCTGTCTAAACATAGTTAATATCAATTATGGCAGGTATCATAGCTTTGAGTGCTGTTTGATTAAGCCTGACATGGTGTGTGTGGATGCAGCTGTGTCTGGCAGCTGTTGTATGTTGCCATTTTTGTCTCTGGGAAGCTGTGGGTTGGGGCTTGTGATCGAGGTTTACTGATGCTTGTGTATTAGGAAGAGACATTTGGTGTTTTAGCCTGGGTCCAGGGGAAGGGGGTGGATAAAACTGTGATTTGGGATATTTTAGCAGAGAATAATTTGTTTATACATCTGCTGAGTGAGAGGTGGGAAGGCTGGAAGAATGTGTTATCTCTTGTGGCGGCTTGTTAGGAGTTTTTTTTTTTTTTTTATCTGTTTGCTCTCCATTCTTTTCCTGGCTGCTGCCTCGCTGAAAGGGAGGGAATTTAGGCTTGAAGTTACACTGAAGTGAAGCTTTGCTTCAGGTGCATCGCGAGCCTCTGGTATGCAGTACACAGACACACTAGCAGAAACAGTCACTGACGATAATGTTTAAAGGCTCCATTCTCAGCAATGAAGTTTTTGGTTTTAAAAAATATATATATATATATAATAAATAATTTTTATTTTTAAATAAAATTTATTCCAGACAGACACATTAAGGACTTACATAAGCGTGGAAGTCTGAGTTATTGTGAAAGGCTAAGAGCACTTGGTCTTGTGCAGTACCCTTTGCAGTGGTCTTGGAGATGAGCTTGCTTGCACATCTTGGGCATATGGGGATAGCTGATTCTAGGGGTGTTTGGGGTTGCCAGGAAGTGCTAGAAAGTTATCAGATTTCCTTTGTGGAAAAATCTGTGGGAATGGAAGGTGTGTTGAGTGGTTCACTGGCAGAGAGACCACTGCATGGAAGAGGCTGGTAGAATGGAACAGGACAAATATTGGTTTGGATATTTTAAGAACAGCCTGGAAACACACCACATGAACTAGTGAATGGTATTCTGGCAAAACTGGATGGGCATTGTTGCCCATGCTTGAAGTACTGATACATGTGTATGTAAGGATGGAAACATACTTATAACAAATAAGAAACTAGAAGGGTCTCATAATTTAAAGTCTATGGACTGTATAAACATGCCTGGAAGGAGATAATAATAAGAATAAGCATTACAGCAAAAATAAAAAAAACAATAGTTATGTAATATAATGTATGATTTTAGTAAATCTAGACATAAAATATATACTCGTCATATAAGATGAAGCAGTCTGCTGAATTTAGATATTAAAGACAGGATTTAACAACATGGGCATGTGTATAATAACACAACTGTCTTAACTTGTCATAATTGACATACACTACATTGAACTTCAAGGGGAAGCATGATGATTTTCTTATATAAGTAAATGTGCATAACAAGTCATATAACTGCTTTAACTTGAATTGTGGTTTTGTAACCCATCTTGACCATACATAATACTTAAGCTGTTACCAAGGTAACTAATGTTTTATACATGACATCAAACTGACAAAGTTTTTCAAGGAAACAATAGAAGCCTGAACTAGGAATGTCACAGAATGTAACAATCACATTCTGAACAAATAGTATTAAATTGACAATAATCACTCAGTTTAACCATTGCTGATTATACAAAATTGAATGTTGCCACTTAAATCTAAAAACTTTTAGTATATGCCATAAAATGGCAATTTATGAATATGGAAAGGGAACTTGCAATCATTAATCACAATAAGAGAATTTGTTGTTTTTAACCTATAATTTCACTTATTTTATAATAAGAAATGGCAGATATGAAAATCCTTCTGTGTAGGAAATGGGGGGAAGAGGGATGCACTGATAATTAAAATGCACTAACTTTCATCAGTGTTTACATAAAACAGACTTGATGCTTTAAGTAAGTTAGCAACAACGTGATTACTAAAATGTTGGCAAACAATGAAATATAACTTCTGATATATCCAGTAAAATACATTGTATTATAAACATTAGGTATAAAATTTATTACCATCTATTTATATTAAGTAATACGTTTTGAAAGACTTCATCAGTAAGGGTGACTATGTTAAATAACTGTGTGCTATAATCTTTTACTGAGGTTTTATATATGATACATCCTACTTTACTATGATTGAATTGTGTATTATCTATCTTTCATGTAAATATTAATTGCTTATACAATAAGTAGACAGTTATATTGTATTAGAATTCTGTCTAATCTACAATAGTACTGAGTTGGGTCTATATTATTAACTCGAACATTCAGAAAAGCGAATACAACTTTGTCGACACATAAACGTTGATCCACAAATCAAGAGAACTACCAAACCATCGAAAATGAAGATATCGAGCGCATTATGTCATTAAAAGTGCCATTCAGGTAAGTCAAACCCAACTAAATAAAACTATATTAACAGATGTTTTGCAGGTGTGCCCCCCATACCCCCTACTTAAATATACCAACTCCGAGGCTGCACTACAGTGGGGAAAAGGATAAATTTCCTCATCCCCACGATCACGCTGCTGGCCAGCAAACACGTTCAATGTCTTCAGGTTCGATGGTTTGGTAGTTCGCTGAATTTGTAGATCGACATTTATGTGTCGACCGAGTTGTATTCACTATTCTGGATGTACGAGTTAATAATATAGACTCCTATATCTGTTCAAAATAACATAAATATTGCTTATTCCTATTACAAATATTCTTCATATGATAATTTATTTATTTATTTCATTTGTTAACTGGGTAATGTCCGGGTGGACCAGAGGCCCGTTTTCAGTGGATATCTGGGGAGAAAAGCTCTAAAGCAAATTACAGTAGAAGTTACTTTATTACATTAGAAGTTACTTATGAACATATACAAGGTATAATAACTATTATAAGCTATACAAAGGAATACAAATTTCAGCATTTTACATTAGTGTGAAAAAAAGTTAGACATCTTGGGAAAAATTATTCAGTAATTATAGTTAATTGTCAAACTTAGTAAGCAAATATCAGCAAAATATTTATCACTTATAGGCAATTGTCAAATATATAAAGCAATATCAGTTCACCACACTTCATTCCTTTCTTTATTTTTTTGGGAGAATGATTAAGTAGAGCCAGGAGATATTGAGAAAGGAAGGTAGCAGGAGGCTGCAGATGTTTAGCCTGGGTTAGTACAGGAGCAGAGCGTATGTTTAGAGAAATGTTCTTTTAGCATCTGTTTAAAAGTTAGTGTGTTATTGATGGTGAGAATATGCTGTGGAAGCGAGTTCCATTGCTTGCCTATGGAATGGGAGAATAGGGAGATACCATAAGAGTTTTGGACCTTACTAACTTTTAGCAATATTTTGTCAGCAGATCTAAGGGATGTTAGGTAACTTTAGAGTTGAACCAGATTTGATATTGCTGGGCAGTTGTTGGGTTTGTGTATGACTATGTGGGCAGTAAGTAGCTGAGTTAGTGAGAGGAGATGAGGGAGGTCTAGCCAGTTTAGCTGAATTAATGCAGTACAGTGGTGGGCTCTATATGGTTGATTTGTAGCGAAGTTAGAAATTTTGTTATAGCAGGAGTCAAGGCTATTTAGGTCAGTTTTGTGAGGGTTGGTAAATATTTGAGAGCAATATAGAAGGGGAGATAATAGATGGGTCCGAGCTGTAGAGAATCTGACTTAGTCAGTGAGAAATGGCTTTGCTCTGTACAGTGATCCCAGTTTGGCATGCACCTTTTTTATGGTTAGAGCAAGGTGTTTATCAAACCTAAGTCTGCTATCAATTGTAAAACCAAGAAGTTTTGTATGTTCTACTGGCTCAATTTTAGTGCCATTAGAGGAGGAAGTATAGATGGGAGGTAGATTCTTAGATGCTGGGTTTTGATGGAAAACCATAGTTTGTTTTTTTGGGGTTAAGTATCAGTTGATGGAGGGTTAGATAATTTTCTATACTGCGGAGGGCTGCTTGAGTTTTCTCTTGGAGCTCTTTGATAGTGGTGGCAGAGCAGATCAGGGAAGCATCATCGGCATATTGTACAATTAAGGCTGGGTTAGCAGCAGTATGAAGGTCATTAGTAAAGATAGTTAACAGGAGTGGACCAAGGATTGAGCCTTGTGGGACTCCAACTGTCACCGGGAGCTGAGTGGAGACCTTATTTTCCCATCGAGTGGCTTGTTTTCTGTCAGACAGGTAGCTATGAAACCATTTTAGGGTTTCAGAGCTGCAGTGGTAGCTGGCTAGTTTGTTTAGAAGTATTTGATGCGGCACAGTGTCAAATGCTTTTGACATGTCTAGGAAGGTAGCAGATACTAGTTGGTTTTTGTTTTTAAGCTGATATACAGTGTCAGTAAAGCTGATGAGTGCTGTACTGGTACTGTGGTTGGGCAGGAAGCTGTGTTGTGTTTTGGATAGTAGATTATAGGTTCATAGGTTCATAGGTAGGTACTAGGCTATCAGCCCAAGGGCCTACATAAGCCTAGTCAACAAGGTTCCCTGGCTTACACCACCCAAGAAAGTTATTATTATAGGTCTGGAAATGTTCTAATATCTGTTTGTGTATACATTTTTTTAAGATTTTGGCAAGTGGGGACAGAATGGCTATGGGTAGGTAGATGGATATATCAGTTGAGTGGCCATCTTTATGTAAGGGTATTATGTGGGATATTTTCCAAAGGGATGGTACATACTGTTCAGAAATAGAACGGTTAATTAGAATAGATATAGGGTAAGCTATGGAAGAAGCAGCTAGTTGAAGAAAGTCACCAAGTAGCTAGTCAGTGGCTAGTGTGCAAGGTTTTAATTTGGTAATAAGAGTTCTGATATAGTTGGTTTGTATAGGTTAAAGTTGGAGAAGGGTAGTGTTTTTGTCAGGAGTCTGAGGTATGGTAGGAGTTGTACTAGGGGTGTTGTTAAGAAGGGAGGTTATTGAGTTAATAAAGTGGGAGTTAAATTGAGTGGCTATGGACTCATTTTGATTGGTCAATGTTGGGGCTAGGGTAGTGGGTTTTCCTGGGTTAAGGAGGAGATTATAATCTTTTTTGATTGTTCTGGTATTTTAGTTGTTTTGTTTGGAAGTAGTTTTTTTTGTCATGTTTAATTAGTTTTTTAGTTTGATTTCTAAGTTGCTGGTAGATTGTGAGGTTTTCTTTAGTTTTATTACTTTGATAGTGAGACCAGGCTCTATTCCTTAATGAACAGAATACCTCCCACTACTAAACTGCAGCTGGCTAAGATCAGATCTGAAGAAGATTCAAAAGCGCTTATCGTATGAGATTTTTGTGGACCCTTCATATAACTTTTTATGTGCTTTTAGACTATTCGTCAATAAATTTGTTTTAACTGTTATCAGTTCTTGGCCATGTTCGTGCATTTTGCTACATCTTTTCTTTAGGCTCTATTCCTTTGTTTTAGTAAATGAAGTGTGTCTTTTGATAGCCAGGGAAGTCTGTTAGAGTTGGTTTGTATTTTTCTTATGGGGGCTAGTTCATTAAGTATTTCAAGGAAGGAGGTACTGAAGTACTGAACTACGCTATCAAGTGGAAGATGTTTCAAAGGTCATCACATTGTAGTAGTTGAGAGTTGAATAATGGAGGAGAGAACTGTTTTTTGTTGTGAATGTATTGAAATAAAATATTGGAGAAATTTTGAAGATGCTTTCTAACCAAGTAAGTAGGAGTGATCACTTAGTGTGTCAGGGAGACACCCAGCATCGGGTCTATATTAGAAGACCGAACATTTGAAATGTTGAGTGTTCTAATATCGACCCATTTTCAGCAAATGCTGAAAATATCAAAGTAACAGGAAACCAAATTCTTTCCTAGGGAAAGAATTTGGTTGTCCGTTTCTGTTGCTTCGGTATTTTAAGCACTCAGGTGGAAAGTTACGGGTCGGGTTCAGGTAAGTGTGCGATTGTGTGGATATGTGGTTAGGGTGGGTTAGGCGAGTTAGGGTGTAGGTCAGGTAAGTGTGGATTGTGTGGACGTGTGGGTTAGGGTGGGTTAGGTGAGTTAGGGTTAGGGCACAGGTGAGGTGACTGTGTGATAGTGACGGACCTTAGGGTTAGGGTTTGGGTTAAGGTAAGTGGATAGTTAGTGCTGTATGTATAGTTTAGTGTAGGGTTAGGTGTAAGAGTTTAGGTGTATGTGTGTGGATTGCTGTTTGTTTGGTGTGCTTGTGTTGTGTGTATGTGCTTTGGAACAGCAAATATTTTCCCTAGGAAAAAATTTTCTGTTATGAATGTTCGATGCTTTTTTTTTTGATTGCTAGGGTTCGATATTAGAACACTCGACATTTTGAATGTTCCGTGTTCTAATATAGACCCCCCCAGCATCATATGTAATATTGGGCTTGTTAGTTTAATTTATGGAGCTCAGATGTTCTGGATTGTCAAGGTATAAGTGATAATCTGATGGATTTAGGTTTATCCATCAGATTAGGAATGATTTTCATTCCATGGCTTGTGCGGATCTTCATTTTGTTAACATTTATTAATTTACATTTGTTATTTCACAAAAACATTTTTAGTATGCCTGACCAAAACATTACTTTATTGGTAAACACTCAAAGTATAAAACTAATAATTTCCTTTAAAAGCTCAAACATATACTTTATAATTATCAGAGGGAAATGTTTAATAGTCACAATAAAACAAAAAATACATAGACTAAATAACCTAAGATGGATTTAACTTTATTATCTTTAAATACCAATGGCTTAAACAATCCTAGCAAGAGATCAAATCTACTGAACTATTTAAAACTAAAAAAGCACAAATTGTCTTCCTTCAAGAAACTAATTTCAAAACAAATGACAATGTCAAATGGAATCCTAAGGAATATACGATATTGGTGCAATCCACTTATAAGACAAAGACAAAAGAGGTAACAATTTTATGAAAAACAAATGTGATTAACCCAGAAATCATTTATAAGTATGAAGATAAAGAAGACTTTATGGCATTAGTAATAGTTAAATATAATAACAGAATATGGACCCTAGCTAATCTATACTGGTTCCCAGGCATTGGAACAGGAACTGTTAAAAAACACTTGGATTTCATTTCCAATAATTATAAAGGCAAATTAATATTAGGAGGAGATTTTAACTGTATATTTGATATTTCTGAAACTACAAATAAAAGACCACTGCATACATCTGCTGTATCAAAAGCTTTAAACAAGTGGGTAGAATCATTTCATCTTGTAGATACTTTCAAATTTAAAGAAGATAAATCTTTGTTGTTTTCCTATCAGGATCACATATTTGGTACCCAAACTAGAATAGATAAAACATTTGCTGCCCATGACTTACACTCTAAAATCATTAATTTCTCAATCACTCCCTGCCCCTTTTCAGACCACAATTCATTGATACTAAAACTTAAAAATGCATACAAACCATTAATCTTTAACTTCAGAATTCCAGCATATATAACTAAAACTAAAGAGTTAAAACCCTGGTTATTATCTGAATTACAGTTCTTCATAGATATTAAATAAAATAATGATATGGGACTCATTAAAAGCTTACATATATGGTAAAACAATAATGTGGTATAAAAAAAATCAGAGAATAGGATTCTGAATTATTAGATCTACAATCCAAACTTTTGTCAGTAAAAGCTGAAAAAAATCAAAATCATTTGAAGATGAAAAAGAAAGTAGAAGTATTAAACAATAAATACAATGAAATTCTAACACATAAAACTAGTTTAGCTTCAGAAAAACTAAAAATTACTACCTTGGCCACTTCTCCCAAATACCTACATAATTTATCCACAAGAATCATAATACAATCAAAAGCTAATAACATTAAAATTATCTTCCATGAAAAGAAAGGAAAAAATGTCTCGGATATAGGTGACATTCTTGATGCCTATAGAAATCACTAAATGGAACATTTCCAAAAAAGAAAATATACATATTGATCAATTAAATCTAGAAGAAAAATGTTCTAATATAAAACAATACCAGAAAAATTAAAACTAGATCTGCAAACACCTATATCCTGCAAAGAAATGACAGATACAATAAAAGAGGATAAAAATAATAAAGTTCCAGTTATAGATGGCATAATTATGGAAATATATAAACTTTTTCCTTCAAAGATACTATCCCTCTTCCATAAAACTCTATTAGAAATTCAGTCACAAGCTTTAATACCACTCTCTTGGAGATATTCTTTAATCACACCAATCCTAAAGGAAAACAAATCCCCAAACCTCTGTACCTCATATAGACCTATATCATTATTAAATAATGACTATAAGATATTCATGACAATATTAACTAACAGAATGAAAATACCACTATCCAAAACAATAAATAATGATCAAACTAGATTTATATATCATAGACACACACATAATATTAAAAGGATAATTTCTCATATAGATTATGTTAATAAAGAAAATAAAGAAACACTCATAATTGGCTTAGATATAGAGAAAGTCTTTGATTCCCTAAATTAGGACTATTTATTCAAAATCATAATGGTATTTACATTTCCTTTTGTTCTTCTCCTAAAGAATATATATACAAATAATTTAGCGCATGTCAAGTAAGGTCCTTTTACCTCTGAATCTATGCATATAACAAAAGGCACTAAACAAGGATGACCCATGTCACCGATTCTATTTGTTCTGGCTATTGAAATATTGGCAGATTCAATTTGTAACAATATAAAAAACAAAATGAATAGATGTTTATTAACAATACAATTATAAAGTAATGCTACTTGCTGATGACATATTACTAACATTATCTAATACAAAAAAGACATTAGAAAAATTAGATATATTAATTGACAAATTTCACATGACTTCAGGGCTCCATTTCAATAAATCAAAATCAAAATTTTTATTTTTAAATAAAAAAAAATAACTGCAGACTAAGGGGGATCACATCATAGGGAAATAAGAATCTACCTTAAAATATCTAGGATTTGAGTTATGCAAGGATAATAATGAATTACTTTCAAAAAACTAGAATAATATCATCAATACAATTAAAATCTATGTGGAAAAATGAAACAAAATAATATTAACATTTGAAGATAGACTACAGTCAATAAAAATGGTTTTACTGCCCAAGATCCTATATATATAGCCTTGGCAATACAACTGCTACCAGAAAGGAATATACTTAAAGAAATAAATTCATGCCTAATAAAACTTTTATGGTTTCCCAAAAGAAAAAGAGTAGCTTTAATACATCATATCAGACCATGGAAACAGGGAGGATTAAACTTTCCTGAAATAGAAACATATAGAAAAGCATCAATATCTAAAACAATCTCAGGTTGGATAACTCCAAATTACTCTGCAAATTAAAAAGAATTACTAACTGTAATATCAATAAATGAATTTGATTTACAAAAAAAAATTTCAAATAACAGATAATTTGCCATGGCACATATTATGTATTAGTATGCAATATGTTGTTGTTGTTTGTCTTTTGGATTTTTCCCGGTAAGGGGTCGCCACAGTGGAACTCCGGTCTGCTAATGATGGCAGTAGATTTTTACGAAATGCCGAGGTGCCAGCTAAATGCCCAACCTTTAACGAAGGCACATATAACATAATTAAATGCATTAAAACTTGTATGATTAATTATTACAGCCACTCATTTAGGAAAATTATTATTGCAAATATAGATTTAAAAATCTGGTTTGATCTTTTAACACAATTTTTAGACATAAAGAACTTCCCACATAAAATATATGGAGAAATTATTAATTCCTGGGAATAGAGATGATTTGTTTGTTGGCTCCAATGTATCAAAGAACTAAAAGTTTTAGATATGCAAGTAATAAAAAAAAATATACAAAATTCCACAACAGGACTGGCAGGACTGGCTAACTTTACAGAGTATTCTGTCATATTTGCAAGAATTAAGTAGAATAATTAACAATTCTTCATTTAAAGAAATACCTAAATTTACAAAATACATATATGAAATCAAATATAATGACTTGAACATGGGAAACAATATTTCAAAATTGTACAAAATATTGATAAACTATAAAACAACACCCAAAACCTCATACTGGAAATATATAACAAAAGGACACTCAATACAGTTAACTGAAGATATTAAATCAAATATCTTATTATCGATAAAATATACATCATATACAATACTGGAAAGTTTTTAACTGGAAACACTTGCACAGAGCATTCTTAACCCCAGACAGAATCAGAATATGTTGGAGATGTGAGCAAGTACACAAGGTAGATTGGAACCACATTTGATTTGATTGTGTTAAAATTAAGCCATTTTGGAATGATATTAATAACTTTTTACAAGCTTTATTTAATGAATCATTTTATTTAACAAAAGCTCTTGTATTATTAAATGTGAATGAAGGTCCTCATCTGAATAGGTCAAACATGTATCTAGTATGGACTATACTTGCAATTTCAAGGAAGTGTATAGAAAGAATATGGAATACAAACACAATACCGACTTTGGAAGACTTCTACAGCTTACCACAGCATTACTGGAAATTAAAATTAAAGCAGTAAGAATTTATCCAAATCCATTTATTAACAACTCCTTGGGAAAAGTCTTATCGTTGATTGACACTATACAATAATTGATCAGACACTCTGATAATGGATTGGACATACTTATAAAGTAACTGTACACATTAAGATCTGTAATAGTGTCAGGCTAATGTAAATAGTGTACGTAAATACTATGGAATTCATTCAAATGTATTTGATAAATAAAAAAAAAAATTGAGAAAAAAAAAGAAAGTGCATTACGGCACTTTCTATGCCATACTGGCATAATATTAGAGCTTTGCTCTAATATTATGCCAGTATTTCAGTGTCCATGGACACTGAAATTTAAAATTGATCATTTCAGTGTCCATGGACACTGAAATTAAAATGGCAAGAGTAAAGCAATACAGGGTGTGTCACAGTTTCTGTGACACACACCCTGTATTGCTAAAGTGCCGTATGGCACTTCTGCATCCTACAAAAGCTGGAAATGTGTGCAAATGTACACATAACAGGGGATAAATTCCCCAACAGTTAAAAAGCACAAGCACAGCCCCACAAACACACAAAGTTGATAGAGAGCATATCATGCATCAGCATGAAACACACATAGAAGCTGGAAAGCCCAATCAATGCCAGTATTTCATGAATACAGTCCCAAGTAGCTATCAGAACACCCCAATACACACCCATATAACCTACAAATATAATAATATATACTTATTTGTAATACCCTAAGGAATATTTAATTGTACCCAAGTGGGTGTTCACATTATGGCCATCCCCTTAACATAGCTTAAACATCTCATAGGAGCGAAATGAAAATAAACAGGGGAAATTTTCAAGCCAAGATAGCGTAGTGGTTAGGGTTGCAGCTTTACATGTAGACATTCATGGTTTGAGTCCCAAAACAAGTAGCTTATTTTCCCATGTGAAAGTAGTGTTAAAATTATTTTAGTAAACTTAAATTATATAGCAACTATTTTTTTGTCAAACAGGGTAGTGTATCAGTTCCAAAAGTGAAATGTCAGTGTAGAAAAGATGTGAAAACCCCATATAAACACAAGTGCCCCATACAGTATAGTCACACAAGAATATAATGTAAAGAAAGCACATAGGAGGATGGCATGGAAGGTAAATGTAAAATTATAATGTGTATGTAAATATTATTTTATATTATACAATGACTGGCCATTAACATACAAAAACAAGTATGCTAATTGGCCAGCCCAACCACAGTGCACATTGTAAATCTGAGACTATACTAACGGAAAAAGGTCCAGTTGCCCAGACTTTTTCTGTTTGCATATCTCTTGTCTTTGTTTTTTTTTTTTCTGCAGAGATAGCAATGGAGGAATGAAGATCTTTGTTGCTTTTTTTAACATATCTCGCTATGTTTTACGAGTTGAAGAACTCATATAACATAACAAGATTTTCAACAGAGAAAGGAGGATCTCTGTTGCCTTTTTAATATATCTCACTATGTTATACGAGTTCCTCAACTCACATAACATACCGAGACATGCTAAAAAAAGCAATGCAGATCTTCCTATCTCTGTTGCCACCTCTGCACTGCACTGATATACTGCGTAAGCATGGGAACACGTCCCTTATGCATGCGCAGTACATCAGAAATGCCCCAGGATACCGGAAAACTGTGGCAAGGCAACATGGAGCTATTATACAATGACATTATTTAAAAAAGGTAAGTATTGTTTTTCTTAAATAATATAATTGTATAATAGCAATAACCCACGGATGGGTTTAGGCAATGCTGGATCGACCCACGGTTTGCTTTGTTTGGTCACTTGGGCTTTGTCAATATGACCAAACCACACCAACCATGGGTAAATCCAGCATTACCCACACCCAGTTGTGGGTTATTGCTTAAATATAACATGATAAGTATAATATGCTTAAACATGCCTTAATCAGTCTGCATCCATCAGACCTTGTTCTGCCCAGCAACAAAATAGTCAGCCCTGCCAAGTCACGAACCCGGGATGCTGTCCTCTGCAATCACAGCAAAATGCCACTATGCCATGTGAGCTGTGTGGATGTGCAGTGCTTTAACAAATATATCCTGCATTCAGGTCATTTAACATTAATAAAAAAAAAAAAAAACAGCAGTGCCAAGTGTTGAGCCCATGCCCCTGAACACTACAATCAGAGAAATGTATCATTATACCATCTGAGCTGTAGAATTAATGTTGCTTTTTCAAACATATTGTGAAGATAGGTAAAGGCTGCCAGCCTAGCGATAGAATTTTGTAGATAATTCTGTCATTTGTAAATATTAATGTAAGCCACAGGCTTGCGCTCTTAAATGTGAAAGACTGCACCAGATATTGAACTGCAAAAATGTAACAACTGTGCACGCTGCTGTAACAAAGCTGACAAGTCAATTCTTTGATGTCAAAACTCAGAGCCAATATGTCTGGATGAAGGATTTCTGCATATTGTTTTGAGGCCAGAGTTAATGGCTAGAAATTGATTGTATATATTTTTTTATTGCTCTTGTTACTGACCAGCTGCAAGATCAAAGGGGCTATTAACTTCTGAGAGTCTGTTAGCCTGGAAACCAGAAATAAATGGTGTAATCTGAAATTAATCAGTGGTACTGTGTTATCAATTTAAGGAGAAAAAGAAGGACAGCATTAGAACATTTGTCTTGAGAACATCCAACATCACCAGCACTGTCTTGCTTTGTATGTAAGTAGGATTTTAGAACTGTGTATTCTCTTAGAAATAGCTAGGAAATAGGAATATTAGACTAGTTTGTTTTTCTGTGATGTCAGAACTTTTCTACTGGATTATTTTAAGTATTTTTCTGTGATCTCTGAACTCTTGACTAGCACTGTGTAGAAAGAAGTATTGTCTTAGGGTTTTTTATTTATTATTAAATATTTTTAAACCCTTCAGCTGTGGCTGTTTTGTGTAAAGATAATTTAAGATCTAAGAGTACATTACATGTATATAATGATACTGTACCAAGTCACTTCAAATATTGCACTTACCATTTGGATAATAATATTGCACAGTAATAATTGGACAACCTTTTAAGGGCCTTTGAGTAGGTGATAAATATTAGCTGAGTGGTGGCAGTGATTTATACTGTATAGTATTGGTAAAAGGGGCACAGCTGGAGAACCTGTGCCAGACTTCCCCAGGAGTTTCTGTGTGGTTGTATGGACTCTTATCTCAAAGACTGTGTGTGTGCGTGTGTGTGCGTGTGTGTGCGTGTGTGTGCGTGTGTGTGTGTGTGTGTGTGTGTGTGTGTGTGTGTGTCAGCTACTTGGGCAGGGACATGAAACACTGGTTGGACAGAGAGGGTGCTGGAGGTTTTAGCTTGCCCACTAGGCTGAGATCTGGACACTAGAGCTGTGCCAGTGGGGAGTCTTATTGAGGACCTGGAGAGAAGGGGAGAAACCATCTTCAGACTGACTGTGATCTCTGTGTGCTCTTAAAGGAAATTGTACATTACTATGTGTGTATTTATTATCCTTTCCCTATATGGATGCCCCTCACAGGTGTTAGTGGTGAGGACTGATGCTCCTTGATTGCTGGACCAGTGCACGGGTGTCACACATATCATGCTGTAGAGACATATAACATAAGGGAGAAAGCTTTGAGGAACCTTTTGTGTGTTGTATATAGACATACACAAACACACACACACACATATGTATATATATATATATATATATATATATATATATATATATATATATATATATATATATATATAAATATATATATATATATATATATACAGTGCAGTTATACCTCAGAACCATCCCTCTCAACCTGTTAGTGCAAGGAACCTGTACAAAGGCTTTAAAATGTGTGGGGGGAAATGGGCCATATATACGGGCATCTCTCAAAATTCGCTGTTACAAATGAAGACGTGTTACAGCAACAGTATGATTCAGCAGACAATTACTGAAGGATATGAGGATGTAAACTGAAATGTCATGTCATTTATATGCTAACATAAATCCTTGGATTATCACTGTAATTTACCAGACAAATAGAAAAACATTGCGGAACTGAACAAAAGTATGATCCAAACATCTGGACAGTCTGTGAAAATCTGGCAGTCTGAAACTGAAATGTATGCCATCATGTCATGACAGCAGTTCACAATGACATGGCCAAAAACCTCAATACTCTCCCTTTAATATAGCAATATAATCATCATCTTCTTTCAGCTGTTCTCGTTAGGGGTCACCACAGTGGATCATCTGTTTCCATTTATTCCTGTCCTCTGCATCTTGCTCTGTCACACCAACCACCTGCATGTCCTCCCTCACCACATCCATAAACCTTATCTTAGGCCTTCCTCTTTTCATGTTACCTGGTAGCTTCATCCTTAGCATTTTTTTCTCAATATACTCAGCATCCCTCCTCAGCACGTCCAAACCAATGTAATCTTGCCTCTCTGACTTTGCCTCCAAACTTTCCAACCTGGGCTGACCCTCTAATATACTTATTCCTAATCCTGTCCATCCTTGTCACACCCAGTGCAAATCTTAACATCTTCAACTCTGCCATGTCAAGCTCTGACTCCTGCCTTTTTGTCAGTGCCACTGTCTGAAACCCATATAACATAGCTGGTCTCACTACCCTCTTGTAGACCTTCCCTTTCACTCTTACTGGTACTTGTCTGTCACAAATCACTCCTGACACTCTTCTCCATCCACTCCAGCCTGCCTTTACTCTCTTCTTCACCTCTCTTCCACACTCACCATTACTCTGAACTATTGATCCCAAGTATTTAAACTTATCCACCTTCGCCACCTCTTCTCCCTGCATCCTCACCATTCCTCTATCCTCCCTCTCATTCACACACATATATTCTGTCTTAGTCCTGTTGACCTTCATTCCTCTTCTCTCTAGAGCATATCTCCATCTCTCCAGGGTCATCTCCACCTGTTCCCTACTCTCACTACAGATCACAATGTTATCTGCAAAAATCATAGTCCACGGGGATTCCTGTCTGATCTCGTCTGTCAACCTGTCCATCACCATTGCAAATAAGAAATGGCTCAGAGCTGATCCTTGATGTAATCCCACCTCCACCTTAAATGCATCCATCACTCCCACCACAGACCTCACCGCTTTCACACTACCCTTGTACATATCCTGTACCACTCTTACAGACTTCTCTGACACTCCCAACTTCCTCATACAATACCACACCTCCTCTCTAGGCACCCTGTCATAGGCTTTCTATAAGTCTACAAAAACACAATGCAACTCCTTCTGACCTTCTCTGTACTTCTCCAACACTCTCAGAGCAAACATTGCATCTGTAGTGCTCTTTCCCTGCATGAAACCATACTGCTGATCATTAATCATCATGTCCCTTCTTAAGCTAGCTACCACTACTCTTTCCCATAACTTCATGCTGTGACTGATCAATTTAATCTCTCTGTAGTTACTACAGCTCTGCACATCACCCTTATTCTTAAAAATCGATACCAAAACACTTCTTCTCCATTCCTCAGGCATCCTCTCACTTTCCAAGATTTCATTAAACAATCTGGTTAAAAACTCCACTGCCATTTCACCTAAACACCTCCATACTTTCACAGGAATGTCATCTGGACCAACAGCCTTTCTATTCTTCATCCTCTTCATAGCTATCCTTACTTCCTTCTTACTAATCCACTGCACTTCATGATTCACTATTCCCACATCATCCAACCTTCTCTCCCTCTCTTTCTCTTCATTCATCAACCCCTCACAGTACTCTTTCCATCTCCTCAACACACTCTCCTCACTTGTGAGTTTGTTTCCCTCATTATCCTTTTTCACCTTTACCTGCTGCACATCTTTTCTAGCTTGGTCCCTCTGTCTAGCGAATTGGTACAGGTCTTTTTCTCCCTCCTTAGTGCCCAGCCTTTCATACAACTCTTCATATCAATATAATAATAAGATCTAATAGGTGAGAAATAAAAATATAGAGCTTAAATCCACAAACCAAGATAGTGTAATGGTCAGAGTCCCCGCTTTGCATGCAGGCATACACAATTCGAGTAATACAACAGGCAATCCAAATTTACATGGGAAAGTAGTGTTAAAAGTTCTATGTTCATATTAACAAAATGTGGTAAGTTATTTTTGTCAGTCAGGGTAGTGTAGCTGGTGTAACATGGATGTGTGAGTGCATATAACATGTGAAGACACCTATGTATACACATGTCCCTTACAGTATAGTTACACCCCTTGCTACTGTAATGAAAGCGCATACAGCCATGTCATGTAATGTAAATCAGAGACACTTACTAAATGAAGTCATTAGTGTGGTGTATTATGAGAATTAACTGTGAGCAATGGTTAGCAATGTTCAGCAGGTTTAACAATACATTTTTGTTGTCCTCACCCCTCCCTCTGAAGTCTGAGTGTCCAAATTCACCTCTAAATTCTGTACAAATGCACCGATGTTGCTGTATAAGAAATGAACAGATATGGACCTTCCATGCACCTGTCCTGCACATCTGCAGCTATCTGTCATATTGTTCCTCCCTCTGCATGTCCCTTTTCCACCACTTTCCTATCACCTCTTTCTCTTTTCTTTTAAAGAATCAGTGCGGGTGTAAGAGCAACAAAATTGCCAGCCTGCCAGGTCCTGAACCCAGGACGCTGTAAACCATAGTCAGAGTAATGTACCACAACACCATTCAAGCTATAGGCATCACTAATTCATTTTCAAACATATACTCATTCAACAGTAGGGAAAAGATCCCATAGAAACAGTCAGGTTTTGTATTTATACATATACACACACATATATATATATATATATATATATATATGTATGGAGATGTATTTATATGGACAAATATATACTATATATAAATATATATATATATATATATATATATATATATATATATATATATATATATATGTGTGTGTGTGTGTGTGTGTGTATATGTATATATATATATATATAGAGAGAGAGAGAGAGAGAGAGAGAGAAAAACTATACAGATATAGAAAAACAAATATATGCTCATAACATGTAGTGGAGTTGTACCTCAGAACCATACCTACCAACTCCTTACTGCAAGAAATCTGGCCCAAGCCTGTCCAGATTTGGGGACAATGGGACCAAACTAGGGACACAAGTCAAATATTGCTCTTATAAATGTAGAATGTTGTCAGAGTGACAGGGTTTGTTTCAACATACATGTTCTGAAAGATGTGAGTTCTGAAACTGAAATGTATGTCATCATTTACTGTCAGAAATCCTCAGATCCTCACAGTGATTTACCAGGGATATGAAAAATATGCATCTGTGGAACAGACCAGAAATATGAGCAATAAACCTGGACATACTGGAACAATCCAGACAGTTCCAAGGTAGGCTCAGAACCCCTTAGTGCAATGAACTTGGGCCAGGGCTGACAAAGTTGGGGGAGAAAGCCATAGAAATAGGGACATATCAGAAATACTGTAGCAGATAAGCTGACATAGTCGCTGCAGTAACACTCACATGTCTGTCCTAACACATATTGACTGAAATAGCATAAGTACAACACTCAGTTACTTCCCACTAGTTAGTGACTGAAATCCTCACATCAGCCCACTGATGTGTCAGAAATACACAACACTTATGGGGGCAGGCAACACTACGTCCGACAAATATCTGCACATAACATCACATTACGGAAACTACACTCAGCTGCTAATAATGTCACCAAGCACTGTCAAAACTACAGTCAGACTGACACACAGGGGCGGCTCGTGGCATCGGGCTGCCGGACTGCAGCCCCCTCAACATAAAAAATAGAAAGGAAAATAAAAAAAAAAAAAATTATTTAGTCCCGACTACTGTCAGTCTATGCGCATGCTCAAGGCAGACTCACTAGGATTATGGGTCGCATCCGGACTGCAAGAGCAGCAGCAGGACTTCTTTGGTATGCGGCGGGAGGATGTACGTTAGCTGGATATATTCAGGTAAGGTGCCTTTTACCTTTATTTGTGTGTGTATGGTGCTACTGGAGAGAGAGTTTGTGTGTGTATGGTGCTTATGCTTTACTGGAGAGAGAGAGAGAGAGAGAGAGTGTGTGAAAATGCCCCAGGTGCGGTGCTTATGGTGGTGTGGTAAGGAATACCTCAGGCTTGAACCCTGTACCCTGTATGCAGGTGTTAAAGACTTGAGTTCCCTACCCACCACCATTTGTAAAAAAAACTGCAGATTTTTGCCTCATATTCGATCTGATCTGTTCCTCATAATATCTGTGGTTTGTAAATGCTGCAATGCTTGATATTTGATGGTGTAGTAGTAGCATTGTTGATTCACAGCTGCAGGTTCTTGGGTTTGATTCTTGGCTGGGGTTCCTTCTTTGTGGGGTCTGTATCTTCTCCCTGTGTTTGTGTGGGTTTGCTTTTGTGTCCTCCCATGTTACAAAGACATGTCTGCATTATTTCTTCCTGGGCCTCTGCTGAAAATTGTTTATTTGTTCCAAGTCAGACTGTCCTGATTAAAAAATGTTAAATAAAATTGACAGGCATTTGAATTTCAGACTTAAGGGTTTCTGAATGTTTAATTCCTTGCATATTTGATGGTGCAGTGGTATTGTTGCCTCACAGCTATAGGTTTTCTGGTTTGATTCTTGGTTGGGGTGGCTTCTGTGTGAGTCTGCATCTCCTCCATGTGTTTGTGTGGATTTGCTCTGGTGCCCTGCCATTTTACAAAGACGTGTCTGCAGTTTTAATCCCTGCTGAAAATTGGTTTTGTTCTGTCCGCAGTAGTAAATTGACAGGCATTTGAATTTCAGACTTCAGGTTTCTGAATGTTTAATTCCTTGCATAATTGATGGTGCGGTGGTAGTATTGTTGCCTCACAGCTATAGGTTTTCTGGTTTGATTCTTGGTTGGGTGGCTTCTGTGTGGAGTCTGCATCTCCTGCCTGTGTTTGTGTGGATTTGCTCTGGTGCCCTGCCATTTTACAAAGATGTGTCTGCAGTTTTAATCCCTGCGTCTCTGCTGAAAATTGTTTTTGTTCTGTCCGCAGTAAAATTGACAGGCATTTGAATTTCAGACTTCAGGTTTCTGAATGTTTAATTCCTTGCATTATTGATGGTGCAGTGATAGTATTGTTGCCTCACAGCTGTAGGTTTTCTGGTTTGATTCTTGGTTGGGATGGCTTCTGTCTGCATCTCCTCCCTGTATTTGTGTGGATTTGCTCTGGTGCCTTGCCATTTTACAAAGACGTGTCTGCAGTATTAATCCCTGCTGAAAATTGTTTTTGTTCTGTCCGCAGTAAAATTGACAGGCATTTGAATTTCAGACTTCAGGTTTCTGAATGTTTAACTCCTTGCATAACTGATGGTGCAGTGGTAGTATTGTTGCCTCACAGCTATAGTTTTTCTGGTTTGATTCTTGGTTGGGGTGGCTTCTGTGTGGAGTCTGTATCTCCTCCCTGTGTTTGTGTGGATTTGCTCTAGTGCCCTGCCATTTTACAAAGACGTGTCTGCAGTTTTAACCCCTGCGTCTCTGCTGAAAATTGTTTTTGTTCTGTCCGCAGTAAAATTGACAGGCATTTGAATTTCAGACTTCAGGTTTCTGAATGTTTAATTCCTTGCATTATTGATGGTGCAGTAGTAGTATTGTTGCCTCACAGCTATAGGTTTTCTGGTTTGATTCTTGGTTGGGGTGGCTTCTGTCTGCATCTCCTCCCTGTATTTGTGTGGATTTGCTCTGGTGCCCTGCCATTTTACAAAGGGCAGTATTAATCCCTCTGCTGAAAATTGTTTTGTTCTGTCCGCAGTAAAATTGACCGGCATTTGAATTTCCAACTTCATATTCTTCAGAATACATAGTAGCACAACCTTTTTTTTTAGCAATTTTCTAAGTTTATAAGATGAATATTTTAAATTTGTCCCTATTTTTGGGACTGTATTCCCCATTATTGGCTTGTCCAGGTTTTGTGCTAAGGTTGACAGCTATGGCAAGAACTGAATTCACTGAATATGTTTGAGGGCTGTATTCCCTCATTACTGGGTTTGTCCAGGTGTTTTGTACTAAGAGGTTGACAGCTATGGTGAGAACTGAATTCACTAAATGATAGCCATTTAAGTTTCAGTCTTCCTCTCTTTACAAAGCAGCTGATGAGTGGTATGTTACCCTGACTGTTTTTGCTCAGGGACCTTGGAAGTAAAATACATGGTGGCAACACAACATTTTATTCTAGAAACTTTCCAAGATTATACAAGAAATGTTTAATGTGTCCCTGTTTTGGGCTTTTGACCCCCAATACATTTTGCTTTTTCCAGTTTTCTTGAGCTTTGAGATGCAGTTGAGTATTGAGTAGATTTTACAAGGAACTGAGAGCTGCAGGGAATAGAAGTTGAGTGCTTTGCCAAGTTAATACTATAGCACAACAGGTTGTGTACTTGCTTTTGATGTAGAAGGTTGTGGGTTCTACTCCCCCAAGGGGTGGATGCTGCCGTACTGAGAATGTTCTCCTTGGTGAAGATACTAACTATGAGTTCATTATCAGTTTGCCATCCATTTCCTCTTGCAATATTATTACTAGCTTATCATTTTTTTAATGTAATATAGGCAATTTATTCCTGAGGGGCAACAGACACTTTATTTTTTGATGAAACCATGAAATATAAAGGTGATTGCTAGCAGCAACCGCTTCATTAGTTACAGATTTCTTTAATGTGGAATTATTTAGATGACTGACTTCAGAGATTGTGCATATTTACTGATAATGGACTGTAGAATTGTGCATATTTACTGATAAAGGTGGACTGTAGAATTGTGCATATTTACTGATAATGGTGGACTGTGGAATTGTGCATATTTACTAATAATGGTGGACTGTAGAATTGTGTATATTTACTAATAATGGTGGACTGTGGAAGTCTGAGTAGACTTTTTATGATAAATGTTCTCAACTGGGCAGTTTTGCCATTATGGGTGCATATGGTTTGTTTCATTGCTTACTGGAAAAAATGTTCAAAACACATTTAAAACACCCTGTAACAAGTGTACTGTATTGTACAAGGAATATAATTTTAGTA
Source organism: Protopterus annectens (assembly GCF_019279795.1). NCBI lineage: Eukaryota > Metazoa > Chordata > Ceratodontiformes > Protopteridae > Protopterus > Protopterus annectens. The sequence goes on from NC_056732.1 coordinate 1,538,037,122, forward strand.
CAATGAGGAAGGTGTATCAAAGAGCACATGTATGTTTCATATGCAAGGAGCCTATGATTCAAAACAGCCCAAAATTAATCTTTATCTGCCACTGGCAAAATGTATTTTCTTTGAATGTGGGTTTCGATGCTGTTTCAATGAATGTGAGTTTCAAGGGCACAGAAGTTTTAATGCTAAGTTTTCATTGTGAGACTGCATTGCTTTGTTTAACAGATGACTTAGTGTTTGTGCTGTAAAATACAAAATAAAACTTTCAAATGAAGTCCAACTCATCATAGAAGTAAAGCAGTATGCACATTAGTGTTTATGGTAAATGGAGTGAAATAGCCAAGTATAATGGTTCATTGGAATGGCTGCAGAGGCTCCATTCAACCATTATTTTGTCAGGGGGGAAGGGCAGCAAACTCAGACAGGCCCAGCTGAACTATACCTGCCAACTGTCCAGATTTTCAAAGAATGAATAGATTTTTGGTTTGTTGTTCATAAAATTTGTAGTTTTAATTCCTAAATGATTTGCCAGAAGTCACTCAATAAGTTTCAGACTTCATAACCTTCAGAAAAATGCATGTTAAAGTAAGAGCTGTTCTATCAACTGTCTCAATTTATACAAGAGCAATTTTAGTACTGTTTATATGTGCCCCAATATATTTGGCCTTGTTCAGATTTACTGCATTAACAGGTTGAAGGTACATGCAAATAAATTGCTTTATAGAATTAGGCATAGCCAACCTCTCAACTGTCCCCAAATTTTGGCTCAAAATGTTGCTCTTCCCCCTTATAATCCAATAGCAATTTTGGAAGAAAACATGGAGGGTTTACAATTAAGAAATAACTGTAATAATCAAAGTTATAGATTACTTGAAATGCATGTAGATTCTTTTATATTTTGTCAGCTGCTCAAGGTAGCAGTACTAATATTAAAGTGTCCCTTCTTTGACAGGTAGCAGCTGTATTGTGTGTCTATTTTATATTTTTGCATCACATTTTGTCCATTTTCATAAAATTGTGTTTTTTGAGTTTCAGATTTTATACCCTTCAGAAAATTCATACTAATGCAAGACCTATTCTATTATCTTTCTAAGTTTATTAGAGCAATATTTAAAAATTGTCCTTATTGTTGGGCCTTTGTCCCACTTCTGTGTATGGCTTTGTCCAGATTTCTTGCTCTTGAGGTTGAGAAGTATGACAAATGTGTTAGGTCCATCACAGTCAGCCAGAGAGATTTCAAATTGTGACATGCTTGTTGCACCCCACTCCCCATGTAGTGACTCTGGATGTGTCAAGCAAGGCAAGTAGTAGTCTACCCTTTTGATGGGGAGGACACACTGCATAAGTACTGCAGTAGCTTTTCATCTGTCCCTGATTTTGCAGAATGGTCTGGTTTCTGTCATATTTTGTACTGTTGATTTATGCTTATTACTCAAAGTGCCTGTTGCTCTGTGGTTAAGTAGCAATGCTTTAATGACCATAAGGTAAGCTTTTCTGAGATTGTAACATGCAAGTAAGCTTTAATAAGCATACTGTAAAGAATTGCCAACATTGAAAGCCTTTCTGTTGTTGCCATGCAGAGAATACTTGACTAGATAATGTATAAGCCTTGGGTATTAAAGGACAGGATTCCATTATTTTAAAAGCTCATTACACTTGTTGGAGACTTCCAGTCATCTCTACAGACTTTACCCGTAAACTAAACAGAATGCCAATCATGTGTGGTCCATAACCTGTACAGTAATCCTTTAAGCAATGTATCTTGAGCTTGTTTCTTGTTTGCTTTTCATTTTACTTTTATCATGTTTTCCCATGAAACAAGTTGTCAGGCAGCAGGTCTTTTTTGGATAAGAAACATTTTTACAAGTGGGGGCATCACATAGATTTCTACTTTCAGCATGTTACTTGGTACTTTAATAAAGCTGAATATATTATAATTAGGACTGCAGTGCAAGGAGAAGTGGTTTGAGTTGAGTGCTTCTGGTTTTTCTTATACTTGATTTTGACTGGCATGTATTTAAAAAGTAATTTATTTTTTCATGCCTCACAACCTTTTGTTTCCATCTAGATATTAAGTAAGCTGTCATGCAGCCAATGCATTGAAATATTTTTATTCTTCTACACTTATTTTTGTCTTGATTGGACTTTCATAATGATGGTTTGCCACCCAGGGCAGCGTATTTAATTAAAGTTAGTTTTTTGTGGTTTTGTGCATAGCTCCTCCCCCTCCCCTTGACCCCACCCATTCAGCTGTCTCCTGCAGCCCCCCTGTGATTTGAAGTCACCAGCCGCCACTGCTGACACAACACTAACACAAATCTGCTAGGGGTATTACACATGTACTAGCAAATATATCAGGCACTACAGGGATGACACAGTACTGGAAAACAGACACCAGTGTGAAAGTGCATACCCACAACTAATTCAACCATAGTCACAGTGACATACCATTAAGGCGTAGGAACAGTACAGTGTAAGGATTGTGTGAACAAAAACATCTCAACATGTTTGCCACTCACACACTACCTCCACATAAACTGGTCCAATTCACAGTGTAGTATGATGCCTGACTGTGCAATGGGACATGTCTCAGTCTGCCTCTACAAACATATACAGCTGATAGACCACCAGAAACAGAAGCAGCATGCACAGGCAAATAGAAAAGAAGCCATAACACATATATATATGCCCCCCACTACACAGGCCAAATAACATTGACATAACACACTGCTACACAATCCGGACAGTCAACAATTGCCAAAAATACACAGACCTCTCAACTGTACAGAGTCCCACAGAATGTCCAGGCTTTACACTCATATACAAGGCCTCTTCCACATAACATATCTGGCAGTCTGATACATCAATGGAATAATGTCAGGAATGTAGCCACTAAATAATCATATACCATACCTATCAACCTCTTACTGCATGACATCTGGACAAAGCCTGACATAATTGTGGGACAGAGGCCCAAAAACAGGGGCATATTTAAAATATTCCTGCTATAAACTGAGAATGTTGTTGTTGTAACATGATTAGTTGTACCGTATCTTTTCTGAGGGATATGAGGTCAGAAACACAAATTGATGTTAGCAGTTACTGACTGCAATCCCCAGAGTATGCTACTGATTTTCCAAAAACAAAAAATGTCTGAGGAACACACCAAACATATGAGTCCAAATTCTGGCCATTCTGCAGATAGCCCTACAGGTGAGAGTTATGTCAAGCACATAACACTGTCAGTGTTAAAATCACCCAGGAACTCCGTGTCCACACAAACCCTGTTTTAATCTAGCATTAATCCAAACATATAACAGCAATAGTTACATTCTGTCCCTATGTCTGGAACATCCTCCCCCAGTCTGTTGGCCTGTCTCCACAGATTTGGTTGTAAAAGGTATTTCCAAATACCCTATGTGATGCTGTTGTTCACACACTTCCATGAACTTCCCCTCACTGGCAAGGAAAAGGGCCAATGTTCACATGGTGTACTCAGTGATATGAGTGTGTTGCCATGCCATTGGCTATATGAATAACAACACAGCTGTTCTGCATGCAATTATCAACTGGGGGTCACCAATTAGTGCACAGGCTATCAGCTGCTCATGAGAATTACCTACAAAAGGTAAGCTGCTGCCTATGCAAAAAAGATGTACACCCTACATCCTTGAGAAAGAGAGAGAGAGAGTGTGTGAGAGAGGGAAACAGCAACAATAAAAATAAAAGCCAAGATGGACATAACTACCTACACTTGAATAAAACAAACAGGTATATCAAACAAGTAACCATTTAATGGGCTGCAGTAGGGGGTATGTAAGAAGGGGAAATAGGAACTCTAACATATGTCTCAACAAGACTTGCCCTACTGATATATTGCTGATCAGAACCTATGGCCATAGCATCTGGGTCTGTCTGCAGTGACATAGATCATAGGTCAAGCCCCTGAGTCACCCCTGGAAAGGATGGCTCACATATGACAACTACTGCAGTGTGTGTTGAACAATACTGACTGTGACAATGTTAGACCAGCTACTGGAATGTTGTACATATCCATATCTTACTTGTGAATACAACCATTATATACTTGGTTGTCTTAGAAATGTGAGAGACCTATACATGGTCATTGCATAGTAAAGTACTGTTGCACATGTGTGTGTTGAACTGTATGTGATATACTGAGCTCATACCATTAAACTGTCCAGTGTTATGCACACTGACCATATGTGTGCCTCATATTTGTAGTCCTTTACTCATATAGTTGTGTTATGTCTGGCAGATCATTGGCAAATCTGTGAAAACTGACATTACAGCATCTCCTTCTTTTTCTTCTGGTTATTCTCATTAGGGGTCACCAACGTGAATCATCTGTTACCATTTCTGCCTGTCCTCTGCATCCTGCTCTGTCACACCAACCACCTGCATGTTCTCTCTCACCACATACAGGAACCTTATCTGAGGCCTTCCTCTTTTCCTCTCACCTGGCAGCATCATCCTTACCATCCTTTTCCCCAATATACTCAGCATCCCTCTGCAGCACATGTCCAAATTGGTGTAATCTTGCATCTCTGGCTATGTCAAAAAAACGGCCAACTCTACTCCCTGCATCCTCAAATTTCCACTACCCATCCTCTCATTCACACACAGATATACTGTTATAGTCGTGCTGACCTTCATTCTTCTCCTCTGTAGAGCATGTCTCCACCTCTACAGGGTCTCCTACATCTGTACCTTGCTCTCAGTACAGATCACAATGTCATCTGCAAACATTATAGCCAACGGGGACTCCTGAATGATCTTGTCTGTCAACCTGTCCATTGCCATTGCAAATAAGAAAGGGCTCACAGCTGATCCCTGATATCATCCCACCTCCACCTTAAATGCATCTGTCACTCCTGCCGCAGACCTCATTGCTGTCACACCACCCTTGTATATATCTTGTACCAGTCTTACATATATCTCTGACACTTATGACTTCCTCATACAATACCACAACTCCCCTCTAGGCACCCTGTCATATGCTTTATCTACATCCAGAAAGACACAAAGCAACTCCTGACCTTCTCTGTACTACTCCATCAACACTCTCAGGGCAAACATCACATCTGTAGTGCTTTTACCTGGCATGACAACATACTGCTGACCACTAATCACCACCACCTTGCTTAACCTAGCTTCCACTACTTTTTCCCATGACTTCATGCTATGACTGATTAATGTTATCCCTCTGTAGTTACTACAGCTCTACACATCAACCTTATTCCTAAAATGGTATTCAAATACTTTCTCTCTACTCCACATGCAACCTCTCACTTTCCAAGATATCATTTAACAATCTGGTGAAAGCCACCACTGCCATTTCCCATAAACACCTCCATGCTACCACAGGTATTTCTTGTGGATCAACAGGCTTTCCAGTATTCATCCTTGTCATAGCGATCTTTACTGCCTCCTTGGTAAGCTGTAACACTTCCTGATTCACCATACCCACATCATCCAACTATATCTCTAGCATTCTCTCCATTCATCAGCATCTCAAAGTACTCTGTCCATCTGCTCAACACACTCTCTTCGCTTGTGAGTATGTTTCCCTCATTATCCCCTATCACCCTTATCTGCTACATATCTTTCCTGGATCATTCCCACTGTCTAGCCAACTGGTACAAGTCCTTTCATCCCTCCTTAATGTCCAACCTGTCATACAAATCGTCATATGCCTCATCCTTAGCCTTTGCCACCTCTCTCTTTGCCATGCACCTCATCTCCTTATGCTCCTGTCTACTTTCCTCATCTCTCTCTGACAATCCCACTCCTTCATCCCCAACCACTTTCTCTGTATACCATCCTGTACTTCCTCAATCCACCACCAGGTGTCTTTGTACTGCTTCCTCCATCCACATGTCACACCAAGCACCTTTCTAGCCGTCTCCCTTACTAGCCCTGCTATACTTACCCAGATATTTGGTAAACCGTCACTGCCACCCAGTGCCTGTCTTAACTCTTCCCTGAACTCTGCCTCACAATCACCCTTTTCCAGTTCCCAACATTTGATCCTTGGTGATGCCCTCACACTCCTCCTCTTCATGATCATCAATGTCATCTTACAGTCTCTGTTGTCTAACTACACTTTCCCCTGTCACCACTTTACAGTCTTCAATCTCCATCAAACTGGCCCTCCCACATTGGATATATTCCAGCTGTGTGCATCTCCCTTCACTCTTGTATGTCACCCTATGCTCTTCCCTCTTATTATAGTATGTATTCACCACAGCCATGTCCATCCTTTTTGTAAAATTCACTACCATCTCACAGTCTGCATTCCTGTGTTTAACACCATACATACCCATCACTTTCTCATCCCCTCTATTCCCTTCAACATGCCCATTAAAATCTTCTGCAGTCACCACTCTCTCACCCTTGGGTACAGTCATCACCAAGTCATCCAACTGACTTCACATTCCTCTTACTCATCCATCACACGACCAACTTGCGCAGCATATTTACTGACAACATTCATCATTACACAATCAATTTCCAGCTTCATAAACATGACTCTATCAGACAGTCATGTCATCCTCCAAAAATCTCTTGGCTATAATATACTATTCCTTCAGGATAACCCCTACCCCCTTTCTCCTCCCATCCACACCATGATAGCACAAGTCTAACTTGCTCCTATATACCTAGCCATACTCCCCTTCAATTTGGTATCTTGCACACACAGTATATCAACCTAACTTCTGGCCATCATATCAGCTAGCTCTGTCCCTATACCAGTCATACTTCCAACATTAAAGGTTCCTACCCTCACTACCACACTCCTAGCCTTTCTCCTCCCTTCCTGCGATATGAGTGTTGGACATCCTCCAGGGTATGTCTGTCAATGCAAAGGCTACTGGGCTATCGAATGGCTCATGTGTGCTACAGACAGTGTCACTAATTTTGTTCCCTTGCCACCCATGTATGTGTGGCATCCTACAGATGTCCTGCTGTAACAGGTGGAGAGGGATGAGTGTGTGGCATCCTACAGATGTCCTGCTGTAACAGGTGGAGAGGGATGAGTGGGCATCAAGAATGTGAATACAGAGTGCCATACTGACATAGAACAAAAATGTATATCAGGTATTACTTGTGCACATGTCAGTATGAGTAAGTGTATCCTGCTGCCTCATAACAACAGACATGAGATGCAAAATGTCAGTTAAATAAGCTGTACATGTACGTGTGTAATGTTAGTTACTGTGCCTCCAACAGAGTTCAATTTCTACAGCTACTGGTTGTTGCATTGCCTTGACACAGACGTGAGTAGTAGAATAAGCAAGAGTATCATGTTGACAAGTTAAAGGTGTCCAGCCAGGTTATGAGTTTTTGTCCATGCCTACTACACACAGCCATATGACCACCGACAAATCTGTATGGACGCAGCAATACCTCACCTGTAAGACCTGTCTCCACCAAAGTAGAGTAACTCCCTTTGCTGGGCAGCAGCAATACACAAAACACATTTTTTGTTGCTATGTTGGCTGTATAGGTCAGAGTAGGTGCAAACATCAGCTTGGCAGTGAGTCAGCCTTTGTCTAAATGACCATATGAGGTCCTAGGTGGATTACTGCAAGGCTAACTATGAGTACAAATTGGACACAGCCACCAAGGGTAATCAGAAGGCCGTCTTCACATATGTCTGCAATCTCAGAGGTGACAACATAACGTACCCTGTAATGATGGTCAATCACAGTACATACACACACACCATAGCTATAAGCAACCTGCTGCAGACAGGTTTAGGGTCAACATCACCCCCCTGGCTCACCATCAGTGTAAGTGTGTATGCACAGCACCTGCACCCCCCCCTCATCATATGGGATCAGGTGCATTCTGCCTAATCAAAGTCAACAAAAGCAGGTCTCCATGGGACCTGAGAACATTCCTTTCTGCATCCTACATAAACTCAGGCATATACTTCCAGCTCAATTACAAACTATATGCTAGCAAAGCCAGAGCACCAGTGACATCCCTTCTGCAAGGAAGATGTCCACTGTTATCCCTTTACACAAACATGAATGATGAATGGTGGTTTATGCAATGTACTAGCCCTCATTGGGGGAGCATGACACATCAGGACCAGGAGTACAAATCAGGTTCATACTGTGCTGATAAAACACGGGTATGACATGGTGGCTGATGATAGGCAATGCTGATGTGCCAGCTCTGTAAATGACTCTGGACAATGTCTGAGGTCCTGTGATGTGTTTTCCCATGTATGTCTTCCAGGTGCCATGCAAAGACAACCGTGTTACACTGCTCAGGAGAATGCAGCAATAACTGAAGCCATCCTGCAACACTATGCAGTGCTGTTTGGCTGGAGCCACCAAAATATGTGGGAACGGACTACCCTGTGAGATGAACTTCTCCACAGAGTCAACACCTTGGGCCACAATGGCCACACATATGAGCAGGTCAGGCATTGTGCAACTGACCTGCTATGTCATGCCCAGCAGAGGGCTGCTGCCATGGTCAGGGACCATTCAAAAAGAGGTGGGGGCCAACCTACACAGACCCCACTTACACCAATGGAGGAGCTCCTTGCCAACATTGGGGTAGCCCCCACGCAACAACCATCATATGTAACACAGGTTGTGGAGGTAGGTGGCACCCAGGCAACAGGCAAGGAGTGTCCACGTAAGGCCACAGTGCACATAATTTTAATATTGTTGCACTAATACTCTCTGATGTAGAGTATCTAGATGCATATTTCAGGTAAAACTGCATTTGTGGCCTGGGATAAGTAATGTACACTAGTGCACATCTGTGGTGAAGGATAGCAAATTGTGTACTATCACAGCTTGTGAGGTACATGTGCAGAAAAGTAGCATTCATCTTGTAACACTGCCAAATGTGAGCCTGCTGACAATACTTCTCCCCCACAACTACATAGGTACTTCTGGTCTGCATGTGGGATAGCAGCCTGAAGCTGGTAAGTATGTGATTTCCCTGTTGTGGCTCACCAGTACCTCAGTAATGTTGAGGTCATGCATGTGACCATGCACACAACTGTTACTCTCAGCTATTCTGCAATATCTGCATGTTCACTAGTGGTGGGGTTAACTGCAGCACATCACAGTCATGTCACAGGGGCCTACTTGCAGGAGATGTCACATATCTGTAGCATACCTCACAATCTGTCATTGCATGAAATGCAGACAAAGACTGACAACATGGAGGTACAAAGGGCCAAACCTAGGGGCATATTTTATAACTTAGTTCTATACAGTGCATATAAAAAGTGTTCACACACCTGTTTCAATGGCAGGTATTTGTGAAATACAAAAATGAGAGCAGAAGAACACAATTCCAAACCCTTCCAAACTTTCATGTGACCTATAATCTGTACAATTCCATTGTTAAACAGACAAATCTGTTAGGAGAACAATTATGACACATTAAAAACATACAAGAAGCTGGATGTATACGTGTGGCCAGGCTGAAGGTGCTACTGTGGTGAATTAGCTTTGCATATGATGACATCATCACATCTTCTTGGGTACACATCTGCCATCACTGACAGAGACTCTGATTAACAGCATATAACAGTCAGCTCTCCTACCAGGATTATCTTAACATTTACTAAGTTGCCTGCAACAGCAATAGCCATAGTTTGCATACAGCTTACAAAGCAGCAAAGGATCACATCTGTGAGAGCTATCAGCTCAGAGCAGGGTGCACACACATTCCCACAACATTGCATATACCATGGAACACAGTGAAGACAGTCCAAACAGTAGTGAAAATATGGGCCAACAGTGACATTGCAATTAAATGGACATCACTCCAAATGTATGGAAAGACAAGACCCACACTGGTCAGGGTAGCTGGCAGGACACCTACAGCAACAGTAAAGGATTTGCAGGAACTCTGGAAAGTATTGCTTGTGTACTACATATGACAACAATCTCCGATATTCTCTACATGCCTGACCTATGAGGTAGGGTTGGAAGATGGCAGCCTTGTCACACATAAAACAACATCCAGGTCTGGCAAACATCTCAAGAACAATACATCAGGCCTCCCAAATGCATGTGGGGAAATGTGTTATGGTGGGATGAGATTAAGATTGCACATTTTGGACACAATACCGACAGGTTTGTTTGACACATTAACATCACTGTGCATCACCTAAAGAACACCATCCCAATGTTGAAGCATGGAAAGGGCAGTATCCTGCATTGGGTTGATGCTCATAAACTTTAAGTGTGCCTTTAGCTAAGGTGTAGGGGATTATGAACAGTACCAAATAGCAGTCCCTTTTGGCCCAAAATCTTCCTGTGTCTACCAGGAAGCTGTAGCAGGGGAGGAATTACAGCTTTCCAGATAATGATGACCCAAACCATACATCCATATCCAAACATGGATGTGTTCACCACAAGACAATACATGGTTTGGAATGGCCCAGCCACAGTCCACACCCACATACAATGGATAACCCATGGGTTGCCCTGCAGAGGGCTGTGCAGAAGACATGCCCTTGCAATTTGATAGAGTTGGAGGGTTTTTGCAGGGAGAGTGTACACATATTGGTAAGTCGAGATGTGACATGCTGATACACACCTTCCAAAGAGGACTGCCGGCTCTTATGATATTCAAAGGTGCTATAAAAAAGTAGTACTTTTAAGAGTGTGTGCAGTCATGCAACCAACTTATTGTATGTATTTCAAATTCTATATGTCATCCCTAACAAATGTGTTTGTTCTTCTATTGAATTGCACAGGCTATAGGTCACAGTAAAGGTGAAAATAGTTATCACATGGTTACTGTGATCTCATGTCATGTATCAGACAAATCAGGCATGTTAACGGGGGTGTCTACACTTCTGATATCCACTGTAAGCTTAGGAGGTTGTTGTTGTAACTGGTTCTGTTGTAACATACATGTACTGCAGGTTTTAGTGTGAAACCCAAAATATGTCATTAATTAGTGACACCAGTCCTCAGATCATCCCAGCAATGTGTCAGGCTAGCACAGGATTTATGAGGAACAGACCAGAAGTATGAGCCATACATGTACACATTCAGCAACACTAAACTCAGTTGAGAGGTATGTTCTGTAAGAGTTGCCAATGTGCTATACAGGGGAACAGCAATTATGTGTACATGGATACAGTGTGTGCCACTTCAAGGTCCTTCATTTACTAACAGTACGCACGTATCACAGAGGTGTAAATATGTAATGACATTAATTGGAAAGGGCTGCAATGCATGATGAAAAGGGCCTGCCCAGGGTGTGTATGTAGTGGTCTGACTGTGTTATGAATGTCACAATTTGGCTGTTGCAAGGGCTGTGTAATACCTTGCTGCCACCCCACCTGTTTGTGTGTGTGTGTGTGTGTGTGTGTGTGTGTGTGTGTGTGTGTGTGTGTGTGTGTGTGTGTGTGTGTGTAGCAGCAAGCAAACATTGTAGTGCAGGTAGTGATTTACATATGTTGTCTTCCCGCCACAGGTTGTCATGGTGGTCATGGTCCCTCCCACTCAGAATCTGATGTCAGTGTCTCTGCAGACACTGACAATGATGATAGTCATAGTCAGGCAGAGGTGGCTTTGTCAGGGGCTGAATCTGTGCCATAGGTTGGCATCCAACAGTACTCAACACTGTCCCCACACACACTCACAATGACCACATATACCCCATCCTCAGTAGCCACAGATAATGAACAGTTGGCAGGTGGTGGCATGGAACAGGCTAGTGTGGTGACTATGGCAAGTATGACTGCAGCCACTAGCCATAACCAGAGTGTTGGCATGGTCCCACACAGGCAGATGGACAGGAGTGCTCAAATGAGGACTGCTGTCCATCAAGCTGCTGTCTTAAGTGCCACAGCAGGTGTCACCAAATGCATGTTTTGGGCTGTAATGCATGCACAGGCACATAGTGAACACAACACTAAACACATATTCAGGTTGGTGGATGAAACTCTTCATGCTTTACATGGTGACATACATGACCTAGTTGAGGCCACAAGTCAAAATACTGAGGTCATGAATACACGGTGGGGTGAGACACTGGCAATCCTCAACCATGCCATGCCTGTGATAGAGCATGTGGTGGGTGATGGGCATCGACCATGTGGATGTAGGTCAGCAACGACATCAGCTGACAGTCTACAGGGCTGTGCCCCTTCACACTCCTGTACTGTGAGTGACACCAGCACTATAGGAGGGGAGTGTTGTCTACATCATTGCTGTCCACATCACACCGGAGGAGGCCATTGGCACATGGTCCTGGTTGCTCCCATCTGGGACAGAGATCCAGCAGACAACAGTCACCCTCAGGAAGCAGTACTGCACCTGGCCTTGAGCCTGGTGCTGCCAGTGAGGCAGGTGGCAGGACCAGTTCCCATGTCCGGTGCCAGAGATGGTGAACTGGACATATATATATATATATATATATATATATATATATATATATATATATATATATATATATATATATATTTATTTATTACATATATTGCCTGTAGAAAATGTTTCTATACCAATTTTGGAAAAAGTTATGGTAAGAAAGGGAGATGAGAGATTGATTAAAAATACACTAGCATACAAAGAAACAGTTTTTATTTTAAAATTGAATACTTTTACACCTAGGGGGTTGAATAAGGAAATCAATTGGAAATACTTGCTTTAAACTGTTGCAATTAATTGATGTAATTGTTTTATTACTTGATTGTTTTATTAAATGATTGTTTTTCAAAGGGTTTATATACTGGGGAAGGTTTTGTTAAAAATTTGCTCTTTGAAGGCTGTAGTTTCCGAGGCACTAAGTGCAATAAATATTTTGGATCTGGTTCCTGTTGTCATTTTCTGTTCCAATTCTGGTTTGCTGTGTAGTTGCTGTGTATGGTGAACTGGACACCCTGCTATCAGTCCACAGCTATCCAACATACCCCTGTGTAGGGCAGCCACATGGCATGACTGTGTGCATACATACCACATCTGTATCACACATAGGTCACCCCCAGACACACACAGCACTTCTGCACAGGCCATCTACTGCATAACCCTTCACACACACACACACACACACACACACACACACACACACACACACACACACACACACACACACATGATGTCAACCGTATGGCCCAGCCTAGGCCTCGGCACACCTGCACCACACCCTGTGCATATGATGATATCCGCCACATCCCTGTCATCCATACCATCAATGCAGGGGCATGCTAATATGGGACTGATGCACAGGGTGAATATACTAAAACAAAAAGTTGAACTGTTGATGTTAAATAAAATCAAAAATTCAATACACAGGAGGTTCAGATTCAAAAGTTTACTAGTGTACACCAGGAGGCAAAAAAACGTACAAGTACAGAATTTTGTCTGACATGAAACAGGAAGCACACAATTTTATATAGGTTTAATATTTAGCTATGCCCACCTTACTGATGTGATATGTCACAGGGCATCTACATCACTTTAGCTTACAATTCTTCATTCATTAAGTTTGCTGATGCTGTACATTTAAAAGAACGTTTCCTTTAGATACAATACGGCCTCGCTATCCAGCTGGTCAGTCATAATGTCTTTCTGTAAAGTTATCTATTCAAGGTTTCATATCAGTTCGAATACAATAGCAGCTTCAGTCTCTTAATGCATGTCTTTGTTCTGTTACACTTTCTCACACAGCTGCGTGATCTCTAAGTAACACATATACAAGGCCATCTCATTCTTACAGGAAGAGCAGAAGATTTCATTATTTTACATTTAATTTCCTGACCCAGCAGATAATCACTTGTGAAAAGCATAAACATTAAAACTTGCTAAGCTAGCATTCTGTCAGGGTCAGGGATCAGCTTTTGCTTCAAGCCACACTGCAGTTTCAAAACTACTTCACATTTAGACATGAATTAATTTTACTACTATATGATTAATAGAATAAAATGCATTATATACTACTTCACTTTTAAACTAGCATTTCTCATGTATTCAAATACACATTTTTCTAACAGTTGAATATACAAAGAACGCCACAGGAGCAATGTCAATGTGGAACCAATTAAACACTGTTTGGTTCCACGTTGTCGTTGCTCCTGTGGCATTCTTTGTATATGCACAGGGTGAATGTAGCAAAGTGTAGATATGTAATACTGTGTAAGGTGCTATCTGCTTACATTTGTTATGGGCAAACATACAGGTGTGTGTACCTTATTAGCCAGAATGCATTATTGTTAGTACCACTGACTGCCTGTAGTCTGACATGCTGTATTCTTTTTGTGTTCCAGGTGTCTGCATGTCTGCAGGCAGTGGCCCTACAGACATGACCAAGAAGGAGTATGGCAGAGTGGGAATACACCACCCATGTCATAGGTAAGGTGTACCTTTATATGTACATGTACCAGGTGTGTATGCATGCAACAGTGTGTGAGTGACGCTGTTGTCAGACAGTGTGATCTTCCATACATACCCCTGTCGCAGACAGGTAGCCTTCATACATGTCACCGCATTGTTCTATACTACCACAGTCTCATAGATACAGAACAGGTTACTACAGTACTGTCAGCAGGTCCCTCACAAGCATAGCCATTACATTAGCTGCTACAGATACACCTGGCAACACCTGTTGGCCCTGCCATTTCTTTCCCATACACTCAACCCTGATGCAGTTCTTGAAGGCATGCATGAAATGTGTATGACAGGTTTGCGCTATGCATTCCTGAGTTTACAGGGTGGAACAGGGAAACAAAATGGTGTATCTTTTGCATACACACAGGACTGACACAGGGGATGTGCATAGAGCAACACAAACACAGTTGCCAATAGACAGATTATTAAAGGTACATATCCACTTTGATATACTGTACTACTACATACATGACATGCCCTACATAGATGATATGCATGGGATATTACCCACTACCTGTTACAACATTTACTGCTGTTAATACAAGCCTGGACAAGTGTTAGGGTAGCAGACATTGTATCAGCATGATGTTTCAGTCAGGTATGATACCTGATGCTGCCATATGTGTCAGTACACTCACTGTGGCCTATTTGGCAACAATATCACATACATGGGCATTGTTAGGGGACACATACCATTTATAGGTTGCAAACATCTGGATATTCTGGACATATCTGTACAGAGGACTGGTATGGCCTGTACAATGGTTTAACATGCTGCATGTGAGACAGATGCCAAAAGCACACTATATAAAGTAATGCCATCAGGAGGTGGTAACGAGCTGTGTATTGCACACACATCAAAATGTTGTAAGCCACACAGTATATGATTCTTACACAAACACACATGCCAATATTGAGACTGGAATTCCTGCATATCTAGTTATTTGTACTACAGTATTACACAGTTACTGCATGCACTACAGAGCTTACTGGCCTAACAACTGGCCAAAGGTGCTGAGAACTGCACAGCTGAGGTAAAGTATTACAGGTGGCCGAAAGTCCACCTTCAGTTTTTCCCTTGGCTCTTGCTAGTTCTTTCTCTCTTGCACTTCAAATAGCATAATAGCTTTGCACTTCAACAGGTTATTGTATCAATAAGTGTAGCACACCTGGACACACCTGGGAGCCATCAGCAGTAGTCGTTCCTCACAGAATTAGACATAGTACTTAATAGTTATGACCACCCCTCCTGGCATGATTAAAGTGCAGTTATCTGTGCTTTTGCCCATTAACCTGGTGTACTTGGTCAGTCTGACACACTGTTGCAACTGCCTCATGCATACAGACAACCCTCTCCTGTAAACTCCAAACATGCAAACTTGTGAGAGTTACCCCTATATCACCAAATTTGGAGATATGCATTCTCCAGCAAAGACTGAACTAGTTGGTCAAGACAATGAGGTCAACATCTGCACCACACCATGTGGAACACTTAGCTCACCACAACACCCACTATCACAGCCCTGACACACACTCACAAACCACACATCCACCTTCACAGAGGCACTCAATGGACATTTACCCAATCAACACAAACCAGCAAGACAGACACCACTTGGCCACCACAACACAGCACATGCCAAAGGAGACATATGTCACCTACACAGTGTGCCCCTCAACCTAAGCCTGTAAGGCTAACCACCATGCCCAATACAGTAATCATGGGTGACTCAATACTGAGGCACACAGAAGTCCAACTCACTAGGTTGAATACGGCAAAGGTAACAGCCAGCTATCTATCACATGCCAGCATCCAACACATGACACAACTAGTCTTGTCACCCCACAAAAACTATAAGTAGAACTCTGTAATCATCCATGTGGGTGTGAATGACCTGAGATGCACCTCCCTGGACTACATGACAAGAGACATGGTTGAGCTCTCAGATTATGTGGTCCAGGCAGGTATGACAGTAGCCCTGAGCAGTATCCTACCAACACCCAGAATGACGCTGCAATACTATCAACAAATGATTGATTTCAACATTGGCTTACATGTTGTTTGCCATTCTCAGGGAATCCAGTCTCTCTCTGCTTATGATAACATGCTTGACAAACCTCAATGCCTTGCCAGAGATGGCTTGCATCTGTCACCCCTGGATTTCCAGGTACTGGCTAAGTCTCCTTCCACCCCTATAGTGCCTTTTTCGGCAGTGTTCCAAATCACATTACAACCATAACAGCTACACATGAATACAATCAGAGGGTCATGCTGCGCAACAGTAGACATCTAACTCTCAAGATGCAGTCACTCAAAGCACTCCTCAAAATGGAGAACATTGACAGTTGTGCTGTAATGGAGACCTGGTTTACAGCAGCAGACTGCCGCCCTGCACTAACAGGCTATGATGCATTCCACAGCTGTCAGCCCCAAAATATGGACCACAGCTCCGCAGGTGGGGGTGTCTCCATATTCATAACAGATATGCACACCTCCAGACTAGTATCCCAGCATAATGCATCTGAGATACTTCAGACTTTGTGTAATAGTGCAATCCAGGCCATAGCCTGCTATGGGTCCACATCCATGTCCCTAGACTGTCAGTCCACATTCCTCAACACCATGGCATCTATCAAGGTCCAACCCAACATTGACATAGTAGGAGACTTCAACTATCTCTCCGTCAACTGGGAAAAGTAGTCAAGCACCAATAGAATGGCCCAACCCTTCCTGAAATTCATCAGTTCCAATGCCCTGGACTGGGTCATACCAGCCCCCAGTAGAGGATGCAGCAACCTTGACCTGTGTTGATTACTTACATATGGGACCATTGCTTAACAACAGTAGTCAATCCCTACCTGTTCAGATCCAAACATGATGTAATCACTATGGCAATCCACATCTCACCCACACCCCCCACAAAGGTAACCACCTTGAAAAACCTTTCCAAAGCTGACTTTGGAGTCGTAAAAACAGGGTGGATGACTTCATTGTACCCATACTAGTGGAAAATAGCTGCATGATTGTCACCTCATACACAAATCCACTTTTGTACAAACATGTACATGAATGCCTAAAATACCATCCTCCACTCTGGAATCACATATAAACTTACTAAGCTGGGCATTAATCCCTATGTAACTCGATGGGTTGCCAACTGGCTTACTGACAAGAACCCACACTGTAAAAGTAGCCAACTCAAAATCCAGCTCCAGAGAAGTGACAAGTGGAGTACCTCAGGGTTCAATCCTGGGACCACTCTTGTTTGGCATCTACTTCTCTGAAGTACAGGCCAACACTAAGGGACTCTGGCTAACAAAGTTCACAGATGACTGCAAACTGGGAGCCATTATTGAATCCCCAAATGATGTGGATATTCTACAAAAGGGCCTTACAGAAACAGATGCTTGGTGCCAGAGCCATGGGCTCAAGCTCAATGCCAAGAAATGTATAGTTATCCCCTTTGGGAAAATGACTGGTGCCAGAAATGCCAAGAAATGTATAGTTATCCCCTTTGGGAAAAAACATGTACCCATGAATTACCACATAGGTGGCAGTACACTAAACACCAAAAGTCTGATAAGAGACTTAGGTACACAGGTGGACAGTGATCTCATCTTTGATATCCACATTGCCACAACAGTCAGGAAATCCTCCTATCTGGCACACCTCATCACTAAGGGCTTTTCATCCAGAAAAAAGGAGGTCATTGTCCCACTGTAATCATCCCTCATTAGACCCATTATAGAATACAACGCCCTGTTTGGTATGTACCTCTCAAGAAATCTGCAACACCTGGAAATGCCACATAAATACCTCACTAGGGGAGCCACAGGCCTAAAGCAGATGCTCTATGCTGACCATCTAAAAGAACTTCACCTATAATCTGTCACATATCAGCTACTCAGAGGCAATCTCTGCTTAACATGCAAGGCCATGTCAAACCCAAAACTGTTGGACATGCTACACTTAAAGAAATCCCAATCCCTCGGAGAAACATGCTCCAGGGATCTAAACCTTGTCATCACAATGAACAAAACATGCTGGAGGGATAGGTTCCTGACCCAGAGACTCCACAGACTCTGGACTAGACTGCCCATACTTGTCAAGCAGAGTGCCTCTTTGGCCCTCTTCAAAAGGAACATTGATGATTGGATGGGAGATAGGAAATTCACCCCGGGGATCATGTCAGTCACTCTGCTAGACAGGGGTCCAGGGAAGAAAATACTGTGGGAAGAAATAGCCAGGGAATTGGTATGGCTAGGCTTGTATAGACCCTAGGGTCGATAGCCTAGTACCAACCTATGAACCTATGAACCTATAATACATGGTTCTAGCCATAGCCAACAGAACCAAGATGCTGTCCTCCAAACACTGGAAGCCAATGTGATGGTCCCCTGCCATTAC
This sequence comes from Protopterus annectens, assembly GCF_019279795.1. Taxonomy (NCBI): domain Eukaryota; kingdom Metazoa; phylum Chordata; order Ceratodontiformes; family Protopteridae; genus Protopterus; species Protopterus annectens. The sequence goes on from NC_056732.1 coordinate 1,538,055,926, forward strand.
TAAAGTGTACAACAGAATGAAGACACTGTTGCAGAAAAAGGTGGTGTCCTAAGACTGGTAACCCCCCTTATTAGCCTCAATAACAATGTGAGATCCCTCATGGAATCATCTACAGCCAGATATGAAGGCAGAATTGCAGCAGACACTGAGAACAATCACAAAAGCCTTTGATAGTTATACAAACAACCTCCACAGCAATACCCACAAGTGCTGTGAGTTACTGCACAGTGCTAACTCCTATCCTGAGCCAACAGATATAGGCAACAGTCTTGTCAATACATTCAGTGCCAGCTTTACCCCTCACTCCCCCCAAGGGAACAATTACAATGGCAGATGAATGCCAGGCACCCAGTATAACTGCAGCCCAGGTTAGACCTGGATTGTCCACAGGAAAGAATACAGCTTCCATGGGAACCAAACATATCTGTGGCTGTGTTCTACATGACATACAAAGAGACCTGGAAACACATCTGTGTGCCCTGTTCAGTAACAGCTTCAATTTAGGTTTTGTTCCTCCAAAATGGCGCACTGCTCCAGTCATCCCTCTCCATAAAGGGGTAGCAACTAAAGACCCTGGGGATTATTGGCCCATTAGCATGATGAGTCTATTATGTACAGGTATGGACTCCATCATCAGGGATCTGACTGACAAAGATATAGGTAATCTCCTAACTCTGGACCCCACACCGTTTGGCTTTGTGAATGGCAGATTATGCCTGTTCAACCTGGTTGACTTCTTTGAGTGAGTCACCAGGGCTGTGTATGACAGTAAGGCACTGCATACAACCTACCTCAATCTGGCCAAGGCTTTTGATACCATTCCTCAGTCATAAATTACTGATAAACCCAACAAACTAGACATCAACCCCTATATCAGTAGGTGGGTTGCAAATTGGTTCACAGAACAAACAGTGTAACAGTGGCAAACTCCAAGTCAGACTGGCAAGCAGTCACGAGTGGAGTCCCACAGGGATCAGTACTGGATAGTCTCCTGTCCAGCATCTACTTCTCAGGAATCCAGCTCAACATAGAGGAATTCTGGCTTTCCACGTTCACAGATGACTGCAAGCTGGGAGTCATCATTAACTCCACTAGTGATGCAGACATCCTACAGAAAAGCCTCACTAAGACCAATGACTGATGTGGAAACCATGGCCAAAAGCTTAAAACCACAAAATGCATCATCATCCCCTCTGGTAAAACACTTCATCCCCAGTAAGTACCACATTGATGGAAGCCCAATGAACACTGTAGTCATTATAAGATATGTGGGGGCCCAGGTTGACAGCAACTTCTCCTTCAACCACCACATTGCAACTGTGGTCAGGAATTCTTTCTATGTGGCACATCACATTACCAAGGGTTTTGCATCCAGGAAGACAGAAGTAATCATCTCCGTCTACTCTTCCCTCATTAGATCACTCATCAAGTATTATGGCCGATTTGACATGTACTTCACTAGACACCTGCAACAGCTGGGGAGGCCACAGAAGTACCTCACAAAGAGGTTCCTAGGTATTAAATATATGCCCTACACAGCCTGACACAGAAGATACCAGCTATTCTCTATGTCATATCACCTAGTTAGAAGTGATCTGTGCTTGACTTACAAAGCCATGTCTGACCTAGCTCTTTTAGAAATGTTACATATGAAGACATCCCAATCCCTCCACACCACACAATGCAGAGACTTTTACCACATTACCACAATTGGCACAATATGCTGGTGGGACAGATCCCTCACCAAGAGACTTTGCATGCCCTGAAATACACTTCCCATACTTGTCATACAGAGCACCCAGCTGATTCTGTTTCACAGAAGTATTGATAAGTGGATGGGTAATAGACAGTTCACCCCAAGGTACACTGCAGTGACTCTACTTGATACATGCACTGGGAAGTAACATCGGGTGGCACAATGGCAGGGCCCTTCTATAGGTTAGGTTTGTAAAGGCTCCTGGACCATTAGCCTACTACACACTTATGAACCAATAAGAGGGATGACATTAGCAGGACTGATAAGTAGGGCAGTGGGTGGGAAACATATCAAAATACTTTTGCCTACAAACATACACTTGCCAGATACAAGAGTAGAACCACCGTCTAAGTAGTTATTTGTACTATAGTGTTAGGCAGTTATTGCATGTGCTACAGAGCTTAATAGGCTGACAGCTGGCCAAAGGTACTGATATTAGGAGTGACATCTGCAGGAGTGATGAAGTAGGGCAGTGGGTATTAAACTTATCAAAATACTTTGTCCTACAAACAGGACACACTTAGACACACACATTTGCCAGATGTGAGAGTAGAATCCCTACCTAGAGCTTACTGACATCTGAACTGGCCAAAGGTACTGATACAGGGAATGACATCAATCAGGACTGTTAAAGTAGGGCAGTGGGTGGGAAACATATCAAAATGCTTCGGCCTACGAACATACACCCTTACACACACATACACACACACACACACACACACACACACACACACACACACACACACACACACACTTGCCAAATATGAGAGTAGAACCCCTGCTTAATTAGTTATTTCTACTACAGTATTAGGCATTTATCACATGCACTCCTGAGCTTACTGAGCTGACAGGTGGCCAAGATTGCTGAGAAAGGGAATGACATCATCTGGACTGATAAAGTGGGGTGCTGGAAAGTGTTATGGGTAAGAATGGCATAAAACTGTTTTGCCTATAACTGAACAAACAAACAAACACACAACTCCCTTAGTCTTGCACACAGACACACACACAGTTGCCAACATTGGGTTTAGAACTCCTACCTATCTAGTTACTAGTACTATAGTGTTACACAATCATCACACATGCTACAGAGCTTATAGAGGTGGTAGGTATCCAATGATACCTCTAAGATGAATGACAGCTGCAGATCTTGTGCAGTTAGGAAAAGTGAAGTGTACTGAGTGGGAACAGTCTGCTAATACAGAGAAACACACACATAGGAGGGTGATGTGATATTAACACCCCAACTTCGGTACTCTTACACAATGGAGCTCACCTTTTATGCTTGCATGTGCAACTGTTTAAAACCAGTATGCCACTGCCAACAACAGGACATCACTGTATCTCATTCGGGGTACCCAAGTGTGTGACCCACGCTGCTGTGTCTGTCCCCTTGTGTCTCTCTGTCTATCACTGTCTGTCTCTCACTTCTCCACATCTATGTGTGTGTATGCTTGACATATTTAGTTATCTGTTTGCCATATATGTCTGCATGTGTGTCACACACAACAGATGAGGCTATATCACATATGGTCCACCTACAGCTAGCTGGGGGTAATCCTGTCTGATGTGTGTGTAGGGACAGTTAAGGTGTACATAGCTGTCTGTATGCACAGATACATATACACACAAAATATAGTCATATAGACCAATGTAGGTTCCATCATGTACAGGTTCCAGAATGTCCTGTTTTTCTTTAAGTGTAGGAGCATGCCCAGTGTGACCTTGTATACTAAGAGTGGGACTCCATTCCAACATGTCCTGTCCTTCTCTAAGTGTAGGACCATGCCCAATGTGACCCTGTATAGTTAGAGTGGGACTCCATTCCAGAGATAAGTGTACTCTGGTCCAGGGTATTGTGTGCTACAGACATACCTCTCAGAAGTACAGAGGACTTTCCTTTGGGTAATGGTTTGTTTTGGTAGACATTTTCTGACATATCTGTATTCTGACAGTGCAATGTATTGTGTCATTACCTAGTGTCAGACATCCTGAAATCATCACAGTGCTTTACCAGGGTAATACTAGTCGTATGGTGTGTAGACTGATATTATAATGGCAACTATGTACATTCTTGCCCAACAAGGCCACTTGGGAGGTGTGGCTACAGCCAGTTGAGTGATAGTCCAGCAACTTGTTGATATACTGGCTGGGGAGCTTCTGCTTCTGTGGTATCTGTGTAACCTGAGATGTGATATCCTGGTGTGGCCATGCCTGTCTGCTGTACATTTTTTGGCAGATTGTCTGGGTATTTGGCTAGAGGTTTTGTCCAGTCTGCATACACATGTGTTTTTATGGCAAGTTATTTCAGTATAATTAAAGAGTGATGCTACAAAATATTGACAGACATTACTGTGTCACCCTACATAAACTTCACACAATTCTTGCTACTGCAAACCCTTCACCCTACCAACTTTCTCAGTATGTCAGGGCAGTATTTACCACACATGCCTATCATTGTGCCTTTGTTCAACATATACTTCTGCCCTTGTTCAGACAGAGGTTTTGTGTTATGGGTGTGGGTGCAGACTGCATTGTAAAGTGCAGGCATGTCCATTATATACAAAAGCATACATAAAACAAGGAAAAAAGCCATATTGACAATGACCACTCGCAACAGAACCAAGAAGCATGATTATTCACAAAAGCCCTAGCACCTCAGCTACACAGCCCTCAAGATGTTCATTATATTCCACATAGCACTGTGACTTTCATAGGTTAGTACTAGGCCAACTGCCCTTGTGAGCCATTTTAGGCCTAGCCAATTATCCCTTTTGAGACTCAAATCCTGCACCTTGTGTTTGTAAGGCAAACACCTTAACCATTAGGCCACCCTGTTACTGGCATGCATAATTGTTGGTACTGCAGTTATCTGCATATGGCCCTGTGACAGACAGCCTGTATCTTGGGCGGTACAAGATGACAGCCAGGAGAACATGCTGGCCAGATCCTGACAGTATTGACCATACATGGACATAGCTCATTGATCCCTGCATATTGAGCACATGAACATATTTTTATGTGTATTGGGGCAGCCCTACCAATCAGTGTTATGCTGCTATTTCCCTGCAAACATACATGTTACTGCATGTCTGTGGGTATATGGGGGGCACACCTGTCAACTGTAGACATTTGCAGAGACGGTGCTGATATTTGCTTTACATTTACCATACTGTTGTTCCCTTTCTTGGAGACTACAGGCATATCAGTAAAGAGCACCGGTGAGATTATAATGGCATACATTTGCATGTCAGACTTGTTACCCTTCAGAGCCTTACTGCAAATGTGAGACCTGCTGTGCTATGACTGTGTGGGTCTGTAGGGGGTGATTCAACATTGCTGCCATTTGTGGAGCTTTTCCAGACATTTCTCTCTGGTTTTCTACAGCTGACTTGCTGTGTAGGTCTGAGGGGTATGTATGGGACCCCACACTGTCATCCATGGCTGCTAAGACACCCCCGCAAGTTAGTTGGCCCCATACATATACTGCAGTAGGATTTGCCACCTTGGGTACTACTGCATAGTGTTGGGATGCCAGTATTGGGTAGATATTTCCAGGTGTCCCACATAGCTGTCAGTTGTCTGCTGCTATCCCAGTAGACCATCCCATTTTCTTGCATGCATGCAGCAATACTATGCATATGCTAGCAGAACATACTGATACATTCATTTACTGTTAAGGCAACTGACTTACCTTGTGCCTGTGGCAGTTGTATGTATGGACCTTGAGGGCTGCCTATGTTGGATGCACACAGTACACTGCCTATACATGATAAGTTGCAGGTTGTGTGATGTGTGTGTCATCCCTTTTTACTGTGTGTGTGAATAGAGAGAGGTGCCAGTCCCTGGGGGCCTACAGTGTCAGTGTGTGTGCTATGCATTGCCTCTTTGCCAAGGCCAGGCCATACTGGACACACCTCCATCTGTCTACAGGGCCTGGCTCTGGGGGTCCTTCATCCGAGTGCCTCTGTGCCTGTGGGGACCTTGGCAATGGTGGGGGGTTGTGTGGCCCTTCCCCATCCTGTTCCTGCTGCAGCTGTTTTCACAGGAATTGTGTAGTATGGCAAATACTATGAACATGTGTGCACATGTGACAGGAGAGTACTGCAAGGCTCCACCAGATTTGTCCAGGCAGTGGAACCGTGACTTGAGCATCCCAAACACACACTCTATAATGATCCTGGTTTGTGTGTGTCCCTCATTATGGCATTCTTGCATGGCTGTGTGTGCATTTATGATGGGTGTCATCATCCATGGCTCCAGTGCATAGCCAGTATCCCCCAACAGATGGCCATATGGGATGCCCCCCCTGGCAAATCCCTGATACATCTGTGAGAAATTCCAGATGTGGAAGTCGTGATAGCTTCCAGGGCTGCCAGCGTACACATTCATGATAATGCCCTGGGCATTGCATATGACCTGGCAGTTGATGGAGGGCAAGATCTTGTGGTTTATATAGACCCTACCCTGCTCACCGGGTGGTGCTTTGATATGGATGTGTGTGCAGTCTATGGCACCCAGTATCCCTGAGTATTCAGCTACATCGTGGAAGAGATGCATATTGCTGGTCAATTCCTCATGGGTGTTGGGGAAGTATATGTGATCATGGGCATTTGGTAGCATGGCATCCAGGAACTGGTGGAGTACTCTGTATGCAGATGCCTGTGACACCCCCATGATATCCCCTCTAGGTCTTTGGAAAGTACCCATAGCTAGTATTCTTAAGGCTACATATACCTTAGTATCCACTGGGATGGGTACCCCTCTGTTCGTTCTGGATGTGAGGTGAGGCTGGCACAGCTCCACAGTTTGCTGAGGTATGTGTCTGTCCACCCTGTAACACTCTACTATCTCCAGGTCCTGTAGCCCCTGGTAGGTTACCCTGGGTCTGAACACTCTTCTTCTCCTCCTTAGTCTGGGGCGGTTGTCAACATTATCCTCCTCACCACTGTCAGCCTCCAGCACATACTGATGTATCAAAGCAATGGCAGCCCCTAGCATTTTGTCAGTTAAAATTCCCAGAATTACTCCAAAGGTGCAGATTTTGTGGGAGAAACTAGACTGAAAGGTGTTTGCATAGTTTATATTGGTATGCTGCAACTGCTGCCTGTGTGATTGGGTCTATGATACATTCCAGCTGCCAGCTATATTACTCATTAGCTTTGAATTGGCCACTGTGAGTGTTAGAGGCATTAGTGGTAATTTGTGCATGTTTGCCTTTATTTTGCTGTTGACTTTTTTTAATTATGTTTTACTTACATCTCCTCCCATTTTCAGCTATGCAGCCACCTACCAGCTGTATTAATGAGTGCTTTCAATGGCCCATTGTGTGTTGCAGTATCCCATATTGCTGTTTTTACTGCATTTCCCTTGTTCTGCTATTTCCTTTTACTTTTCCTAGGTCCTTCCTGTTTAAACTCCGGTGTGCCACTCAGACCCATTTAGCTAGTATAAACAGCAAGAAATGGCCCTCCCCTGGCTGCGAACACACTCCTCAGTTCATGGAATAAGACTATACAATCTCAGACACACACCCCCTTGCTTAGCTGTGCTTAGCTAAGCACAATTCCCAACCAACAGAGCTACAATGTGCTTACAGCAACCATGACACACTGCCATTTCATGTTAGTTGCTCCTCCTGTCTACATGCTGGTGTTAGCGCACATACACAGTTAGGTGCAGTGTGTCACTTAGAAGAAATTTGTGATTCAGTATTAGTCCCCTCATTAACATACCTCATTGTCTTAATCGCTAGTTACTGCACTACACACGATGGGCCTTCCCCCTTTGCAACCATTGTTCCCTGCCATTATTTACTTTCTGTATGCCATTGACTATAATGGCAGAATGCAGTTTTCCGTAATACTCATGATTCCCCCCCCTTTTTTTTATTTTCTGCCCCCTCCCATTTGCGTGCCACTTCCCACACAGTCAATGGCCAATATCGGCCAACAAAAATAAAAGTTCATTTTTTATTCATAGGAAGTGGTTTTGCATGCCAATGGCCATATATTTGATCACTGGCATGCATAACCACTCTAATACATGCTTTATTGAGAGCTGACATGCCTCCATTATGATTTTTGCAGAAATGTATTTGGTTAATAACCAAATACATTTCTGCAACTAACACTGTTCCTGCATGGAGACCTGACAGGTTGGTGAATCGCTAATTCACCTTATTTGCATGGTTTTCACCAGCAAATGAGGTGATTAGCATCCTGCACAGGTTTCCATGCAGGAACAGTGTTAGAGTGCCCGTTCACATCAAAACGGCATGTACCTAGATCACGAGGCGGGCATCTTTCATGCAGGAGTGGCTATACTCTTCCTGCACAGAAAATATCTGTTCATGAATCCAGGGCTTGTTAATCCTTGGCTCTCATTTCTCCTTCATTAATGTTGTATTTTCATTGGCTGGAATATTTTGTAATGCATCAGATTTTCTATAAAACAACCCTAACAGGGAAGTCCTGCTGTGCTATTACTTTCTGCCCCCAGAGCTCCCCCAATACTTGTTCTCCCAGATAGTTTCAACCAGTATAGCAACTTGGGTCACATTGCAGCTGCTAACACAGTATTAGCATGATCATAAACAGCATCAGTTACAAAGCAGAGGAAAGGTACAGCTATGAATATACATTCTTTCTCTTCAGACATTGGCTCTATGTGTCAGGTATTAACTTTTTTCTTATAATGCTGTTTCCCTGCTGTTTACACTGCTAGCTGCAAGAGCTGTGAAATTACAACTGTGAATGACTGCATTGGATTTTGGACTGGACTTTTTCAGTTCAGGTTTGTGTACTACACTACTACTACTGATAATAATAATAATGCAGGAAGAATACAGAGTCCCTGTAATCACATCTACGCAGGTAAAAAGCTGCACTCTCTAAAGCCAAAAACACAGCATCCATGGGACCGGACAACATCCCAGGATGCATTTTACATGAACTTCAGAACGAACTGGCTCCCCACTTAAGCACCATGTTCAATAATAGCCTCGCATCCAGCTTTGTGCCCACTGAATGGCGCACAGCAGCAGTCATCTCACTCCACAAAGGGGGGAGCCACCACTGATCCCTGGAACTATCGTCCTATTAGTCTGATGAGCCTGGTCTGCAAGGCCTATATAGGATTAGTTATCGTCTGTGATTATTATGTGTTTGTGAATTTGTTCTATTTTCTTTTTTGTGAATCTCTTCACCCAGGCTTTTCCTGCAAATGGTCTATAATGATCAGTGTACTATGCCAGTAAACCAATTAAAATAAATAAATAAAATTAATTTGTAGTAAGCCAAGATATACTCGATCATGTAAAGTCACTACTCTTCCTGTTCTTGAGAACTGTGTTTACCCTACCTCCATTATGTTTTGACAAGGTTACTAAAGTGTTAATCACCCTTATGAATTCTCCTTCCATACAGTAGTCCCCGAAAAGACAGTCAGCAAAAACATATCTGTCTAGGTTGTACACTTTCCAAGATATAATTTGTTTGTGAAAGTTTAGCAAAAAATATTCTGGAATTGAGTGAATCTATTTATCTATTTTGTTTCCCTCGAACATCTAATTGGTCCAGAACAACTTTTCTGCAGGGGCCCAGGTAGACAAGTTCTATAAATGTTATACAAAAACTGAACGCAAATATGAATAAATTGAAAATACAACATACACAATTTTTTTAACATAGAAGTACAATACACATTGGCATAATAATATGCAATATACAATGACAAAGATCCTAGTAAACAGAATTACAGAATGTTTAGTAGGGAAAATATGGAGAAACTAGAATATAATTATGCAATAGAAAGGTGAAGAGCTAAGAGAGTAATGTGTGGTTGTGATTAACTGAGATAGAAGTGAGAAAAAGGATACAGAAAAGGTCGGAAGGATGTACAGAAGGGAAATGAAGACTGAGTGAGAAAACACAGAGTAAGGAAGAAGACTGGAAGGAAGGGTAAAAAAAAGGAGAATGAGTAAGAAATATTCAGACGGGGGGCAAAAGGAGGGAGTTCATTGTAATTTTAGACATTTTTGTCCCATGGTATTGAAATGTCTGAATTACCTGTTGTTCTCCGGTTTGATTCCCGGCTGGAGTGCATGTCCTCCCCATGGTTGGGTGGGCATTTGAAAGACATGTGGAAATAGGCGTGCCTTCGTTGAAGGTTGAAAGTTGAGCTGGCACCTCAGTGTTCGTGAAAATCTACTGCCAATTATTAGCAGACTGGAGTTCCGCTGTGGCGACCCCTAACCGGGAAAAGCCGAAAGACAACCTGTGCCAGCACCTTTTAAATGGTGGCAAGTCTACATAACACTGTCTCTCTGGTGACTACATATTTTGCACCCTAAATCTTCTGTACATAATTTTCAACTACTTTCTAGTATTCATACTCCTGGGGATTCAATAAACTCTGTGTAGGCTTAATGAGAAGCCTACACAGAATTTACGTGTTGGCATGGAGAGCCGGAGTGGTCTATCCATGTGCATGCCGTGCACCATGTTTAAATGTAAATAACCATGGTTTCATGGTCACCAACCAGAAAGCCATGCAAAGCAACATGGACAACAACAGATATGTAAATCTGTTTACCTACAGGCAAACTAGGTCTGCATGCTTCATGCTTACATGGAATGCCACAGTGATTACCAGGGTTATTAATAAAGCAATGTATATAGTTTCAACATATTACATGAAAGCATATATAGTACAGAGTATTGTGGAAACCTGTGTCAGGCATACTGAACAAAAGTGTAAATGATCAGTAAGAGTACATAGACTTCAGTATAAATAAACAGTCAGGGGAAGTGTGTGTATTGAATAGGGATACATAGATGACTTGTAAGAATGAACACAGAGAAAGACAACAGGTGAAACATGGTAATGTACAGCACATGAGGGCATGTCAATGAAGACAGTTGTAGCATGAACACTAATCACATATCAACATGATAAAGTATGGACTGCACAGTGTATGTATATGTAGAGTGTACCTTCACCTAGGATGATGCCATAATACAAACTAAACAATTACCAACTTCAACAATTGGCCTATATTCTGGTGTTAATCCATGGGGATCAACTATCTCTCAGCCTGGGATGAGATGGCTGACAGACCATGCTGCTTTGCCAGCGATGGTCTGCACCTATGTCCTATAGGCTGTTGGATAATGGCAGAGGTGCTTGCCTCCCCCATAGTTCCTTTTTTATGCAATGTCAAAGCAACAAAAGTTCTAACATAAAAAAAATCCACTGGAGGCAAACTCAAGATTCTGCTGCATAATGCTAGGAGTCTAAACATGAAGCTGCACTGGAGGAAATTTCCAACCTGCCAGCTGATAGATTTTAGTGCAGAATTCACCTGCCCCCAGACTCCACATGCTATACCTTAAAGCACACCTGAAAACAGTCCTCTGCCTTGTATCTCTAGAGATCAGATCATATCTGTGCTCTCCAAGGCTAAGAATACAGTCTCAGTGGTACCAGGTAACATCCCAGGTTGCTTATTAAGCAATCTAAAACAGGACAAGAAGACCTACTTAGCATCCTCTTTAACCATAGGATGAGAACTGGCTTTGTTCCAGCAGAGTGAAAAACAGCTACAGTAATCCCCATGCACAAAGGGAAGCCATCAACCAACTCCAGGGAACTATAGACCCATAAGTCTAACCAGTCTCATATGCAAGGCCATGAAAAGAATCATTATGGGCCTTATCAACAAGGAAATAGGTGACCTTCAAACCATAGCCCCAACCCAATTTCGCTTAGTTAAAGTTAGTGCTTGCTTATTAAACCTAGTAAACTTCTTTGAGAAACTCACCAAACACTTGTCTGAAGGTAAGCCAGTGCATACTGCCTATCTTGACCTGGCCAAGGCTTTTGACACAATTCCCCACTTAGGTATTATTGAGAACTCTCCCAGCTGGGGATTAACCCTTACATCACTAGAGGGATAGCCAAATGGTTTACTGGCAGAACACATACTTTCAAAGTTTGTGACTCAACCTCTACCAGTAGAGCCGTTACCAGTGGTGTACCACAAGGATCTGTGTTGGGCCCTTTACTGTTCACAATCTATTTCTTGGAAGTCCAGACTAAAGTAGACAGCCCTTTGGCTTATGAAATGTGTTGATGCTTGCAAATAGGGTGCAATCACTGAGCCCCCCAATGATATTAACATATTACAGTAGGGGGCTAACACAGATGGGTGCCAGAGCCACGGCCTACAACTAAATGCAAAAGTGCTATTATTATTGCCTTTGGCAAAATGGAATTCCTCCACTGATTGCAGTATTGACAACCCCCTCCCCACCAAAAGCTCAAACACAGTGGTGCAAGACATGGGAAGACAGGTAGACAGCAATCTTACCTTTAACCACCAAGTTTCCACAGTGATAAGGAAAGCCTTCTACTTCATGTACCTCATACATAAGGGCATCACATCCAGGTCTCAGGATGTTACTACACTACTGTATTTGACCCTCATCAGACAACTAACAGAGCACAAGGCTGCCTTTTGCATGTAACTCACCAAACACCTGCAGCAGCTGGATAGACCACAGGGGTTTCTCACCAAGAAAATACAGGGCCTCCAAACCATGCCATGATGTATGTGGATACACTGAAAGCCATATCACTGTACTCTGTATCGTATAGGCTGCTCTGATGGAAACACTGCACATCTGCAATGAATGGCACAAGAATCACTCACTCTAGGGATCTTAACCTAGCTTGTGACATTAACAGTACATGCTTAAGGGTCAGCTATGTCTTCCAGAGACTGCCACCCCTCTGGAATACACTTCCACATCACATGAAGCAGAGCTCCTCACTGACCTTTTACAAGTGCAACCTAGACAAATGGAGGGAAACTGCAAATTAACCCCATGGGTGGCACCCATGTCCCTCATGGACAAGGGTAGTCAGTGTTGACCATAAACTCATTCTATGAATAATGTCCACCTAATAAGTACAACTGGGGCTACTTGAGATGAACATGCCTAGGCTTATAAGGGCTGTAGGGCTGGTAGCCTAGTTATCTCCTATGAACTATAGACCTATGTGAATAGTTCTCAGGGGGCATATTACTATAGCTGTTATAAAAGGAGCATGTAATGAATGGCAGCAACAGCCATCAGTACATTAGCTCACATCACAGATTGTAATACCCTCCTGTAGCCATACTATAAATCCACATCTCAATATAGCATATGTCAATGACAGCAACATTGACATGTCAACTGATCATAGGGTCATAGGACACTATTAGGCTTATAACCAACATCACATGAGATCCTAGCCATTATTATAACATGAAAGTAAAAATGCCTATCTGTATATTATCAAAGATAGTAAGACTATTGTGCATATGGTATATTTGTTGGATTACATCACATTCTGCCACTGCCCATATGGGACATGTGTACCATACCATGACAGACTTATCAATCACACATGCAATGGTATGGGGATGGCTTGCATAAGCTCATGGAAGGACTCTACGTCATGATATGTGCATGCATATTTGACATGAGGATATACTTTGCTCCTCTGCAGGAAGGATGGCATGTGGCCAAAAGACAAAGTAGGATGCATGGGGCTATCTGAAAGGTAATCCAAGTGGTAGTGAAAGGAAGAGCTATTCCAAATCTCACACAATAACCATAATGTACCAGCAAACAAACACACAGTAGTATACTGTGCCTGATATGACCATTACACCTGTGTAGGCATAGAATATGAATATTATACAATGTCACAGCAGCAGCACCACATATGTCTCACTGTAACACTGCCACATTTCAGTATACGGAGTATGATAGCATCATTATATGCTGAGGAGAACACATTGTGAGCACTGTAGGGCATGGATGTGAAGTCACATCCCTGTGTAAAATTGTCTCATAAGTGATAGTTGTATGTTTAGACACGCAAGTAGCATTTCTGTCAGATTATAACCCTTATATGTGTACTTAAAGTAGATTGCAAACACAGAAATTAATGTTATTGCCACAGCACAGGTTTGTCTTAAATATTATCAGAGTGCATGTTATACAGAATGACATAAGTATTGTATGCTGCAGCAAAATGTTTGGAGGAGTGTTGGACATAGATGTGGACTTACATATCATTCTAAAACTACCCATTTACAGAGAACAGTACTCAATACAAGTGCCAGAGCACAATTTTAGCTTTTATAGTGTCGGAGAATACTTCATAGCTGATGACCTTAGCAGAGTCTGGTGAGGAAGATGGTAATAGCAGCATCCCATATGCTGGTGTAAAATGCAAAATGCTCTCTGTAATGTCCAGGAAGTGCATAGCCACACACACACACACACACACACACACACACACACACACACACACACACACACACACACGTACAACAGTTGACTGCAGTGAGAACAGGACCTATATGTATCTAAGTACACTGCCTACAGTCTTCAGTATTTAACACAAGTGCCACAGCACAAATCTGAATTGGATAGTGTCAGACAACACTTTATAAGTGATGACATCAGAAGTGCCTGGTGAGGCGAAGATGATAATAGTAGTGTCCCACATGCCAGTGTAAAATGCCCTCGCTAATATCAAGCAAACACTCCTCTCATACACATGCACACACCAGTGGACTGCAGTGAGAACAGAACCCCTACCTATCTAAGTACATCAGTTAGAGACATTAATGCAAGTTCCATAGCACAAGCCTGACTTGGATAGTGTCAGACAACACTTTATAAGTGATGCCATCAGCAGTGTCTGGTGAAGAGAAGATGGTAATAGCAGTGTCCCACATGCTGGTGTAAAATGCTCTCTCAAATGTCAAGCAAGTGGGCAGACATACACACAAACTTGACTGCAGTGAGAACAGAACCCCTACCTATCAAAGGTACACAGACTAGAGACCTCAATATTTACAGCACAAGTCTGACTTTTACAAGGCTGTAGGACAATTTATAGAGCATGGCATCATCATTGGATATTTGAGAGAAGATGTTGGAAGGGAGACCTCAATGAAATAGATGTGTAGGCATACACAACTGTCAAAATATTGGTTCTCCATGGGATTGTAGCGATGACTGTAGGATACACAGTTATGCTATTCTGACTAGATGGATACATACACACACCAGTTGAATGCAGTGAGATTAGAACCCTACCTAAGTGTACAGACTAAAGAACTCAGCAATTAATGCAAGCACCACTGCACAAGTCTGTAGGACAATATATAGTGGGTGACATCATAATCGTATATTTGAGAGAAGATGTTGGGAGGCATTAATGTAATGTATAGCTAGCCATGTACAACTGTCAAGATATTATGGATGTTACCAGATTTCTGAGTGTGCAAAGTGCAGAATTTGCTGTTGTGTTTCCAATGTGTAGGTATACTTTAAATAGACAGTTTTGCAAACTGTATGCAAACAGCTGTCTACATTACTACACCTACTAGAAAATCTGAATGTGCATCATCAGTATAAAGATATGCATGGGATATAATAATGCATTTTTATTTATTTATGTAGTGTAGTTGATATATCTGGGAATAAGTACTAAGAGACCAAGTTTCAAGTGCAAGGGTGCAGGTAACACATGGCTACAGTATAAATATGTGTTCTTTCCTTGAAAAGCTTGGAGCTTTTCTCCCCTGGCCTCCACTGAAAATGGGCCATCTCGACCCATTGGACTATCCCAGTCAACAAATGCAAATAAATAAATAAATAAAAAGTGCCTTCCCTTTGTTTGTGTTTTTACATGTACTTTCTTAGGATGAAGGCTAAATGGACAGCAAGCATAAGTAATACATGCTATTTTGCATTTTCCAAGAGCAACACTGAGCAGCAGGTTTGCACGATTGATGGCCAAGTGTTTGCACATGCGAGATACACAATTCTACTGGTTTGCTTACCTCTACACAAACATATTAAGCAGGGAGGCATGGCAGTCAGTAGTGTGTATAGTACTGAGTGTAAGGAACACACCTACTGCCTAGCTGACTATGTGCCAGCAGGTGTAAATGCAGTGACAGATGTCTTTTGTTGCCCAGATGATATAAGGTTCAAATCCAGGTGTATCTAATAGTTTTAAATATGTTTTTTACTGCAATGAAATAATTCTTTATTCTACATTCACTGTGTGTTACCTTAGCACAGCATATTTAAGAGGCATAATATGGAAGTAACCTCACCAAAAAGAGCCATTCACAGTCTCTTGGCATTGGTGCAAGATGCAAAACTCTGCACAAGCACAGAGGCCAAAAAGTGAATGGCTCCATTGTGGGTTTTTTTTTACTTATATGTGTTGTGTGTGATTTTATTTTTTGACTAGAATAAAGGTGTTAAAATGGTGTAGATAGGGAAGTGGTGTAATGGGGGACAAGCAGGGAGAAGAACAAAGGGGAAACAATATGCATAGGAGGGAAATAGGATAGAACTGTAGCTATCCACTTCTTCAACAGTGTAAAATGAAAATATGTGCAGAATATTAGCTGACATTAGTTAACATCCCCTTTGGAAAAAACAAAGTACCCACAAACTACCACATAGGTGGTAGCCTAAATCTGGAAGTAATAAGGGATCTGGGGACCCAAGTAGATAGTAATCTCACCTTTGAAAATCACATTGCCAAAGTGGTTGGAAAATTCTTCTACATGGCCCACCTAATCACAAAAGGGCTTGCATCCAGATCAAAAGTGGTCATTGAGCCCCTCTACTTATCACTTATCAGACCCATCATAGAGTACAACGCCCCATTTGGGATGTACCTTACAAGACACCTGCAACAGCTGGAAAGACCACAGAAGTACCTCACCAAGAGGATCACTGGCCTCAAACAGATGTCCATGCAGCTCAACTGAAAAAACTCCAGTTGTACTCGGTTGTATACCGCCTACTCAGAGGTGATCTCTGCCTGACATACAAGGCCATGTCCAACCCAGAATTGATGGACATGCTCCACCTAAAGAAAACCTTATCCCCTCAAGCCACACGCTCTAGGGATCTAAATCTCACCACAACAAAAAATAGGAAGTGCTGGAGGGATAGATTCCTGTCCCAGAGACTTCCCATGCTTTGGAACAAGATCCCAATCTACATTAGGCAGAGCTCCTCGCTAACACTCTTCAAAAGAAACCTTGACGAGTGGATGGGAAACATAAAGTTTAACTCAGGGATCACTTCAGTGGCTCTGCTGGACAGAGGCACAGGGAACTAATCTAAGGGGGCAGAGAAAAACAACACATTCTGGCTAGGCTTATAAATGCCTTTGGGTAGATAGCCTAGAAACGACCTATGAACCTATGAACCTATGAGTTGGGACTGTCAGCTTAACAAAGAGGAATGACAACAATGCCATCATGTTGTATAGGCAATTGGACTGAATTAAGTGTATCAAGAAGACATATGTGTGAAGTGGAGAGCTATGTATGGGACGATACACACACACACACACACACACACACATATATATATATATATATAGATATATATATATATGTGTGTGTGTGTGTGTGTGTGTGTGTGTGTGTGTGTATTTATATATATATATTTTTTTTTTTACTTCAATAAGCGAAGAATGTTAGGTAAGGGATGTAGATATTTCTAGGTCAGGTAATTAGGGTATGTGAGGAAGCAGATGCAAACAAACAGGACAAGCAAGACTAGACATAGGGATGGTGAGGAACAAAAAAAAGGTTGGGGGAACACCATGATTGGGGGTGAGAGTGGGGACAACTGATGCCCAAATCTGTAAAACATGGGACAGTGAGAATCTAGTCCTCATCTGCAGTGAGAATCTAGTCCTCATCTGCAGGACTGTCATCACTGTCCCCTTACTCCTCTGGCTGTTGGAGTGCTTGATGCCTTCTCCTATGGACCATAAGTGAAAGCAGCCTCTCCATCTGGCATAGGTGTATACCAGTGGTGCTTTGCATGACCCTACACACCAACCCTGGCAACTCCTAGTGGGTGATAAAATCCCCACCTCTGCCACTTCTCCCAAAGAGTACTACAGCACCAGCTGCTGGGGTAGTGCTACCTGATGTGGAGGGCCCAGGAAATACAGGGGCAGCAGCAGCAATACTGTCAGGTTGCATCCCAGATATGCTGGGCACCAATGCAGGAGCTGGTGGAGTGGAGGCAGGCTGAGCTACAAGTGGTGGTCTACCTCCCTGTGCTCTAAAGCATTTTGTGATTTGTCAGAGTTGGATGACATTGAAATGTTTTGACAACACAGAGAAAAAAAAAGATAAATAAGGGTTGGGGTAAGAGAAAAAAGAGATATAATCAGTAACATCATATGTGACATATAATGCATTATCACAGAAATAAAGTATTTTATCTCTATTTTTACATTTAAGTATACTTCTTAACAACTACACACTATAAGTAAGGATTGTTGAAAGTAATCCTTGAAATGTGCATATATTGTACATATGCTTGGCCCAGTTATAAAGATTAAGTTAACAGCAGGGCATTTATGCCACTTGTGTTGAAATTAAATTATGTAAAATATTTTAAAGGATTTTACTATATGTCTGATTACAATATTAGACTTGACTCCTACAACTGGCTTGTGCTACAGACTGAAGCATGCATGCTTGCTTTTGCAGTTAGGGTATGAATGCTTAATTTGCTACAACTGTATAGAAGAGCAATAATTTAGGTAAAGGAATAGTTCTGTTGTGCTGAATACATACCTTGCTTCCATCAGTCTCTCTAGATGCTGAGTATGGGTGTTTCAATTTGCTATAATATCTTGGTTAGCTGTGGAATAAAGAGAAAAGAACAGAATAACAGCATTATGCATACCAGTCTTGCCTATATGTAGCTTTATGTGTACTATGAATTCGCTTTATCAGTATACTTACACAACTGTGGGATGTCAGCAGTCCTGAAATCATCCAGTCATTGGTTGAGTGTATCCCTCTTGTGCCTTTTCAGGTTATTAAGATGATGCCTGCACTGTTCTCCAGTGCATGGAATGCCATTCGTTCGGGGGACAGCCTTGGACAGACCGTTCTATGCCTCAGACTTGTAATAGGAGCTGGTGTAGTCCACCTGCAAGAACCTTTGGCTGTGGTGCTTCACAAGAAGTCCAGTTAAGATTTTGGACTCCTCAATACACTTCCTTTGTGCCCTAAATGGGGCACCTTCCCTTCTACCACCAGACGTGTCCAATCAGGGGAAAACAGCAATAGTTAAGAACGATTTGCCACCAATGCATGTTATCATGTTAACTGGTAGTGAGCAAACCCGAACAATGATACCAACCATGTTTTTGTGATGTTAAGCAGAGAGCATCAGTGCCAAACAGAGAAGAAAGCAGTTTTTGAAACTGGACAGTTAATCTGACACTTGGCATGAGTTTGAGGGTTGCTTGCTGTTGTAACTGTCAGGTGACTTAACTTTGCAGACATGTACTGCAGGCATAAATTTTATGACCTGACACATTTATTTGTGTGGCTTTACACACTGGTAAATTAATATTTACAATTTCGGATTCAAATTTGTGCATAAGAGACAAAAGATTTTCTTCCACTGCAGTGATTTTGCATCCTTACTACAGAAGAAGTGCTTCTCAGACATGCTCATAAATTATATATAAATACACATGACAGACTGAGGGTTAACTATATATGTGGTTCTGACCTGACAAGGTCCTAGTTTATACATTCATGTGTGTATGAGTGTTATTGAAGTCTAAAGGCCATCCAGTACCAAAGAACACAATTATAATTATAGAAACACAGTAATCAGTATATCCTCAGTCACACAAATAATTCATATAAGTTCCCCTGCTATACATATTTATTATTTATAATTATGTTTACATTATTTTATGTATTTATTAAAATTGAATGTACAAACCTTAAAAAAATTGGGAGTGTTTAATACTTTTAATGTGAATTTTAATATAAAGTAAATAGAAAACAGCAAAAATACTTGGAATTTGCTGTATTAAAACCTAGGAACATCTGTATTGCAGTGCTATACTTAAACCTGCTGCCACAGGAATAGTTAAAACATTTGAATTTTTTTATATTCATTATTAACTTCTGTGCGTTAACTGCCATACAATGTTGCTTACTGTGTTTGCACAGTGCCCAACATAATTGACAGAATATATCCATTTTCAAATTGTCTACTATCTGCTTGTTGTCTGCAGGTATTCTGGACCTGCAGGTGTTGAGGAAAGTTGCTAACTTCCACTCAATGTTGCTTAGTGGGTTTACGCAATGGAAAGCAAAAGATGTAAAAATGTATCCTTTTTGAAATCGAGAATGTCTGCACCCTGTCTCCAGGTGTTCTGTCTGCTTCATGTGTGGACCATTAGTCCAGGTTTGCATGAAGTTATCTGACTCACAAATGCAACAAACAATGCTCATCTAGTTTTATCTTTGTGAGCAATGTTTATTAGTTTCAGCCTTAAAAAACAACCGCAGGACTTGAACTGTTATCTTCAGATATTATACACTGTGTGGATCACCATGTTTAGCACACACGCACACATGATTCACAGGTGTAGTTTTTGTATGGGTATCATAGAAGAACATTACATGAAATGTATTGTATTTATTCATTTCCCATGTTTGCTCTAAGCTGCATGCCAAGCAAACACTGGTATTAGATCTCTCTCTCTCTCTCTCTCTCTATATATATATATATATATATATATGCATACACATACATACACACACACCAAAAAGTCCAGCACACAAAATAAATCCACAGATTTTAATTTGTTGTAGTAAATACACCTGCATTTAAAAGTAACCAGCCTAGCTGAAAACTCAAACAAAACTAAATGCAGACACTAATACACATAAACATTACAGCCACAACACAGTCTGAAAAGCAAGAGCAACATCTGAGACACCCACAGGCACAGAAGCTTTCTCAACCATGTTTGATACATTGTGATAGTGACAGTGACCACAGCCATCTTCCTATTCTCACCACCACTAACATTATCTCCAACCAACAACTCAAGTCTCAGTCCGGTCTCCTCTGACAAAAAAAATCTCTCTCTGCACCAGAGAAACAGCTTTGCAACAAGAATGAAACTCATTGTGCATACAAGCAAGTCTGAAATCATCCACAGTATTAACAAGACATATGGCACTTTTACACTTCTGAGTTGTTTGCACATTTGTTAATTTTAGTGCAATGAGTGATCACATGACAGTTTATGTGTATTGTTTGCAGAAATGCAGTTCTGTCTTATCTGTGTACGATGTTCATTCTTCTCTTATCAGAGCAGTAACCTGAGACATACAGTCTGTAAGACATTTTGTATCATTATCCTTAAAATGTATAAGAACATTAAATGCAATAATAAATACTTTGCAAGAAATGCAGGGGAGTTTGGATATTACTGAACAGAATCTGAGGAATGTGTGCTGCTTACTTACATTTAAAACCTTGATACAATTACTTCTACACTTTGTAAGTGTAACCTGGCTGACACACCCACTGGACTTAAGTGAGTCTAAATTGCTGTTGTGTTTTCATTCACCCCACTGGTAATCATTCACAGCTGCAATCTATTAGCAACAAACACTGATGGAGTGCCTGCACTATGTTTACATTTGATACGCAAAGCCAAGAATTTGGGAGTCAGCAATTCTAATGAGTTCACACCTCATTTGCATATTCACCATGCTCACAGACCTGAATCTGCACTCTAAAAAAGGAAACCATGTATCTAGGTATCCTCACGGTGAGGACAGTTTTGTATGTGAATAACACAGAAGAGCATTACTATTACTTTGGATTTATCTGTACAGACGACTACTGATTTTGATAAGGTATGATTCAATTTGGCAATTATATACTCAATGTGCTCACATGTAACTAGAAAAAAAGATATATATATATATATATATATATATATATATATATATATATATATATTTATTTGTATTTATTTATTTATTTGCAGTTGTTTAACCAGGATAGTCCATTGGGCCTAAAGAACCCATTTTCAATGGAGTCCTGGGGAGAAAATCTCCACATACAAATCATACAAAGATTCTATTCTACATACAGATTATACAAAGGTTATGTTACACACATAGTTTACATGAGGATTAAAGAAAAAACATTGTAGAATTACAATTATAAGTTAGTCAAAAATAAAAACAAACATTTTTTTTTGCTAAAAGTTGCAGGGAACAAACAAGGAGTTAAGTCGCTAGCTGGGATTTGAGGAAAGGAAAGAGGAAAAGTGTTGGGAGAAGAGAGTAGGTTAGGAGGGATGTGCACAGGAGCATGTGCAACAGATATGCATTAACAAATGCAACCTTTATCTGTATGCACTTCTTAGAGGTTTACTGATGGCATAGGCATTTTTGTCAGGACAATTTGCTTTCTCAGACACACAGCCTTATTAACTTTTATCACAAGTGTTAACTGCTAAAACTGTTTCTGTTTACACTCTTCTATGTTATTTCAGAGACATGTAAATGTTCTATATTGTCATTAACACAGGGGTGTTAACCTTCTAGGGTGGCCCATAGACAGCTGTAGAGAAGTGGTGGTCACAGGTAGAGGTAACTGGCAATTGCATAAAAACGACTGTTCTGTGGTAAATGTCTACACATTTTTGGGACAGTTTGCTTGAAAGCACTTATAACAATTGTTATTCCTTGTTTGGTTGAAATGTCATTTGCCTATTGTTTTGGAGGTGGGGGAGCTAAGTTGCATGTCTGTGATGGCACAACCAAAAAGTTTTTAAAGAGGTTTGTTTTGCTATTGCTAGCCCTTGTTTTGGATCAAACCTTGGTTTATGTGTAATTGTGCTATGTTAGAACCATATAACCTTTTTTTTATATTTGAATAACTGATTTTTTTCTCCAGTGGGTAATTTTAAAAAACTAATAATATGTGCTACATCTAAGCAGGACTTTTATTTATGTGCTATTTATGCATAGTATCCTTTTCTGTTTTATGTCATCTAGGACTATGGCACTCAAACATCACAATCCCCACAAACCCCCTTTCAGTGACTCAGAGAACAAGATGATCATCCAAGCCTTTTGTCAACATGGTGCCTTTCTGCTTGGGAGAGGACATGGGGATATGTCTGGAAGAATGCAAATTTGGAACCAGATAATCAATGGCATAAATGCTGTTGGGGGTCACAGCAGGACCTATAATCAGATACATCATAGGGCCACTGACATGATTCCATCAGCCCGGAGGAGAGCAGCTGCAGTGGCCCATGGACAGCTGGCTACTGGAAGGGGGCTGCTACAGAGCCACCACTGACACCAAATGAAGACTTTCTGTCCACTGTCAGGGATCCAGGGAGCTCAGTGAAAAGTGCACAGCAGTATGTGATTGATGTTGGTGCTGCTGTTTCAGGGAGAACAAGTGTGTCTTAGGATGATCTTCCAGGTTGGCCTACATATATCAATTTTTAAATATTTCTTGCACAGTAAAATATTGAAAGCAATATTTAAGTTGGTTTAGTAAATGTTTTTAGGGGAGATAACTATTTATAGATTGACACAGTTAGCAACATATGCTGGTTCATTACACATGGGCTTTGGTGGACGTCTCATTCATGTTTCAGTTAAATGTATTGTTTATGGACATATAAAGGCTAAAATGTATCTGTATGTGTGAGGTAGGTATCAGGACTATGTGTGCATTGCTGTACCATCTATGATAGTGACACCAGTGTTACTTTGTTAGCATATATTAAACTGTAATAGTGTAGCTATTAATTTCTTTCCTGTGTTTGTTGCTCATTATAACAGGTGATCCTGACAGTGGAAGTGGAGGACTCCTACCACCTGATGTCAGAGTATCAGTAGGCTCTGATGGTGATGGTAGACAAATGGAGGCACAGGCAGGGGTTCCACAGGTTGAATCTGACACTGAGGTTGAAATTCAGCCATCCCTGTAATTCCATCAGACACAGCAGTAGGTCTATGGAAACCCATTCCAGTGAGCCCTCATATATTGGATGGATGGAAGATGTGACACTTGAGCAGGGTAGTGTGAATACTGCATGTTAACTCTGGCTGTAGCGAATGTGTGGGCAAGATGCCATACAGGAGGATTGTTAGGGGTGCTTGGAGGAGACCTGTTGTCCATCCTCGAACTGATTCTAGTGTGTCTTTTCTTTCCACTCAAAGTATGTTTGGGGCCATCATGGAGGTGCAGGCATTTTCCAATAGAGCCTCTGAGGAAAACCTTAGGGTTGTAGATGTGGCACAAGCTGACATGCATGACTGCCTCCACTGTGTTGCCAATTCAATGGATTGGATAAATGACATGTTTGAATGGGTGATGTTTGTGATAGAATGTCTGCTAGGAAGGGGACGGCATCTACATGATTGTAGGTCAGCTACATCATCTGATGTTAGTTGACGTGACCACGCCTAATCATGCATAGTGGCACTAATTGCATTGCTCCATCAGTGGTTGAGTTGTCCACACCCAGACATTACAGGCCATGTTGTCATGGTCCTGGGCATATTCATGAGGAGAACTCAGCCAGCAGACATCAGTCATGTTCAGGTAGAAGAAGTGCATCTGACCATGGCCGTGAACATGCCAGTGCAACTCCTGGAAAAGCCAGTTTTTGAGGTCGGGGATGATGACAATGAACTTTCACCTGTACCATGCATGGCCTGCCCAACATACCAGCATGTAGAGCTAGCACAGAGCTTTCCTGTGTTCTTGCAGGCACTCACACACCAATTTTAGCTGGAGTGCCTATACAGACACACACACATAACACTTACATCGGTCAATCATGAGGCTTAAAGCTCATTCTGTCTCACTGACCATTTGGTACTTACAAATATCTGCTTGTTTCTCTTTCTTACTCACACTTGCTCACTACCTTTTGTGTCAGCCTAGGCCTCCTGACCCCCCCCCCCACACACACACCCACAACACCCTGAGCAAATGATGATAGCTGTTCCATACCAGGGATAAATAAGTCTTTTTGTCTGATGCTCAGGGTGCATAGCTGACTTAGTGCTTATATGTATGTTTTTGTGATACTGTTTTGCAAATTGTAATGCTTTCTTACAGGTTTTTATAATGTGTATATCCCTCCCAAACTCTTAGACCAGCAAAGCTAGACCAAGCAGTAAATAAAAGTGTGACAAAGGCCAACAGTGGGGACAGTTTTTAAATACTGTGGTCTTACAAAGTTAGACAGTTGATGGAATAACAGGTTTTGCATTACTATGTTTATGTTTGTTCTGAGGGATGCAAAGTCTGAAACTGACGTGTGTCATTATTTCCTAACTTCACTCTTTAATGATTTGCCATTACAAACATATGAGCCTACACTGTGGACATTCTGTGAAAATCTATACATTTTAGATGCAAGGCCTATTACTTTATAAAGGGCACATGTATTCACATAACTCACTGCTATCACATATTGATATATTTGCTGTAAAAATTCATCCATCTTATACTTATTTTACCAATTAACAGTATGCAAGGATATGCCATTCATTTGTGTTCTTAGACATTTACTTTTATATTCCAAGTTCGACACTTACCTTGGAAATCCAGCAGCTGCAACAGTTTTAGTTCAGGGCTGACTCTGATGCTAGCAGTAAACAGCCATTAACACGGATAAGTAAAGTTGTGAGTGTTGCCTGGCATCAATGTTACTGCATGTATGCGCATAGGATGAAGATTTTAGCCCCTTAGGTGGAGAGTGTGTGTACTATCCATTGCTTCTTGGCTACTGAGAGGCCATATTGTGCAGGTTTACATCTGCCTACACCCATGCGCTGTTGGTTCCCCCTCTGACTCCTAATCTGCGTGTGAGTAAGGTGACCTTAATCTTAATTACATTATTAATATTTCCTGCTGTGTAAATGTTTTGACTCTTGAGCATGCACCTCCAATGTCTCCTGATGTCAGCTTAACTTCACATTCCTCCTAGGGTAGGAAGCTCTCTCTCTCTCTCTCTCTCCTACTAACAAAGCCAGATATGCTAGAGTTGCAGCTACCACATATTGTATCATAGTCACTATACCCAGCCGTCAATTTCAAACTGGCCCCTCAGCATCCATTAAAGGAAACATTCACTCTTGCTATCAACCACCAGAAAAGAAACTTCAGTAACTGTAACTTATCTGCTACTGCAAATCATACCTCTCAACCTCTTGGAGCAAGAAATCTGTACAAATCCATAAATAAAAGTGGGACAAAGGCCCAACAATAGGGACATTTTTAAATGTTGTTCTTATAATCCTAGAAAGTTGATAGAATGACAGGTTTTACATTAGCATGAATTTTTTGAATGGTACACAGTCTGAAACTCAAATGTCTATCATTATTTGTTAACTTCAATCTTTAATGATTTGCCACTAATTTGCCAGAAAACCACAATTTCAAGAAAAACGAGCAAAATTATGAGGTAAAAATCTAGACTGGACAGTCTGTGAAAATCTGTAAAGTTGAGAAGTATGCTGCAAATTCTTAAATAACATTAACTCCAGCATGCTTATAGTAGAGATCCGTTTTGAAAATAATATTATTTTAACCACTAGGACCATTTGATGTAGAAAAGTGACAGGTGCTTCCATTTTTCAAAATACATTTTAGACTGTTATGCTAGTAACTTGTGGATGATCTTCCTGGCTTCCCTTGCCAACCTGGCAATTTAGACTCCTAAATAGTCAAAACTGGTAACAGAAGTTACTCTTCAAAGTTAAACTACAGCTCTTTAGAAACTAATATACTAATGTTTTATCCATTAGTAAGCTAGTGAAAGTATCATTTACCTTCCAACACAACTTTCCCCTTCCACTATATGTATTTAAAGCTTACCATCAGCAAAATAACACTGCCCTCAACTAATTAAGACTAAACTAACATGTAATAAATGGGCATATATACTGTACAGATTGACAGTAATACAGTTACTCTTACAGGTACAAGCAAATGGCTGAAACAATTTTAGGACCATGCATACATATTTGTTTATCCGGGGAGTGAACTGGA
This sequence comes from Protopterus annectens, assembly GCF_019279795.1. Classification (NCBI taxonomy): domain Eukaryota; kingdom Metazoa; phylum Chordata; order Ceratodontiformes; family Protopteridae; genus Protopterus; species Protopterus annectens. The sequence goes on from NC_056732.1 coordinate 1,538,082,677, forward strand.
AGAATTGTCCCTTTTCTGTGGCAGCCTGGGAGCACTGCCTGGTTAAGTCACTTGATTTAAGTCATGCAGAAGGCAAATGAAGGAGGACAGAATCAAACCCTGTGTACTGAGCGCTGGAAACAACTCTGATCTTTAGTCCTCTGCATTAACTGCCACAAAGAAACAATTGCTCCATACTACCCAGTTGCCTAAGCCCCAGTTATCTGTCATAGTAGCAATAACAGAATGCTGGATTAAAAATGACACTTTGAAACTTTACCATTTTTTTCAAGTTATAAATATATTTTTGCTGCCTGTCCTGTCAAAAAATAGGAAGTGGTACACTTATAGTATAAAAATTGAAATTAGACATCATACATACAAAACAAATACTTCTGTAAATGAAAATGAGCCATTTGGGTTAATTGTTAACTTTCCCACCCACAAACAAACCTTTGCATAGATAAGCATTGCCTGCCTTTCCCACAGATAACTTTATAGATCTAAATAATAAATTTATAACATCTGCCTCACCATACAAAATCTGGTAATCACTGCAGACTCTGACCCAACCATATTACACTCTTAGAAAATTATATTACTGGATTGGCACAATTAATTTACAAACTGAAAAGATCAAACTTTCAGAACGGTTCTCTCATAGGCTTAATTATTGCTAATATCACAAGCAAGAGATTCTCTATAGCCATTCACCCATGTTTTCTGAGTGACCACTATCAAATCACTTTTTGCAGTTACAAACATTAACAAAACACCATCCAACGCAAAAGCTTCTTTAGATCTAAACCACCCAAAACTTCTCCAAAAAAACATACCTATCGGACATTGAATCAAAATCCATCCTTCCTGCCAAGATTCAATGAAGCATCAAATATACTTACACTCTTCTTTATCTAAAGCATTAATACTTTCCTATAGTAAACTGATTGCAAAAACAAAATGAAGTACTGGATTGCAAAGGAACTCAAAACCCTCCTTCCATTAAGGAATGAAGCTTTGTCCATTAACAAAAGAAGAACCACGTTCATCCAACTTCATAACCTAGCAAAGAAAGCAGTTCTTGGACTTAAAGCCTCATGCTTATGACACCAGCAAGACTCCTTTCTTACCCACCCTAACATTTCCTGGAACATCTTGACCCCCTAACAGGTCAAACTCTATATCAAAAACCTAACACATTTCACTGTACTTAAGATCCACTATCCTGCAATGACTCACTGAATTTTCCCACATTCCCTCTCCATCTTGATACCATTACCTGCTCTATATCATCCATATATATATATATATATATATATATATATATATATATATATATATATCATCTACTACAGATTGATTAAATTCAAAGAGATGTGCAATGTACTAGATATTCACTACCATATACATTTCTGCTGGCTCAGACAAGCTTCAAACCTTCTTCATTCAATAATATAAATCTATTTATATTATAATATATATTTATATAATATACGTATTCATAAATTCTAAAATCTATTAAGCAAATTGCCTCAGAGAAACTTTCTATTGTAATTGTCTTGCCTTCATCCAACTACATCATGATAAAACTCGTTTTTTGTAACCACTTACCCCAAAAACTATACTCATCTTAATGACATATTTCTTTTTATACATCTTGAAATAGTTATGCTATACTCCTGATTATTGACACTGTATAACACTGTATTGCTACTTAATGCCTTGTAATAATCCTGTAACATTGTTGTTTAATGCTAATTTATAACGAAAATTGTATAATATGTTGGAACTTTTCTCCCCGGGCCTCTGCTGAAAAAGGGCAAAAGGGCTATTCAGCTCAGTCAGACAATCCCGGTCAAGAAATGTAAAATAAATGAATAAAATAAATAAATACAGAGGCTATATAACTACTCCACTTTCCAACACATCGGCAAACTATCCCATTGTCAAAACACCATACCACAAATATTGGAATCTGTGGTAATTCAGCTTCTTCCTGAAATATAAAAAAAGGGTACTTACGTATTATCGCAACCAGATTTTCGCGGTTGCGAGATCCACATACCTCCACAGAATCGAGTGCATAAAACACTTCTAACTGTTATTGTACTTCCTTCCAACTGCCCAAAAACTTTACATTACTTTTAGGAAAAGGGACAATTTGAGAAACCTCTCCCTCTCTTGTGTGCATTGCAGACGCACACGAGTTGTAATGCCTGGCATTGTCTTGTCGGTTGGGTTCCTAAGTGCATGTAATATGAGTACATAAGAGTGTGTAATGCCCCACTTTGGATGGTGAATTTAAACACAAGCTCAGATGCTGTTTCTCTCACTGGTGTATTTGCACCCACTGTAGGATTTGGATAGTTGGGGGAAGATACTGCATGAAAACTCGAATGGAAGTGTTTCCCTAAACAGCCGAACAGGCAATTTCTGATATCCTTGTTATGAAGAAATACCAACTATGCATGATGATAGGGCAGACCTAATTATAATTCAAAATGTTATTCTAATTCCACCGGACTGCCCTAAAACTTTACATTACTTTTAGGAACAGGAGTTTTTTGGGCAGTCCAAAGGAATTACACTAACAATTTGAATCAATTTTATATGTCCGTGTTTTTCTTCAGCATTCCTGCCAATTGAAGCATGCGTGTGTAATGCACGCAAAACAGGAAGACGGCTTGCAGGATTATTTCTCTTCCCGAATGTAAGCCAAACTGATTTCTCATCAGTAAAGAGTTAAAATAACACCCTATGGTGTTTCCTGCACTGGTTTTCATTGCAGCATGTGAATTTCGCAACCATGAAAATCAGGTTGCGATAATACGTAAGTACCAAAAAAAGAAATTAGCCCTAGAGTACCATCTAGTATCATATTTCTTACACTTGAGAATGTTTTAGAAATTAATTTGCAACAAAATAGCTGAATTAACAGAAAAATACAAATAGCTTTCTAAAAATTCAATGTGGTACTTGGATAGGATGAAGTACTGTCACTGCCCTTTTGGACTCTAACTGAAGACATCTTAATAAATATTAACAAAAGTAGCCTTAAAGGTACTATATTGATGGACCATTCCAAGACTTTCAATCTGGTAGATCTCACACTTTTCCATTATAACTTTATGGCAACCAGAATCAATCCAAAATCCCACTTTGGCTCACAGCTTGCCATTTAAGTACGTTGATCACTGTTAAAACAGGAGTATCTCTCTCTCATCATTCCCCACTACTCAAAGGAATCCTGTAAGACTCATATTACCCCTTATTATTCCCCATTTTAATTAATAAACTTCCTTTAGACCTTTGTCACTTTCCATTAATCCTGTGCCCCAATGATGTGATAATATGATAATTTGCTATCTGCTCAACCCCATCCATTCGACCATATAAAAACTGAAAATGACCTACTGGACAGCTTTCAAGCTAGTTAAATAACATGAAATCTATACTTAGTAACACAAAAAACTAGAACACTGCATTTTAATCAAAATAAACTTGGTCACAGACTACAAAAGCTAGCTCATCACAGACACAAAGTATAAAACTACTCTCCATTTTACTTATTGAAGCCACAGGTTGTATCAAAGGCACAGCCTCCATCTACACACACTGAGTACTCAAAATCAATGATAAACAAATCATTATTTTGTGCTTGGAAAATATCTTATGTTGCATGCCTGAAGTAAGATTGTTTATTGGCAAAGGAACCCTTCAGCCCAGTCATGGTGCAGCTTACTCATAAAAGATTCTGCTTTAACAAATAAAATTGTTCAATTCAACTGCACAAAATATATATATTTATAATTTTAGAACTGTAATAAGAACATTGCTGGACTGCATCACAAAGAAAAAAATACTGCCTAGAAATCTGCAATCATTTATTTTTTACTTAGGCAAATTTACTCTGAGAAATCATTGCTATAGTTGGAGATTTCAGCCAAATATTTCAAATGTTCTGGCTGTCTAATAACAAAATTGCAAAGTACCCATAACAGTTTTTAAAATTTAAAAACCAAACCATGGCAGCTTTTCCAGAATCAGTTAGACATCTGCATTCCATCACAGAATGTTGCACTGCCTGCAAAGAGCACCCGAGTAAAGAAGCCTATTGTGAATGCTTTGTTTCTGATATGGTGCCTCTCAAATGAAGCACTTCAACTTTATCCATCATGTTGCAACAGAGGTTATGAAATCCTTTTACCTTTCCCAGCTCATAGATAAATGTGTACATTCCACACCTAAAGAAGTCCTTTCCCCCTTGTACACCGCACTGATTAGACCCATCATTGACTACAACTCCCCCTTTGAAATATGCCTTACTAAGCATATCAACCATTGAAGATATCAGAAAGGTTTTTGACTAAAATGATCAGAGGCGTATATGGCATTAACTACCAGGAAAGACTGCAGGCTTTGCTCCTATACTCAGTTTGATGGAGATTCCTTAGGGATGAACTTTTGCCTTGCTTGCAGGGCTATAAGGGATCCAGCAGCCCAACAACTCTTTTACGTCACTAATGCAAACAGCCCAGCTAACAGTAGGGCCAAAGATCTAAATCTACTCCATCAAATAAGTAAGAAACGAAAGAGTGCTAGATCTGCCATACAGCTCCTACACCTTCTCTGGAACAAATTCCCTCTCCAAACTAAAAAGAACTGGACAACCGGATGGCTATTCACAAATTCAACCCTGGTATGATGTACTTGTCCCTTCTTGGAAAGAAAGGCAAGGCTTGAAAGTCGATAATGATAAGGTAGAAATGACCTTGCATCTCAGTTTCCTTGTAACTCGATGTCACCTATAAAATTTATTTCATACAATTCAGGTCCTAATAAACGCAACTAATGTTTAGGAAAGCATATGCAAAGTATCCAACAGATATTTTAAATGCTTCTTTACTCACTTCTGATTTCTCTAAGCATTGCAAACACTATATTAATATATTTTTATGTTTAGAAAGTGCAGAATCTATGCTAATTATTATTTACTGTGATTATATGTTGCTGTGGTATGGTACAATGTATATCTATAATGTAAGCTGATGCTACTTTCTGATATCATATTTATGTGTTGCATAACTCTTTGTGCATATCTCCTATAGTGAGCCTGAAATGGGTCCATTCAGATCAGTACTGCAAACTAGTAAACATATTTAAACAAATAAATAAATAACTATAATTGGGCTTAGTTGAGATCTTATGTTCCATGTTAGCATGGAAGACTCAAAAGCAATAACAGGGTTAGTTTCTCAGTATGACCACAGTCTGATCAATCTCATGTTTGAAACACCCTATAATAAAATTTCGGCTGCTACCCTGTACCATGTAGCTCTAATTTGTGTTACACTAGATATTCACATTCATACCAAAATGCCAATCTGTTTCTGATCTGGACAGGCCAAGGCTCAAAATTAAGTGATGTTGAATGCTAAAAAGAGTGGGTGAAAGACAGGCTTAGAATGTTTAATATTTAGTTGTGTCAACTGGAAAAATATAAAAGAAAACCATAATTCCTGCCAACTGAGATGTCTGAAGTGGGAAAGAGATTGTCTCAACTTTTTTGGATTATAGATGAATTGTGGAGTTCATAAATTCATAGATTCATAGGTAGGTATACACTCGGCTAACAACCACTGGGATCTTTATAAGCCTAGTCATGCAATCTGAATGTATCCTATAAGTTGCTGTGCCCTACAGTTATTCTAAAGGATGTATGTGTTAGGGCATGATTTATTGCTTGCATCTCTCCATCAGAGACATAGGTACCAGACCTGGGGTGAATTTTCAATTTCCCATGTACTGGTCCAGGTTACACTTGAAGAGGGTTAGGGGAAGGCTCTGCTTCACATGAATGGAAAGTCTATTTCAGAGACTGGAAATTCTCTAGGATACATACCTGTCCCTCCAAGATGTCCTATTTATGTCATAAGCAAAGTTTTGGTCCTTAGATCTCATAATTCTAATGCAGTACATTCTGTGGATATGCAAAATGTCAAAGAGGACATTATACTCAATAATGAGTCTGATGAAGGCCGAATACAGTGGCATGATGACCTCCCTGGACATAGATTCCAAGCCTTTACTTATAAGTTTAACAATATAGAATGACTTTCCTACTACCTTTGGCACATGCTACTCAAATGCCAGGTCATTATTTAGATGTGCCCTCAAATCCCTGACTACTGGGTCTACTCTTAGGGGTGCTTTATCAATGAAGTAGTTTCACAGAGTGTCTTCCTTCCCAAAAAATACTATTATGCATTTCTTGGCATTGAGTTTTAAGCCATGGCTTTAGCACCAGTCATTTGTTTGTGTTAAACTGTCCTTCAAGATATTAGTATCTTGAGGTAATTATGTGACTGCTCCTAGTTTGCAATTATCTGAAACTTGCAATTATCCTTGACACTGGCTTTGACTTCTGATAAATATTTGCCAAATTGGACCAGACCCAGCAAAAAGCTCTGAGAGACTCCGCTATTGACTAGCCTCTTTGTGGAGGCGGCTTCTCTGATCCTAACTTCCTGTGTTCTGTCTGTGAGCTAGCTGGCTATCCAGCATGTTACATAAGGGTCTATGCCTAATTCTTTGAGTTTATTTATAATGCCTAAGGGGAGTATTGTATCAAATGCCTTAGTCAGGTTAAGGTAGGCACTATGCATCTTTTTGTTCTCATCTGTTGCCTTGGTGACCTTCTTAAAGAAGTCCACCATGTTTAGTAGGCAAGACCTGCCTTTGATGAAACAAACTGGGTGGGGTCCAGTGTTTAAAGGTTTCCTATATCATTGTTAATCATGTCCATGATAACTCTTTCCATGCTTTTACATATGAAACTAGTCAGACCAATGGGTCTGTAATACCCAGGATCTGTTAATGGTCTACCCTTGTGCAGAAGGATGACCATTGAAATGCTCCATTATCATTGCACAAAGTACCCATTCAGAAGCTATAGCTGAATAGTGATGCCAGTGGGCCAGATAGGTCATATTTCAGGCTATTTATGAGGCTTTCTTGGATATTACTGGGGCACATCAAAGATTTGCTTTTAACCTTAGCGACTGGAGCTAGGACCTGCTCCCTACTGATAGTTGTTGGGGTTATGTTAGATGGTATTTACTGGAAGGTAACTGGGGGTGAGTGGAGATGGGGGTGAGTGGAGAGTACAGTTGGAAGTGAATTTGCTGACCAGTAAATTTGCCATATCCCCAGGCTCTGTGAATGTAGCTCCATTTGCAACCAGTTTGGCACACTGCTGTGTGCTGCCACTAATGTTTCTGACATAGCTAAACAAAGGCTTATGATTGTCCTTGGCTTGGGAAGCTATCTTTACCTCAAAAGTGGCTTTCTAAGAATTAATTAGTCCATTCAGTTGTGAGTTTAGTTTGACAAGATAATTTTTATCTTTTTGGGTGTTACTATCCCTAATTGTATCTATGACTTTCTTCTTTTATTGTAAATCCTGTTTAATTTTGGATTCTACCATGGTGGTTTATTTTTAGAGTTTATTTTGAGGTTACTTGTGCTAAGTACAGCAACCTCTATGTTACTATTGATATGACTGTACAGAGTTTCTGTGAGCAATTCCTCATTGACTTCTCTGTTATCTGGGTTTGGAGGGGCTTGGGATTTTGAGAATTTATCATTTAATAAAAAGTAGTTTATCTTGGAATAGTTCCTACAGGGTTTATTAGGGTTACAGAACTGACTTTATTTCAAAGAAGACTGCTTTGTGATCTGACCTTATCAGACAGGACATGACACTGGATGGAATCCAGTGTTCTCCCATATTTGTGAGTACGAGGTCCACTATGTTTTTACCTCCAGTGGGTGTATGCGTTGTCTGATCTAGGCTGCTTATGTTTACAAAGTCCAGGAATTTCTGTGCCTGCAAATTTAGGGCTATGTGGGATTCTCAGTCTATAGAGGCTTAATTAAAGTTGGCCATGAGTATGGTATTGGGATGAATGGTGAGTGTCTCCAGTAGGTTTAAGTATGAGCCATGCATTTCCTGGGACATGGAGGGTAACCCATAGTTTGCTAGGATATGGAATGGGACTCTATCTATGGTAATCTGTATGTGAAGAAACACTAGCAAGTCATCCTGTTTAACCAACCTCGAGAAATGTTTGTTATTGCTGTTAACCAAGACACCTCCACTTTTAGTCCCTGTCTGTGCAGTTACTGGTCTAAATTTGTGGAAGGCACTGAAGACTTGCACAGCTGAGATATTCTCTGTGGCTTTAAACTAAGTCTGGACAACTGCACAAATGTCTGCATTCTCCAGGGTGAGGAAGTCTGGAGGGAATGGAGTTTCTTGTTTAAACTCCTGACATTGAACAGTAACACCTTTAGATTTCCATGGGTTGATTTTGTTGTGCTGGATTGTTTGTCAGTATGGCATTGACTAAAAAAGAGTTTATGGGGAGGACAATGGGGTATTTACAATGGGCTTTATACTGTCCTACAATGCATTTTGCAATTTCCTGAATGTATGAATCTCACTCTTGTATTTTACCTCTACATTATACAACCTTTATTGTATTTTGTAACCTTCCATAGTATTGTATTGCTATTGGAGCTTTTCTCCCCGGGCCTCCACTGAAAATGGGCACTTCTCGGCCCAGTGGACTTCCCCGGTAATCAAACTGAAAATAAATAAATACATAAACAATGCTTTAGCCAATATTCTAAAGCCTAGAGGGGATAGGTGCAGTCCATCCTTGCCCAATCAACTTGATTTGTTAGAACATATCTTCCCATGCTGACAGATATTGTATCCCCTTAGAATAACACCAGAAAATAAGCCTATTATTAAACTCAGTCATCTTTTGCTTGTACTGTGGCATTATCCTTGGTGAAGGTGGAATGCTGCTCAATGTTAATTACATACTAGCCTGGGAGCTCCATAATGTCTCTCCTCATGTAGTCTAGGGAAGTACGTCTCAGATAATTTACATCTACATGAACTATGCCTAAATCATATTGGAACCTGTAGTGCAAAGGCTTGAGTATGTGTGTAACTTGGCAGATCCTGGCTGCAGATAAGCAACTGTAATTTTCTCATTGTTCAGCCTGGTGAGTGGGGCATCAGTATTTTGCAAGTGGAGTCCCATATGACTAGAGTCCTGGGCATTGCACTGAGCTGCCTTATGTGCTTTTTAGATGAGGTTCCACGTGGTGTGGCTGTATGTGTAGTGTTAAGTGTTTGTTCTGTTGTGTGTTTGTTGGTTTGCTGAGGATTATTTTTGCAGGTGGAGTGTCTGGGAGTCATTGGGGGTTTGGGAAGATTGCATTTAAATGCTTCAGCTTAAGTTGTTATATGTGTAAGGAGAGTACAATATGTGATGCATATAATGTGTGTGTGTTTCTGACAACTTGATTTTTATTATGTGTGCTTGTATGTGAGTTTTGCATCCAGTCACATTATGTATATACATCTCTCACATATTGTATCTGTTTCTTTAAGGATTAAATTGTTGTCAGTGAACATGAAACAATTGCTACATTGTCTCAAGACACCCATTCCCACCAAACTGGCTGTGGAGAAATTGGGAAGGTGCATATCCATGATGCCCGGCCCTTTATTAGGTGAGCTACAAGAGTGTGGCACATAAAGGGTTAAAAGAGGGCTACTAAGGTTGGTTTTGGGACTAGAGATGAAATCAGGCAATATAAAACTAAATACAAGGGGCAGTGCTGCTCAACATGCACACTAATGCGCAAAGTCGTTTCTCTACAATCACTGAGTTACTGGGTAAGTTTCAGAGGTAGTTCTATAGAAAACTTTTACCTTCCAAGTGTCTGCTACTATACAAGGCACTTCTAACCATGCCAAATTTATACAGACATCTAAAACACTTAAAGCCATCTTGGGTCATCCCCACATCCTGTGTGATCCCCAGCTCAGACAAACCAGGCCACCTTCTATTTCCACTAGAAAAGCAATTGCAGGCCTTCGTAATGTAAAGAAGTACTACAATTGGTCCAAAGTTAATTCAAACAAGACAATCAAACAAATTAGATGGAAACACACACTTTTAAAATGACTACAATGGAGAGAAACTTGCAGCAAGGTCAGTGAAAAGCAGGCCATTTACAGTGATAAAAGACATAAATAATTCAAAATATAACAGCAGTACTCTTAAATATCTTATAAAAGTGCAAAAAATCAACTTAAAGTACTTATCTGTGCAAGGAGTGCATTAGATACAAGCCAAGGGTTTGTGAGCACTGTGGAAATGAGCCAAGAACTATGCAAATACACCAAATTTATAGAGGCAAAGAAAACTGACTAAGCAATTCAAACAGTTCTCTGACCACCCAAACAGTCTCAGTTAAAGCCTTCCTATGTTATCCCCAACTCAAACAGACCAGGTCACCTTCTACTTCCACGAGAAAAGCAGTTGAAGGCCTTCTTAATGCAAAACCACACCACAATTAGCCCAAAGTGAATTCAAAGGGGACAGTCAAACAAATTAGCTAAAACACACACTTGCAATGCAGAGAAACCAGCAGCAAGGTTAGTGAAAAGCAAAGCCCTTTACAATGATTAAGGGAAGAAAATAAAATAAATAATATGAAAGCATAGCAGCAGTGCTATTAAATATTTTATAAAAGTGAAAAAATCTATCTATCTATCTATCTATCTATCTATCTATCTATCTATCTATATATCTATTATCTATCTATGTCTGTCTATCTATATATATATGTGTGTGTGGGTGTGTATATCTATAAATAGATAAACACACACATATAAATCTTCATAAACATTTATACAGACACACATATATCTCCACACACACGCACGCAATCACACGCACACAAACACGCACACATGCGCGCTCACACACACACACACACACACACACACACACACACACACACACACACACACACACACACACACACACACGCACGTACACACACAGAGCAAGTCAGAAGGTAGTTGTAGGAGTGGGTGGAGCTATGAATCAAGAAAAGGTTAAATTTGCCTATAATTGACTGCATGGTCATTTCAGCTGACATAGATGATATAGCATTGGGTATGACATTTACATTTTCAAAGCCTTTGTCAGGCATATTGTTTCACACTGAGAAATCATTGGTTATTATTGCAGTAAAGAGAGATGGTCTGAGCTATTCTGTTAGGAAATTAAGGAGAAGCATTTAGTGATCAAGGTGTGGTCAGTGGTATGGGAGATTAATGAAACAAACTGGAGTTAACTAAAGAGAAAAGAATCATGTTGGCATGTGTTCCGAATGGGTAGCATATCTGCCATTAATATTGGTACTAGTGCTGTTTACATTTAGACCTATTAACCATGAATGAAGGAGAACAGTATTCAAAATATTCCAAGATAGCATGATAGGTTTATCTGGATAAAGAAAAAAGGAAGACTGGAAGAGGGAGGATTAAAAAGAGACTAGACTTTAGTAGTCCTTGGTATTCCTGACACTGTGAGATATGCAGTTACAGTTAAAAAATGCAGATGGTTATAAGTTTCAAAGAAACTTAGATGGGTAGGAATTGAGAAAACACACAATATAAGTAATTTATTTATTTATTATTTATTTTATTTTTGTTTACTTCGTAGTGTCCGACTGGGCTGAGAGCTAGTTTACAGTGGAGAGCCGGTAAGAAAAGCTCCAACAACATACATAACAAAATTAAACAGTGGACTAAAAACAAACATGAATACATATTAAACAGATTCAACAGTACAGAACAGCATTTACAATATTGGAGAGATAATAATAATTTTTATTTATTAACTGGGAAAGTCCAACTTGGAACAAAGCCACTTTTCAGTGGAGGCCCAGAGAAAAATGCTCCAGATACATGTCTTTTTAGTGTGGGAGGAAACCGGAGCAAACTCACACGAACGCAGTGAGGACATGCAAACTCCACACAGAAGGCACCCCAGCCAAAAATTAGACCAGAGAACCACTTGCTGTGAGGTGACAGCACTACTGCTGTACCACTGTGCTCTCCATGTGCAATGTGCAGTGGTAGCGGTAGGCAATGTGCAGGGATTACAGAAAGTGGACAAAGGTGCAAGATAAAATAAACAACAGATAATAATTTAAAAAATGCTTATATTTGTTGCTGAATACAGTGGAGCTATCACAAACCAGCAGTAGTTTAAAAGAACAGAGCATTAAAGAGCAAGAATTCTTAGACACTTGGCTCTGTAGCTGACTGGCCTAAAACTGTCTTAATGCAAACACAAGCCATAAACTAGCCAGACACACTCTCACCAAATAAAAAACAGAAGTATTGTTTAATACCAAGAGTTTGCCCACGTAAATGAAAAACATGCAGTGCAAATATTTACTGGAATTATTTATAATGCTAAAGCAAATACTAAGGCAAAACAAAGCACCTTGGGAGACATATGTACTAGGTATTCATAGAGAAACAGAGCCTGATGAAGGAGCAAATGTAATGATAAGTATGAGAGGAAAATTAAATTGCTTTTTAACATCAGTTAGGTGTCTAATCATTTTTCATCCCACCCATTCTGTTCTAATTGTTTTCTTACACACAGGGTGTCTGTTGTTGCCCACACCTTATGATAATTTGACAACATAATTACCTCCCTCTCCTTGTTTATTGGCTGTTGTCAATAAGCATATAAGTATCAGTTTGCAAAGTCTTTCCCCTTAAGCTGCCCACCAGGATAAGTGACCATTGATGTAATTGCTTAATACTGAGTGTACTGACAGTGAGTGCATTGTTTTTACAGTTAACTTTGGGAGTTTTTGCTATAGTTAGCTTATTGTTTCTTACTGCCAGCAGAAGAAGCTTGGATGCAGGTGATACTTGCTACAGTGGCTAAATTCAAAGGTCCTGCTACTGGCTGGTGTTCTCAGTTGAGATTTCTGTTGCTTATTTTCCGTGTTAAAAGCAAAGTGATTTGGTTTGATGCTACCCATCTCTCAGTGGTGCTGCTGATTGCATTGTATAGGTGCAGGCATTTAGAACTTTAGGTTTCTCTATACAACTTACTCCCACAATTTGTAATGCATTTTAAATAATTAGTTGAGTAAAGAGGCTCTCAGTTTCACTAGGCTGTAAGTTGCTCTTCATGTGTAGACTCAGACTGTATGTTTTAGACAAGTTGTATCTCGAATAGGTGAACTCCAAACCCTCCTGGAATGATGGATTTGTATTTTCCATCCATCATTGTAGCTAGCTTGTTTGAAATGAGCATCTTAACACAATGTATCAGTTGTTGCATGTTTACTGACAACCACCTACTACTTAAACCAGCAGACCCAGCATGTGGGAATTGTACTTAAACCAACAACTACAGTACATGAGAGTTGTACGATTTTAAGTTTTTTAACACTTTTAAAATGACTACAATGGAGGGAAACTTGTAGCAAGGTCAGTGAAAATCAGGCTATTTACAGTGATAAAAGGCATAACTAATTCAAAATATAACAGCAGTACTCTTAAATATCTTATAAAAGTGCAAAAAATCAACTTAAAGTACTTATCTGTGCAAGGAGTGCATTAGATACAAGCCAAGGGTTTGTGTGCTCTGTGGAAATGAGTCAAGAACTATGCAAATACACCAAATTTAGAGGCCAAGAAAACTGACTAAGCAATTCAAACAGCTCTCTGACCACCAAAACAGTCTCAGTTAAAGCCTTCCTATGTTATCCTCAACTCAAAAAGACCAGGTCACCTTCTACTTCCACTAGAAAAGCAGTTGAAGGCCTTCTTAATGCAAAACCACACCACAATTAGCCCAAAGTGAATTCAAAGGGGACAGTCAAACAAATTAGCTAAAATACACACTTGCAATGCAGAGAAACCAGAAGCAAGGTTAGTGAAAAGCAAAGCCCTTTATAATGATTAAGGGAAGAAAAGAAAATAAATAATATGAAAGTATAGCAGCAGTGCTATTAAATATCTTATAAAAGTGCAAAAAGTCAACTTAAAAGTACTTAACTTGGGTTTTTCTCACAGTCTAGAATATTTCAGTGTACAATGATATAATCATCATGAAGCCATTTTGCTAAAACATATCTCATCCAACCAGCTTAAGTTTTGCCTGGGCTTATTTTATAGGCCATGTTCAGACAATCATATGACTTGGTCTACCCTGCCTTGAGGTACAGGTCAAATTCCATGAGGTTATGAAGTTAATCTCTGGACTGCACCAGACTTTAACCTAGGAGTAGCAAGTCCAGCATTATTTTAATATATTTTGAGCCTGGAATATTAATGCAAAGTTACTCTTTCACTAAGGAATGAAGTATTTCCTGAAGCTTTGAAATAGACTGACGTTAGGCCACAGCATACCTCTCAACTGTCCAGATTTTGTCTCATATTTTTGGTCTGTTCCTCATAAAATTTTTGTTTTTCTGGCAAACCACTGGGGATGATCTGAGGACTGCAGTCACTAAGTCACTAAATGATGGCATACATTTGAGTTTCAGACTCCAAATCATTAAGAAAATGTATGTTAAAACAAACCCTGTTACACTAGCAACTTTCTAAGTTTATAAGAACAATATTTAAAATAGGTTCCTATTTTTGGGCCTTGGCCACTCATTTTGTTGGGCTTTTTCCAGATTACTTATACTAAGAGGTTGAGAGGTATGGGCCACAGTCCTGTGCCACAAAGGGGTAAAGCCCTGGCTGTAGCCCAAATGACCTGGTTTGATTAGTGGGACAAGGCATTGGAAGGCCTATATCAAGGATGCTGAGAATAAACCACTGCCTGTTTACCCATTCTGCAGATTTTGTTTATAGCAGTTTGTACATTGTGAATATTTGTGCCTGAGTAGAGAGGTAATAGAGAGACCATATTCAGTTTTGAGGATAAGTATGTTTCTAGCTATGGTGCTCTCAGTTATGGTGGTGGTGGTGTGTGTGTGTGTGGGGGGGGGGGTGACAGAGTTGTAAAATAGTTTTAGTTGGTGAAGTGGTTTGTTAATAATAATATCTGTGTGCCTTCTTGGTGACAGTATAGTGTCCAAAGTTATCTGTAAATATTTATGTTCGGTTGCCAAAGGTAGTAGGCTGCATATTGTGTCCATAGTTGTTACATGTGGAGTTTTTGGCAGTGTTGAGGGGGGAACCAGAGATCGTAATATTAGATTGTTTTAGGACTGATAAGCCGCATATTACTATTTGTGCACTGGCAAAGTCTTTTAAAGCTAGACTGTGGTTTTAACTGAAGGATGTTGATATCTTTATCTGATTCTAAAAGTAAGAGCTTGTCAGTGCAAAACACTGCATTGTGCTGAGATACATCAGAGGAAATGCCATTAATGAATAATGATAACAAGGAACCCCATTTACATAAACTTGGGGGACACCTGTGATAATGTTGCATCTATCTATCTATCTATCTATCTATCTATCTATCTATCTATCTATCTATCTATCTATCTATCTATCTGTCTGTGTCTGTCTATCTATCTATGTCTGTCTATCTATATATGTGTGTGTGTGGGTGTGTATATCTATAAATAGATAACACACACATATAGATATACATAAACATTTATACAGACATACATATATCTCCACACACGCACGCAAGCATGCATGCACGCACGCACACACACACTCACGCATGTGCATACACACACACACACGCACACACACACACACACACACACACACACACACACACATGCACATACACACACAGAGCAAGTCAGAAGGTAGTTGTAGGAGTGGGTGGAGCTATAAATCAAGAAAAGGTTAAATTTGCCTATACTTGACTGCATGGTCATTTCAGCTGACATAGATGATATAGCATTGGGTATGATTAACATTTTCAAAGTCTTTGTCAGACATATTGTTTCACACTGAGAAATCATTGGTTATTATTGCAGTAAAGAGAGATGGTTTGAGCTATTCTGTTAGGAAATTAAGGAGAAGCATTTAGTGATCAAAGTGTGGTCAGTGGTATGGGAGATTAATGAAACAAACTGGAGTTAACTAGAGAGGAAAGAATCATGTTGGCATGTGTTCCGAATGGGTAGCATATCTGCCATTAATATTGTTACTAGTGATGTTTATGTTTAGACCTATTAACCTTGAATGAAGGAGAACAGTATTCAAAATATTCCAAGATAGCATGATAGGTTTATCTGGATAAAGAAAAAAGAAAGACTGGAAGAGGGAGGATTAGAAAGGGACGAGACTTCAGTAGCCATGGTATTCCTGACACTGTGGGATATGCAGTTACAGTTAAAAAATGCAGATGGTTATAAGTTTCGAAGAAACTTAGATGGGTAGGAAGAGAGAAAACACAGAATATAAGTAATTTATTTATTATTTATTTTACATTTGTTTACTTCATAGTGTCCGACTGGGCTGAGAGCTAGTTTTCAGTGGAGAGCCGGTGAGAAAAGCTCCAACAGACATAACAAAATTAAACAAAATTAAACAGTGGACTAAAAACAAACATGAATACATATTAAACAGATTCAACAGTACAGAACAGCATTTACAATATTGGAGAGATAATAATAATTTTTATTTATTAATTGGGAAAGTCCAACTTGGAACAAAGCCACTTTTCAGTGGTGGCCCAGAGAAAAATGCTCCAGATACATGTCTTTGTAACGTGGGAGGAAACTGGAGCAAACTCACACGAACGCAGGGAGGACATGCAAACTCCACACAGAAGGCACCCCAGCCAAGAATCGGACCAGAGAACCTCTTGTTGTGAGGTGACAGCACTACTGCTGTACCACTGCGCTGTCCATGTGCAATGTGCAGTGGTAGTGGTAGGCAATGTGCAGGGATTACAGAAAGTGGACAAAGGTGCAAGATAAAATAAACAACAACAGATAATAATTTAAAAAATGCTTATATTTGTTGCTGAATACAGTGGAACTATCACAAACCAGCAGTAGTTTAAAAGAACAGAGCAATAAAGATCAAGAATTCTTAGACACTTGGCTCTGTAGCTGACTGGCCTAGAACTGTCTTAAAGCAAACACAAGCCGTAAACTAGCCAGACACACTCTCATCACATAAAAAACAGAAGTATTGTTTAATACCAAGAGTTTGCCCACGTAAATGAAAAACATGCAGTGCAAATATTTACTGGAATTATTTATAATGCTAAAGCAAATACTAAGGCAAAACAAAGCACCTTGGGAGACATATGTACTAGGTATTCATAGAGAAACAGTCTGATGAAGGAGCAAATGTAATGATAAGTATCAGAGGAAAACTAAATTGCTTTTTAACATCAGTTAGGTGTCTAATCATTTTTTGTCCCACCATTTCTGTTCTAATTGTTTTCTTACACACAGTGTGTCTGTTGCTGCCCACCCCTTATGATAATTTGATAACATAATTACCTCCCTCTCCTTGT
The DNA here is from genome assembly GCF_019279795.1 of Protopterus annectens. Classification (NCBI taxonomy): domain Eukaryota; kingdom Metazoa; phylum Chordata; order Ceratodontiformes; family Protopteridae; genus Protopterus; species Protopterus annectens. The sequence goes on from NC_056732.1 coordinate 1,538,100,019, forward strand.
TTATTGGCTGTTGTCAATAAGCACATAAGTATCAGTTTGCAAAGTCTTTCCCCTTAAGCTGCCCACCAGGATAAGTGACCATTGATGTAATTGTTTAATATTGAGTGTACTGACAGTGAGTGCATTGTTTTTACAGTTAACTTTGGGAGTTTTTGCTATAGTTAGCTTATTGGTTCTTACTACCAGCAGAAGAAGGGGTTCAGCTTGGTTGCAGGTGATACTTGCTACAGAGGCTAAATTCAAGGGTCCTGCTATTGGCTGGTGTTCTCACTTGAGATTTCTATTGCTTATTTTCTATGTTAAAAGCAAAGTGATTTGGTTTGATGCCAACCATCTCTCAGTGGTGCTGCTGATTGCATTGTATAGGTGCAGGCATTTAGAACCTTAGGTTTCTCTATACAACTTACTCCCACAATCTGTAATGCATTTTCAATAATTAGTTGAGTAAAGAGGCTCTCAGTTTCACTAGGCTGTAAGTTGCTCTTCATGTGTAGACTCAGACTGTATGTTTTAGACAAGTTGTATCTCGAATAGATGAACTCCAAACCCTCCTGGAGTGATGGATTTGTATTTCCAGCCATCATTGTAGTTAGCTTGTTTGAAATGAGCATCTTAACACAATGTATCAGTTGTTGCATGTTTACTGACAACCACCTACTACTTAAACCAGCAGACACTGTGTGTGGGAATTGTACTTAAACCAGCAACTACAGTATATGAGAGTTGTACGATTTTAAGTACAACTCTCACATACTGTATCTGCTGGTCTAAGTACAATTCTCACATACTGTATCTGCTGGTTTAAGTACAACTGTCATGTACTGTATCTGCTGTTTTAATCAGAAAACTGTGTATTAAATGTATTCTGAAAAATCATAGCAAATCAAAGGAAACATTGCTCCAGTCATTACACTGCTTGATACAGCTTTTGTTATGATACATCAATGACAGGCGCATTGCTATGGACAGTAGCTCTATTACAGCAGCATTCTTCTTACCAGAAAGCATGTCCTTTCAGCTCTGGACAGTAAAATGTTGTTTATTAGCAACAAATTCCTGAACTTTTAGACATTATAAATACCTGTATTGGCATAGTCTAGTCTACAATGTGGATGACATAGTACGCTCATTTTCACTGTATAATATTGTGAGTCCAGTAGATAATGTCTACAGAGCATTGTTAACCACGGCTTTGTCTTTGGGTCTCTAATATTTTTAGCATTTAGAAATTCATTTCCTGTTTACAACTAGCAATGATCAAAATAGATTTGTGAATGTAAAATCTCATCTGGCGCAGGTACACTCAAGTCTTTGAGAGGTATATTCAAAACTATGTTAGGTCCCCATACTGATCTTTAAGTTATCAAAGTCTCTTCTCAAAGAATGTTCTGTTTTATGCACTCTTGAAATACATGCCTCTAGTCATTATGTCAGGAAATCTTTAGAACCTGGCAAACAGTTTCCAAAATCTTTCATGGGTGTGAAGTGAGAAATTCAGGATTGTAGAAATTACAGGCTTGAGTATTAGTCATGCTGTGGAGACGGATGGGTCCATTTGAATGCAGGTCATACTTTAACAACTGATAGCAATGCCTCCATCACATGTATCCAGCATTTGAGAGATTTACCAGTCTGTGAATCTTAGTGAATTTTTAACAAGACAAGAAATAGTTGAGCTGTCATTTTTGCCTTAACCAGACTCCATTAGCATACATGCACAATTGGTGTCAGACTGGGCTTATTTCTTAGTTCATTTTCATTTACTTCCTTCATCAATTCCCTTACTTATTATTTTATACTTTGTACATCAGCCATTCTCTTTAAGAGTTTATGCTTAGATGACAGCCGTACTTTTCTCATCCACATTTTACCCAAGTCTATTAGGCTGGAGGTGCTTGCATTCTTGACAAGGATTTTGCTATAACACCATCTTATTCAACTCTTTTATGAGTATAGTACATTAGTTTTGTATAATTAAGAAGTTTCTTTAAATAGACTATAACCAAGATTATGTCTAATAGACCTTGTGTGGATTACTGTGACTTCTTTGCAAATAACAATCATAGGATCTGTTGCTATCAGCTGTTCTAACCATGCAGTCAGATTTAACTTGCTCACTGTTATAAAGCTAGTTATGTATCACAACATGGTAATACTGTAGTGTGCACCACGTAATACTATAGTGTGCATCACAGCATGATAATGCTTTAGTGTGTGCCACACAATACTACTGAAGTGTGCACCACAACATGGTAATACTGTAGTGTGTACTACAACAGGATAATACTACAGTGTGTACACAGTAAAACTGTAGTGTGTGCCACAACATGATAATATTATAGTGTGCACCACAACACAATAATAATATAGTGTGCCACATTATGGTAATACTGTAGTGTGCAACACAACATGGTAATACTGCCGTGTGCACCACAATACAGTAATAATATAGTGTGCACCACACCATGGAGAGACTGTAGTATGTGCCACAACATGATAATACAGTAGTGTGTACCACAGCATGGTAATACTGTAGTGTGCACTGCAACATGGTAATACTGCAGTGTGCACCACAACATAATACTGTAGTGTACACAACATGATAATACTGAAGTGTGTACCACAAAATGGTAATACTCTAGTGTGCACCACAACCTGGTAATAATGTAATATGTACCACAACATGATAGTACTGTAGTGTGTACCACAATTTGGTAATGCTGCAGTGTACACTATGACATACTAATGCTGTAGTATGCACCAAAGCATGATAATACTGTAGTGTGCACCACAACATGGTAAACTGCAGTGTGCACCACATGATAATACTGCAGTGTGCATGACAACATGATAATGCTGTAGCATGACCCACAACACTGCAATACTGTAGTGTGCACCACAACATGGTAATACTGTAATGTGTACCACAACATTATAATACTGTAGTGTGTACCATAACACAGTAATACTGCAGTGTGTACCACAACATGATTATACTATAGTGTGCGCCACAACATGGTAATACTGTAGTGTACACTACAACATGATAATATTGTAGTGAGCACCACAGCATGATAATATTGCAGTGTTCAGTACATGGTAATACTGTAGTGTGATTCCAGAATGTATTGCGATACTTTAGAGAGATAAATCCCACCTCACCATCTAATGACCCTTATTATGTCTGTGGTACCAGCTCAGCCTCAGAGGGTACGACAAGTCTGATATTTTCTACAATTTCCCAATTGTTTGGTATAAATCTCTCTAACATAAGTTAATGTGTGTGAGATCAAACTACTTTAAGATGTGAAGAAGGTAAGATCAGGGCCCTTTGTCAAATGATTTCTCAATGTCTGTGCCTTGTATAACTGCATTTAGATGTTCAGAGGTGTCCATTTGCACTGCCCATTGCATTATGCTTATATTGTCCCTAAGATGTATGTCAAGGGTAAACTCAGTCTGGTCCAGGTGGATAAGGACAAGAGCTCTTGTTTTCAGTCTTTCTGAACACAGTGACGTATATATCTTATAGTCTATAATTAGAATGGAGACCAGCCAATAGCTGTCCTCTAGTGCTGGATCCTTAGCTGGCTTAAACACCAGTGAAGTACACACCTTTTTTTAAGATGGGCTTGGAGGTTTTTGTATGTCTGAATTCTAGTAAAAGCAAGATAAATGTTTTCTGGGCCTCATTTGGCAGTCACTTGTAAAATGTTGCTAGGAAGCAACTCAGTGTAGTAAACTTCCTAGTTTACACATGCAGAAGCCTATCAATCTGTTAAATTTAAATACTAATGCCCCAAACCAACCTTCTGTGATCATTAAAGTACACTTTTCACTTACTGCTGTGCAGATTCAGAGTTGTAGTTTATAAGTTTGGGGATTTCTCTCATATCTGGGGTCAGGAGACCTTTGGGGTACAGTGGGAGGCTTGCCCGCTGCAAAATAAATTCTTCTTTTCTGTTTACTAAAAGTGGTTTTCAGTCATTTGGTTTCTAACAAAACGCATTTGCAAAAAAATGCTTTTGGTAAAACAACATGATTCCAGAATTCTGCACAGCCTATTTAAACTGCAGTTCCTTCAAAGGAAAATAAATCCCCTTTATTCTGCCCCCTTCCAGCATAGTGGGAGAGATTTCATCAACAAATATTAAATTTGCATACTGGGGAGGATCAGATGCAGTGTATATTACTTTCTCCTGTGCATCATACGTAATTTATACAAAACCTTCTACTATATAATGCATGTCCCAGTCCCTGGATTGATCAAGCTGCTCATCTGCTCTTTACCATTTCTGTTCTTAATTTTACTGACCAGCGCCTTAATTGTTAATCAATTAAGTTTTATCTGATTAACTTTCCAAAATGTGGTGGATTTGTATAAATGGAACTTAAACTCTGCTGCAATGGCTTATTTTTAACTCTCAAGAAGTCGTGTATATGCTTTGGGGCAAAAGCACTAAGTTTTGGATTAATTATTAAATACTATTTGGTTTAACAAGATGTAGTTGGTTGTTTTACTTCAAAACAGCAAGGATTGCTTTCATTTGGGTTAGTTTTTGACCTTGTGAACCAGGTTCTTGGTGTTCGGTATTCTGGAGTCCCTGGATTGATCAAGTTGTTAATTTGTCTTTTACCATTTCTGTTCTAAATTGTGCTAACCAGTACCTTATAGATCCTCCAGAATGATACTTTATTTATGATCACTTTGTGAAACTGTTATTTTAAAATCCAGAATCTGCTGCTCTTTGATTTAAGTTTCTTAATGTCTTCTCTCTGCCCTGGATCTGTTTATATCTCATTAAAAATAGATATGAACTGAGCTGCATGATTTTCTGTATTCATTTTTCCATTCCTCTATTTTAGATATGGTTCTCAACCATACAACCGCATTCATATGATACTTGAATGTATCACATATACGGTGATCTTCTATTGTGGCCTACATGTGGGTTTCTTTGACCACATGAATGTCCTCTCTTTACCAGCCTTTAAATCCATAAAGGGCTGTGTAGAATGCAGGCAATCTCAAGGAAAAGGAAAGGAAAGGATTTATGACTTGGAGCATATCAAACAACAGTTAGGTATCCATGATTTATTAGTGGACATCTTCCCAGCTCAGGGACTGCTCACTAGTTCAGTAGGGTGGAAGCAGCAATGATAAAATGGGTTATGCCCCCTAAGAAATACTGGCCTGAGCAGTATATAAAAAGTGCTTGGTCTGACTCAATGAACATTTGATTTCTGGTAAACTCAGTAACTTACAGAGTGTGGCCCCAAAGCCGACTCTTTTTCATCTAATTACCCCAGCAGTATATGTCTGAATAGAGATAATTAATGCCTCGATCAGTGATTATTCTTTCATTAACAAATTTCAGAATCTTTTTTACACTGCCTTACTTTTCACAATGAGATACCATGCAGTAAGAATGTAGACATGCAGTTATCCAAGGACTTCCCCTATAACCGTTTGAAGCCAGTGGTCCTCCAACCTTTATTTTATAGTGTATCTATTTTCTTCAGATCTTGATGAGAGAAATAATGAATTAAAATTGTCTCCCGTTTTTATGAGGTTTCATTTCCCCAAATCTTTTCGGTTTCTAATACGATAATGGGAATGGACCACATTCCTAAGTCAGGGTACAATTAAAGTTCATGAAATTAGTATTGTTTCAGTCTTTGTTATTAGCCAAAAGTGTTCTTCTTAGCATCCACAATATGAATTGCTTCCTTTTGTAATTCATACAGAGTTAAATATATTGGTATCATACCTAAGTACGACTGTCATTTTTTTTTATTAGACCCATTGACTTCTACTACTAATTGGAATGTCTGCATATCTTTCTTCCACGTTGCTCTCATTTCTGTCTGCAAATCCTGACATTTTATCACTTTGTGTCTATATATAAGATACTGTAATCACTGAGTGTAACAATTTCAATGATCAATGCTACTATTCTTTTTAATGGACTACTATATCTGGTTTTGGTTTCACTTCATAATCTCGAATTGCTGAAATTTAGAATTTCAGCATTTCAAGACCATGAAGCTGAAACTGAAGAATGCCGAAAGCGCATAAGAATGAATTTGAATATCCCAAATCTGCGCTTATGCATTTCCAGTACATTACGCAAGGTGTTTGGCTGGTATGGTGTCTGCAATTGAGGGTGAGTGAGTGTATGTGTGTGTTTTTGTATGTTGTATGTGTGGGTAATGGTAGGGAGGTGTAAGTATGAGTGTGAGTGTTGGATTTGTTGGTGTTTGTGTATGTGTGATGTGTATTTGTGTGTGTGTGTGTGTGTGTGTGTGTGTGTGTGTGTGTGTGTGTGTGTGTGTGTGTGTGTGTGTGTGTGTGTGTGTGTGTGTGTGTGTGTGTGTGTGTGTGTGTATGTGCGAGCAAGTGTAGAATGCCGTGGTGTGATTGTTTTTTTTTTTTTCATTATGTGCGATCTCGGAGTTAGTATATATAACAGGGGTGTGTGGGGGGTTCCGGGGTTCTTGCCCCCCTGCTTACATGTAGTGTAGGGTTGTGTGGTTTGTGTGCTGTGGGTAGAATGGTGTGTGTGTTATGTGGTGTATGGTGTAATTATGTGATTGTGTGAGTCATGCTTGTGGGTTTCGGGATTGTGAATGGTTTGCCTTTATAGGTTTCGAAGTACTGAAATTAGAGATTTCAGTATTTCGAGATTATGAAGTGGAACCCTGGTATTCTAGCATCTATTTTGTGAACTGTTGGTAATGAGTCATCCCATGTTATATAAACTTCATTTTCTGTATTACATTAAAAACTTCATCATTCTCTATAATACTTTGCAGTTCATGTTTCTTCTGCTTCTGCTTCTGTATTATAGTGCTTGCACAGTTCTGACTGCAACAGACATGAGATATTATTGTACCTTTCAGTATATAGGCCCTCTGTCATGAGTGTTATAATATCCAGCAACAAGATATGTGATTGTTTTCAGTTTATTTTTTTTTTACAGAACCTGCATTTGTTTGTTTCTTCCACCCTGTCAATGGATTTTGTAAACCAATGTCTATGAAGTCTACTGTCCTGGGTCACTGTTATTAGCCTGTCATCTCTGGTTTCAGTTTACCTCTTCTAAATCATTCCTGCATCAACATGAGGTTTTAATATATATATATATATATATATATGTATATATATATATATATATATATATATATATATATATATATATATATATATATATATATATATATATATATATATATATATATATATATATATATATATATATATATATATATATATATATATATATATATATATATATATATATATATATATATATATATATACATATATATATAGCAGAACTCTGTATATATATATATATTGGCTTTTCCAATTTTTTCTTTTTTTCTTTTTTGGAACATTCATTTGTTTTCTGATTTTTGTCAGTTGTTGGTTTGATTTCCAGTCCTTCTTTATACCAAAATGTTTCTGCTAAAATAAGAAAAGTCTCCTCATACTTTGAAACTTTCACTGTGTTTGGATCTGGTGAGGACAATAAATATGTATGCGGTCTCACAAACGTGAAGTTATATTTATTTTATTTATTTGCATTTGTTTACCGGGATGGTCCACTGGGCCTATGTGAGCCCATTTTCAGTGGAGGCCCGGGGAGAAAAGCTCCACATATAACAAATATGTAAAAGACACAATTGTTTACATAAAGTAAGAGTTAGACCTTGAGCAAGTTATACAAGTTACATGCTGAATGAAACAAAACAGACTATACTTGATAGATAGTACATACTTTTCAACCTCTTAGAGCAGAAAATCTGCACAAAGCCTAAATGATGGGGGGACAAATAGGGACACATTTTAACTATTGCTCTTACAAGCTTAGAACATTGATAGAATAATAGGTTTTGCATTAGCATGAATTTTCTGAAGGATGTGGAGTCTTAAACTCAAATATTTCTCATTATTTAATGACTTCAATCCTCAGCTATTTACCGGAAAGGTGCAGATTTTAGGAGGAACACACCAAAAATATGAGCAAAACTCTGGACATTCTGCGAAAATCTGGACAATTGAGAGGTATGAGTAGGATTAAAAAAAAATGATAAACAGTCAGTTACAAAACTAAGTTAAATTACATTAGATTGTAAGAGATTCATTCAGATGCAGTTAGATGTCCCAGAATGGGATATCAAGCATAACCCATAGTAGGTTATTGTAGAAATATAAGCTTGAGAGGTAAAAAGATAGATGAGTACACAAATATGAACTACTTATTTAAATGTCTAATGAAGAATGGTGATTAGATGGGACTTAAGGTAGGAGCAAAAATTATTATCGAGGGGGGAGTCAGGTTTTGAAGGGAATGGAATTGGTACACGTACATTTCCATGAAGAGGAAAGATGTTGTTTCAGGAGTTTTTTGAAGCTAGTTGAATGACCCTGATAGATGCTGGGATAGAGTTCCACATTTTAGCAATGGTAAAAGAGCAAAGCATCTGACCGACGGCAAAGTTTGTTTTTTCTACTTTCAGGAGTAGTTGTTTTTTGGATCTGAGTTGCCTATTAGGCTGGTACTTGGTAAGTAGGTTAGTAAGGGCAGGAGGGTCTGTATCACATAGTCAAAGTTCCATAACTCTGAACACCTAATCATCAAACCATTATGTTCGAAGTTACAGAACTTCGACTTCAGAAAAAAAAAAAAACAGAAACAACGGACAAAATAAATTGTTGTAAGCAGGGGAGCAAGCCCCCCTGCACCCCCCCTGCTTCTTAAATATGCCAACTCTGAGATCGCTCCACATTGAACTGAATGGAAACCTCCGCTTATGGAGATTTCCATTCAAATGCTCGAACTTTTACAAATTCGAACTTATGGTCTCGACCATATGTGGTTCGAACTTGTAAAAGTTTGACTATGTGATAGGAACTCAGGGTAGAACAGTCATCTGGTTTATATATGATTTTGTGAGTTAAGATTAATTGTAGGAAAGAAAGATGGAGAGGAAGTTCGAGCCAGTCAAGATGATGAAGAGATAGATAGTAATGGGATTTGCGAATTTGACAACTTTATTGTAGCACATTTCTAAATTGGATCTCAAAGAGGATTAGATATTAGTAAATAGAGGGGTGCCTTATAAGAGAGATTGTAATAGAAAGGCAGAGACAAGGGTTTGTTTGGTGGAGCGGATGAGGAAGTTTTTGTGCCTGTAGAGCATACCAAGGTTTTGGTTGTTTTTTTTAATGTTATTGTGTATGCGCAAGTCAAAAGTTAGGTGTTCGTCTATAATTACGCCAAGAAGTTTTGTGTGTGAGATAACTTCAATGGTAGTTTTGTTCTGGGCTTGAATGGTTAATTATTTTCTATTTAGACAAGTGTTTTTTTAGGGGTGAAAATCACTAGTTTGGTTTTGTTGGGATTTAGGGCTAGGTGGTTGCTTGTCACCCATGTTTCTGTAGTAGTAAAGGCACTTTGATTGATTTGTTGAAGTTCAGATCTGGAACTAGCAGTGCCGATGATAGTGGAGTCATCTACATATTGGATAACAGATGCATGAGTAAGGAAGGTATGAAAGTCATTGATAAAGATGCCGAGGTAAGTGAATTTAGAGAGGAGAAAGGGGGTGAGAGACAGTGTTAAAGGCCTTGGAGAGATTAAGAAAGAGAAGAGACAAACTCACTAGTGTTACAAGCACGATTGGTGGTGTCTATGAAGTAGATGAGGGCAGTAGTGGTGCTGTGGCCTGGCCTAAAGCCATGCTGGGTGGGGGAAATAATTTGATTATAGAGTAGATGGTTAAGAAGTTGAAGATGGATGCATTTTTCCAGGATCTTATAGATTGGAGAGAGGATGGCTATGGGTCAAAAGTGGGAGACTTCTGTATTGTTCCAACCTTTATATAGAGGGAGAATATATGCCTTTCATCAGATATTTGGCACGTAGGACTCTTATAGATCTGTTTATGAGAATACTTATGGGGTAGGTGATAGAGTGTGCTGCTATTTGTAGAAATTTGGAAGGTAGATTGTCAGGAGCTAGGTTTTAGTTTCAGTAATAATTTTTTGATAAAAGAAGTGAGGATGGGGGGAAAATGAAAAGCTGTGTGAAGGAGGGTTATTAAGATTATTAAGGTTTTGAGTAGTTTTGATAGTGGTATTAGGTGAAATGTGAGGAGTGGATTGGGGGAAAGCAGCAGTTAAATTTGTTATAGTGTCTAAGAAGTAACTGCTAAAAAGAGATGCTATTTCAGAAGAGGCTTTGCTAGGCTTTGGACAGGGATTATTTTTTGAGCCAGGATTTGGAAGGGAAGTAATGGAGTTCCAGAATAGTTTAGGGTTGTGTTTGTGTTGGTAATGTAGATGTAGGCAGTGTGCTTTCTTATCCTGAATAATAAGATGCTTTGTTTGATTGCAAAGTTGCTTATAATATTCAAGGTTAGTGGAGTTTTTGTGCTTTTGCCAAAGTTTCAAGGCTTTGTCCCTGGCAGTCGTGAGTTGCTTAGTGGGTCTGATAAGCCAGAATACATGGTTGGATGTAGTTTTTTTTGATGGATTGGGGCTAGTTTATTTAATGTCCTGAGAAATGCTGAGTTGAATAACTTAACAGCTTCGTCAAGAGGAAGGGTTTTTAGAGATTCCCAATTGAGGCTAGACAAGGTTTCATTGAAAGTGACTGAGTTAAATTGAGACATGGTTCTGGCTTGTTTGTACTGGTGGTTGTTTGGAGGTGTAGTAGAATTTCATATTACATAAGCAGGGAAGTAGTCACTAATGCTGTTTGGTAATGTGCCAGACGAAGATATATTGTTAGGATTAGAAACTAGGATCCAATCCAAAACTGAACCACTGTCATTGTTTTTATTTGGCCGAGTTATATTGTGAATTAATTGGGTAAAGTTGTATAGGTTAATGTTGGTACCAGGTTTGTGGTGGGAGGAGTCAAGCCAGTTAATATTGACATCCCCCAGGATAATAGTTTCATTTTCAATGTTTTGTGATATCCAGGCAAGGATTTCATCAAGTAAGGGAATGTTATTTCCTGGTGGGATGTAAATGGCAGTGATGCAGACTTTTTTGCAATTATTTATTTTTAGGAATGCAATTATTATTTCAGCAGTGGACAGTTGTGGAGTCTGTTTTGAGAATGGGACAATGGTGTAGATGTTGGGGTAGAGTAGTGCAACCCCTCTGCCTCTTGTGTGTGGTCGGTCAAATCTAAGGCAAGCATAATTTGGTGGGAGAAATTCTGTGTCTTTTATATAAGGTTTTAACCATGTTTCTGTAGTGGCTATTATGTCTGGCTTATTGTGGGCTATCCAGGCATGGAATTCTGGGATTTTGTTTTTGACACTCTGAAGGTTTGAGGTAGTTAGCTTTAGAGATTTGTAGATATAAGGACAGTTTGGGGAAGAAGAGTTGGGTCCAGGATTAGGATGGATGTCCCCACATTGAAGTATTTTAGAATGGATGTATGCATAAATAGTGGTAAGCATCTTCCTTTTGGGTGCAGATTTGGAAATTAATGGGGGAAGTTTGTTAGACTTGTTAGTTATGAGTTATGAGTAGGAGTTATATGTGGAATCAATTCTGAGAAGGCCCATAGCTTCTTCAAAGTGAGGGATATATAACAGTGGTACACTCTGATTTTTATATATCATTTGATAAGCATAAAGCTTTTTTCTTGTTTTCCTTTCCAATTGATCCAGTACTTTATGGGGCCAGTCATTCACCCCAAAACTGTAAGTTAGAACAGGAATAACAAATTGATTTACAACTTGAACTTTATTCCTTGATGTCAAGACAGTTTTCAATATTAGTTTTAGTTTACTGAAATATTCCTTACTGAGTTTTAGTCTCATGTGTTCATGTTTTATTCTAATCCTCCATATTTTCCCAAATATTTATACACTCCCTTCTGCTCAAGTTCTGTTATAAGATACACCCTACATTGTGGCTGTACTCGAGAGGCACTGGGAACTAAGGTCGGGTGGGATGATGCCAGGGTAATCCTATGGGCTAGGCTTGTAAAGGCTCCAGGACCATTAGCCTAGTACAAACCTATGAGGCTATGAACCTATATCATGCCTCAGTTGATATCTTCTTGGTGCTACTGCTTTTATGTTTTAAATGCTGCTTTTTCTTTTTTTTACATTTATCAAGACCAGATGACATTCATATATCATCTGAGAAAGGTTTAGCTATTTGTAGTTGTGCTTTCAACTCCTCATCTGATGAAGTATACATCCACAATAAATAGATGAAAAGTCTTTAAACAAGATTGTTTTGTGGGAGACAAATTGTAACCATAGCATAACTTGTTAGGTAACCGACTCAGTGGGTTAAGGGCATGACTAATTAGCAGTACTGACAAAGAATCATCCTGGAATACCGCCCTTGGGATTTTTATCCATATGATGAAAAATGCCCTTTGTTGCGATTAAACTGAAAGTGATTTGCCACTGTTTCATGGTCACTTCAATAAAATTGATCAATGTAGGGTGTAACATATACATATGGAAATATTCCTGTATCCATGAATTTAGAATACTTGAATGCTTTTTTGTAGTCTATCCATGCCATACTTACATTCTTCCCTTTTTACAATTCTCTATTATGGCTTATTTACCAACAAACGGTCTATTGTTTTTATGATTTTCTTTTGTTACACTTTTGTTGGATTGCCATAAATGAGTTTTTAAATAGCTATAAACTATGTCTGCATTAATTACAGTTTATAACTTGCATATTGTCAGAAGGCAAGTTATTGGTCTATAGTTTTAGGATGGCTTGTAGATTCACTCTTAAGGAGGAGTATTGTTTTTTATAGGTTCTTAGGTATATAATAGGTTAGCCACCACTAGGGCCTTTATAAAGCTAGCTGTCCAACCCAAATGTGTCCCAAAGTTATAAGTTTTAGACATTGATATAGGTGTGATTGTTGGTACAAACATGTTTTTCCTGTTGTTAATGAAGTAGATGTTTGTTTGGGGTGTGCATATAAAACCTAAGGCTAAATCTTAGTGTAAAGATTTAATACCTTCAGCCAGATGTTTGGCACTGCATCTGAGCCTAGGGCTTTCCAGACTTTTTCTTAATTTTGCCTCAGTTTCTCTGGCTGTTATTTCATCCCATGTTGTGTCTTCTACATTAGAGAGAACATTTACTGTTTCTTTTAATTCTTCTATTTACCATCTTTGTTATGTTCAACAAGATCTTCCTAAATATTTCTCTAAAATGTACTTTTAGTAGTGTTTCTATTCCTTTACTATACAATTCTTTATAAAACCTTTGAGGTTACTGAATTGTGTATTTTCTACTTTTTCTTTAAATTTATCTGGATGCCTTCTGAATTTTTCTGTATGCTGATATTTTTAGGTTATTATTGGAAACAGTATGTGATAAAGCCTGGTCTGTTTTGATACAGCATGTTGTTTTTAACACGTCTGCCTTTCTAAGGATTCGGTGATCTGCTTCCTTTTCTATATTCTTTTAGCAGTGATACTTCATGTCTTAGTTGCTTTATAGCTTTCTCCATTTGGTACTTTCATAGTGGCATTCTGCTTGTTCCCTTCTTTTCCTTTGCTACACTACATTTCTGTGGTTAACACTTTATTTGTTATTAGCTGTGCAATAGTATATCCTATTTATTTTTGTTATATGTTATGAATTTCTTTTAATCATCCTGATTTCTGTGTTTATCTGTTTTACCAGTCTTCTAACATTTTGGGTCTTTCTTACTTTCTGTAACCTGCATATATATATATATATATATATATATATATATATATATATATATATATATATATATATATATATATATATATATATATATATATATATATATATATGCAAGTCAAGCAAGTCTTCCCATAGGTTATTTTATACTGGACTAAGAGCATCTTCTTTTTTTTTGTTGTTCTCTCTTTCTTCTGAGTCTTCTAAAGAAGGCTCCAGAACATTGTTCTGTGACATATAGGTTCATAGGTTCATATCCTCTTCAAAGGGTTCCTGCTCTATCTGTTGCTCCTCCATATCTGGACCCATTGGCCCATCATGACTTAACAGTCATTTTGCCAGGGTTACCACTGCTTCCTGCTCCTTCCCTTGTCATATATCTTCAACTGAACTTTCATATGGTCTCCCACATAAGGCTCTAGCATACTGCCATGTAGTAAATCCTCTTCTAATGCATCTGGTTCCATGTGCTACTCCACCATCTGGGGATCCATTGTTCCATCTCATTGTGACACTGCTTGTGTTGGAGTTTCTGAACTAAATCCTTCACTTTGCAGATAGTCCTTCACTTCAGTTTCCATTTGTTTGACTTCTGCCTCACTAATCTTTTCTACATTCGACCTTTGTAATCTTATGCTTGTATTGTGATGTTTTACATGTGCAAGTGCGTCTGTCTGCATTTTTCTTTATATTTCTTTTGAGATATGTTTTTATGTGGATTGGTTTAGCTTTATGCTTTGTGTGTGTGTGTGTGTGTGTGTGTGTGTGTGTGTATATATATATATATATATATATATATATATATATATATATATATATATAGATAGATAGATATTGCATCATACAGATCTCTTTTTCTTTCCCATATCCATATTTATTTTTTTTAACATTTAAAAACTTCTGTTTTATTATTTTTTTAAATTTTCTGACTTCCTCTTCCACTTTTTTCCAGGTGATCCAATGTTTCTTTGTCTATATAGTGTTTTATTGATTTGTTGTATTAAGGAATTTTAACTTTTTTTGTCTATAGCTTTTGACAGCTTTTCTTGTGCAAGTATTTTTCTTTCCTCTAAATTCTCTCTTACTCTTTCTAAAGATCCATCCATCCACGACCCCTTTTTTCCATTTTTGCACAAAGGTACCAGAGATAACATATATGTAACTGCATTTATATATATCTATATATATATATATATATATATCTATATATATATATATATATATATATATATATATATATAAATCAGTGTCTGAATGACACTGACAGCACTACAGTGATTGGGGAGGGTACTAGATACCAGGGATATGACATACTTACATGCCTTAATGACACTGACATTTCTGTGGGGATTGGGGTATGGGAAGGGACCACAAGACATCAGGAGTAATATATATGTTTATTTAAGTGCTTTAACACCACTGACAACACTACAGGCATCAGGGGTTGGTTGGATTCACTAGCCACCAGGGCAGTACCATAATGGCATTTACATTATTACATGATTTGGGGGGATGGGAGGACACACTAGCCACCAAGGCATACTAAATACAAGGTGTAATGGCAGTTCAACTATTATGTGGGTGGGGGAAACCATGGGAGGGCAAACAGGTTAGCAACAGGTAAGGAGACTGTAGAGTTTTTGTGTGTACGTATGTGCATTTGTGTTTGTGTGTGTGTGTGTGTGTGTGTGTGTGTGTGTGTGTGTGTGTGTGTGTGTGTGTGTGTGTGTGTGTGTGTAGTAGAGTGACTGGTGGGAATGTCACTGACAACACGAGCAGCAGGTTACTACTTGCACATTGTGGCAATAAATGTGACTCAGAGACGTGCGACTTAGCTGATGATGAGGCCTTACCTGACAGGGCCTAACATGTTTCTTAATTGCATATTGGAACATTGTGGCAGCAGGGCTTATGCCCTTTAATGAATACTTGGGTATAGCTTGTCTTGTAAATTCACTCTTTCTTTATGTACAAGCCACTTACTTGACACTATGTCCTCTTTTCATTCTTGTAGCAAGTAGGCATTTTCTTCTACCATTCTATTGTATCAATGGAAGATATCTGCTTTTTATTTTTAGGAAGAGTAGGAAAAATTGTAAAGGGGAGAGAGAAAGAGAGAGCGATAAAACAGAGAAAAAAGTAGAGGAGGGTATCTCATGCTGATTTTCTTTGCTTTGCTTAATTACACTCCAGCAACATGCACGATAAATCAAAGTAGTGAAGCATTCGTTTAATTCCAACTTTCTGCGCCAAAGGTCAGAAGGGAAACTAAAAACACTGACCACCGAGGACTTTTAACTGCTTGCAGTATACTTCAAAAAGTAAACAAACACAAAATAAACATGCTCAGTCAGGGAGAAATAAACAGTGATAGTTGTACTGACAGCTTGTAGTTATCAGCCCACATTGTCTGTAATATTACATCTTTAATGTCATACAACTTCTTGTCATTTGAGATGTCTTATACAGCTGTAAGGAGAACAACTTGTAAGCAAGCTTTGCCATTTCCACCTATTGTCTGTTTAAAGTATTGTCTTATTTCACATTCCAGCCCTTTAGTTGGAAGCTTAAATATTTACAGTACGAACATCACTGTGTGCTATATGATAAAGCAGATGAGGTATATTTCACCTGAATTTACATATGTACTTTTGGACCTATTATGGAGACATCTGGATAGGTAACACTGAGATGACAGAAACAGCATTACCTTAGTTGTTCTGTTTTTCGGCATATGTATGTGTGTGTCCACAGAGTCTTTCTGAATGGCTCCTCTTCCTTTGCCAAATTAGGCTGTTCATTTCTCTGTCAGGAAGTGGAACACAGACAGCCTCTCCCGCTAGGCTGAGGGCCTTTTGACCCATTCATTCTCAAACTGTGAGGAATCACCAGTCTATATCTTGCCCCAGAGAGGCAACAGCTTGGTGGTAGAAAGTAGGCCAGTCTGCTTGACCCAGAGAACTCCCTACGTCACTCCTTTGAGTGCTGAAGCCCCACTGCTGCTCAGTTGAGGTCAACTAATGCTGCTGACCCTTAGGCAAATGCATGCCTCCACTTGCATGCACAATCATGTCCATGAGTAAAATGTGCTTTTGAGGCTGTAATTCTGAGCTGATAGACCCAGTAATCCCATTCGATGTAATCCAAGTGACTATCCACAGCTACTTCCCTTTTTGCAGGATGGCAAGTTGACAGTAGCCACTTTCTCTGATTCTCCTCTCCCAGCTCCTATATGCATGTGAGACGCTAGCTGAACACGGGTTGTTTGTACCTTCGTCAGGGCTTTATTCCTGTAGACCACAGACTTTGTAACAGCTATACTTATTCTTGTGCTTATATGTTCTTAAACATCCAAGATAGTCTAGTTCCCCCAGACATAGTGACACCTGTTTGACTTGAAGCCTCAGTAACCCTCACACACTGTACAGTGTTTGCTCTGCAGACTTGCAAAGCTTAAGTTTGATAGTGGCACAAAAGCTCTATTGATTTATTCTAACCATGATTAATTAAAAGTCATAGGTTAGGTGACTCACCCCTCAGTAGAAGAATACAGTCTTACTCCCTTCTTTTTTCTATTTATAACATCTTTATTTCTTCACAATTTTTTCAGAATGCATACTGTGCAATCGCTGTGCATGGTGCTCTTTCACTAGTTATGCTGGTTGCCATTACTTTTGTCCCTTTCACTAAAACTAATAAGTTGTTCTAATGATCATAGCATGCAGCTAACAAGTGTTTACAATGTAATTACATAATACTGATATTTCTACTCTTTGTGCCACCATCCACCTTGATACTTAACACTTCAAAATATTCCTCGTACTCACTGGTTATTCAGAGGATCCCATATCCTTATACTCATCATTCAGAGGATCCCATATCATTACTCCTCTCAGTTTAAATGTATTCTTTTTACAAAGTTACAACAAATCATGTCATCTGCCAGGGTTTGGAAGCTGGCATAATGGTTAAGGTAATAGACACAAAATACAGGGTTTGATTCTCAGCTTTGAGGGAAACTGGCTAAGCTTAAAATGACCTACAAGGGCAGCTAGTCCAGTACTTACCCATTCACCCCATGTATCTTACCTACTAAGTACAAATCTCAACCATAATATCCGTACTCCCTGGTTCATATTTGCATTCTCCCATTAAGTCATCTTCATAGGGATAGTCTCTTAAATTTCTATAGAACCAAACACCCATGAACCTCTCCCTCCTACTTTCTGCTTTTACTGTTTAAGAGGACTATAATCTATAATTCCAGAAGGATCCATGCATTCCATTTACATTTCACTAATTTCTCTCTGTGCCTGAATAATACTGCCAGATGCCGTTCTCTGATTTCATTCATCATCCCCCTAAGCTCTTCCAATTTGAGCTTCTTACTTGTCTTCCATTTTCTATAATAACCTTTTTGCTACTACCTCACTTTAACAACATAAGTTCATTATCTATGTTAGCCTCTCATATAGTTATTGCAAACAGTATTATATTTTAAACTCTTCTAGCATTAAACAAGACTAGAAGATATGTGCCTATGTACCCTGACCCTTACACCTCCAGCAGAGGTTAAGTAATCCCTGGAACATTATATTCAGTTTGCTTGGAATGTATAAATACCTGCGTATACACTTCCAGGTGAACATTCTAAATAGCCCAAATTTAGTGGCATATCTAGGGACCAGACTTATTTCTTTACACTAGTCTTCAGTTAAATCACTCCCCAGCTTGTCTTTCCATTTCATCCTAATTTTGTCTCCTACATCTCCCTGCAATTCAATTAAACATCTACAGGCTTTGCTTATTAACCTTCTCTTGCTTCTACTCTCCCTTCTTGATTCTTGAATCTTTATTATATAGGAGAGACGGGTAGAGCATTTAAAACACGCATGCAGGAACATATTAGGGAAGTAATAAATCAAAAGGTGGATAGCCCCTTGGGACAACATTTTATGTCCGAACATAATGCTAAACCAGATGGATTAGTTGGTTGCATTTTGGAGAAAGTTGAGAGTATTTTAGGGGAAAATGTTAAAATGAATGATAAATTGTTGAAAAAAGAAACCTTCTTTATTTTAAAATATAATACTTTGGAACCTAATGGATTAAACAAAGAATGCAATATGTGATATAATTGATTAATTATTTAATGGGTTAATTGTTTATTTTTTTAAGTATATAAGATGGATGAGGGGTGTTTATTTTTGTACTCGTAGAAGGCTTGTAGCCAAAGCGCTAAGTCTTGTTCTTAATAAAATTGTTGAATTACCAGAGTCTGTGACTATATATTGTTGTTTTTTGTTTTGTCCTGTTTGCACCCTACTGTCTTACCCTTTGTTTTAGCTCTGTAACTAATCCTTGGTATGGAATTATATCTCCTTCATGTACATTAATGTTATCCTTTAGTTTGTCCAGTACAACCACTTCTTCTCCTTTCTTACTCGTTCCTAGAATCAGTGTTTATGATTCCTGCTTCTGCAATTACCTGCAGCCTACTCTGTCTTTATTTGAGTCTGCTCTGCTTTGGAACATTGGGCATAGCTCTCCACTACTCATTTCCAAGTTGCTTTCTACTCCCTGGTTTATGTACTGCTTAGTAATACACTTTTCTTAATGCTAATTTACTTGTGATCGTCATCAGTGCCCAAGGATTATCCTGTCTAAAGACCAATCAGATCCTCATCAGTTCTTCTTGGTCTCTAAGGTGATGCCTATCTCTGATTAGTAGTACATAAAAGTACAAAGCTTAGCAGAATTTAAGAAAGCTTGTGTAGCACTATACATTTGATTCATTATTCTTATATTATTGCAAACAGCCACAGAATGGAATGAGAACCCCCCCCCCACACACACACACACACACACACACATATATATATATATATATATATATATATATATATATATATATGGATTCCTTTTAATTTGTCAAATTAACTTAATGCCAACTCACATAACAGTGAGGTAATGTCAGTGAAAGTTTAAAATAACGAATTCCCGGAATGGAGTATTTTGCCTCTGGGAAACTAACCACTTGGCCACCACGGTGAACTTTTACCCTTTTCTCCACTGTACTATGATCGTGGAGTTGGTATATTTAGTTAGGGGAATGTAGGGGGTGCAGCCCCCCCTACATGGGGGGGTTTGGTGGATGAAGCCCCCACTTTGATGAGTTTAAATTGCTTCAGATTTTGTTTTCCTCATTGGTGACCAAGTGGTTAGTTTCCTGGAGGTGAAATATGCCATTCTGGGAGTTTGTTCTTTTAAACTTTTGCTGACGTCATCTCGCTGTTATATGTGTCAACGTAGTCTCTTCACCACCATTTCAATCTCACTTTAGTTGACTGACAGGCAATCTTTGCTCTGCATTGACATATGTAAATTACTATATCACTCTCATAATAATCCATATTTGAGTGAAAATCTGGATCTGCAAACAACGCTGTCTTTCTTTTAGTTACTTATATAAGTTTACTATCATTAACATCGATTTTGCATACATATCACTGTCAACAAGCAGGCGATTGGAATTGTTCATCTTTTAAAACATGCAAAGGTACAAAATAACGAATTCCCGGAATGGAGTATATTGCCTCTGGGAAACTAACCACTTGGCCACCACGGTGAACTTTGCCCTTTTCTCCACTGTACTATGATCTTGGAGTTGGTATATTTAGTTAGGGGAATGTAGGGGGTGCAGCCCCCCCTACATGGGGGGGTTTGGTGGATGAAGCCCCCACTTTGATGAGTTTAAATTGCTTCAGATTTTGTTTTCCTCATTGGTGACCAAGTGGTTAGTTTCCTGGAGGTGAAATATGCCATTCTGGGAGTTTGTTCTTTTAAACTTTCGCTGACGTCATCTTGCTGTTATATGAGTCAACGTAGCCTCTTCACCACCATTTCAATCTCACTTTAGTTGACTGACAGGCAATCTTTGCTCTGCATTGACATATGTAAATTACTATATCACTCTCATAATAATCCATATTTGAGTGAAAATGTGGATCTTCTGCAAACAACAGCTGTCTTTTAGTTATTTATATAAGTTTACTATCATTAACATTGATTTTACATACATATCACTGTCAACAAGCAGGCGATTGGAATTGTTCATCTTTTAAAACATGCAAAGGTACAACAGCCGATGCAAATGTCCCTTTGCTGGTGTGGCAAAACTAACAACCATACACAATCAATTCACGTTACTGAAACACATCCCAAAAACAGAGGAAAAAAATAGGTTTATTCCATAATACAACACAAGGTTCTGATTTGATCTATGCTTTGAATGTTATATGGACAAAAATGCTTAACCAGATTTGTGGACTTTAACATTTTTTTCCTTTGTTTTGGGACATACTTCACTGATGTGTTTTGACTGTGTTAAGGTATGCACTGTTACTTTACTCATACTCTGTTTTTGGTTAATATATAGTTATGTCACGTACATCATTTACTTCATTCCCCCAAAGCATTGTTTGGCAGGCAAACATACATGCAACAATTTTTGGAGGGAGATTTGTTTATCATAAAACGGCCTCTTTGCATTAAGAAATCCCCTTTCTTTCTAATAGTATCCATTTTAGTTTTCTATATAGTTGCATGGGATTGTTTTTTCCATTTCCACATTATATTACGACTTGCACTGCTTAGTCCCAAATCACACAATAAAAAAAAGACTGAAAGCCTAAGAGAAGAGCAAATATTAAACTTCTCTTTTCCTTTAAACTTGTATTTCACAGGGTGGCAAGCCTCCTGTGTCACTCAGACTTATATACGCCAGCTCTTAGATCACCATACCTCAGAGAAAAGGGAATGGGCAGTTTCAATAAATCCTACACAGCTCACTAAAACCATATGCGCATCATGGCGATAGCACAGTGATTTGTATTCGTTAAGCAGCTCTACACAATGTGTAAAGCCGTATAAACATGGCAAAAATTGTGGCATGATAATTTCTGCATAACTGTATACTGATCAACCAATTCCAGATTGTGGAGCTATTTAACAAGCTACAAAGCAATTGTGTACACTTTATGTAGTCTTTTACCTTGTACTCCAAAACCTAAAATGTAACCTTTCACCTTGTACTCCAAAACCTATTGGAATAGAGCCACAGAAACTACACAGCAAAGAAAGAAAGAATGTTAGGGGCTGCTGCTGGTCATCTGCTTGTGCATGTGCAATAGGCTCAGGTCTGTGCTGCTGGTACTTATAGATCTTGGGTAAGAAGGAGAAGAGTATTTAGACCCCATTTAACTTTTCATGGTCTGCATGAGGTGGAAATAGTAGAGCACTACAGGGTGGCTAGAGACATAATCCAGGAAATCTGCAACCTCTGTCATCCTTACCTGACAGTAAGGGCAAACTGAGGGGAACCAATACCCATGGAGGCCAGGGCATGTGTAGCACATAGAATTTTAGCTACAGGCACCTTTCAGTGATCCACAGGGGATGTGCTGGGGGTGTCACAGGCATCAGCAAACAGAATCCTACACCTTTTCCTGAATGCTATGCTACAGCATGCCAGTAACTATAGTTATTTCCCTCTGCCCCTGAGGATACAGCTAGAACTATGCAGGATTTCAAGTCTGTAGCACACTTTTCTGAAGTCTTGGGTGCCACAGACTGCACATACATTGAGATCACAGCACAACCAGAGGAACAAGGAAGGGTCTACATCAACAGAAAAGGGTCCCACTCCATTAACTACTAGGTTATGAGTAATGCTAAAAGAATCATTCTGAATATCTGTGCTGGCAACCACAGCAGTTACCATGACCTCAATATCTGGCACAATTTATAGCTCTACCAGAGGTTTTCTAAGGGGTGAAGTCCCACAAGGACATGTAATGTTGATGCACTCAAACCGTAGCTGATGATGCCCATCAAAAATGCACATATACCGACAGAGGAATGCTATAATGAGGCACACACTCAAACAACTAGCACTCTTCAAGAGAAACCTTGACGGGTGGATGGGAAACAGAAAATTTACCCCGGTGATCACTGCAGTGGCTCTGCTGGACAGAGGCACAGAGAACTAATGGCTCTGCTGGTCAGAGGCACAGGGATCTAATCTAAGGGGGTGGCAAAAACCAACACACTCTGGCTAGGCTTATAAATGCCCTTGGGCAGATAGCCTAGTACTTACCTGTGAACCTGTGAACCTATGAACAAATATCAGAGCATGTGTTTGGGCTGTTGGAATCATGGTTTTGGTGCATAGATACATCAGGGGAATCTGCAGTACAATCCCAGTACTTGTTCAAAAATTATCACAATATGTGCTATCCTACACAATATCATCCTGTAAAAACAGTTGCAACAGGAACACCAAACGTTAGGAGTAAATGTTCCACCACCACTGGCAAGGTCACCACATGCACATACAAGTGAAGAGTCAGAGGAGGATTCCCCCAGCTGTTGTGGGTGTAGATAGAGGTAGGCATGTGCAATATTCCCTTGCCTGGCCAAGAGGCAACAGATAGCATGCATGATGACCACCTAAGGAGCACACCTTTCATCCTATGTATATACATACAGTAAGACTGAGGCCAGGCAATGCTTACAACCTTTACTTACCAATGTAATGGCTGTGTACTGCTAGCTTCAGACAGAATCAGCACTGAATGATAACAGATGTAATTGCAGGACTGTCAAGGTAAGTATTGAACTTGTAAAAGAAAAACAAGTGTGTAAGATCATGAATGAATGGCAGATGCCTGCATACTGTTACTTGTAAATGTACCCAAGTAGAATGTGTGTGAGCTGTCCAGCAATTACATCAATATGTGACATGACTGATTTCTTTAATATTTATCTATGCAGTTTAACTAACATGCCTCATGCATCTAAAATAGCCAGTATAGAAAAAGCAGTCTGAAGTCTATTTATCCCTATATTCTCACAAGTGGAACTATAAGCATGAATGTCATATCAACAATTTCAAGGTAGGAATCACAAAACTAAAATGCTGTAATAGTTCAGAAAAAAATTCCAAGTTACATTACCAATACATATCCTAAGCACTCAGTTTGGTATACCCCTGTGCATCAGATATATACATATGTACCTCTGAATCCAGAACACAGAAGCAAGGTGATAGCACATTTATTATCATTTGCACAGGGTGGGGGTTGGGGCAGTAGGCCAAGGCTGACACTAAAGTAGTGAGTGTCTGCAATTAAGAAACACAGGCAGGCAGGAATGTAGATAATATCAAAGGGTCACTGAGACAGAATGACCCACAGCCCTCATTAATGCTTCATGTAGCTGGCTTGTGTGGGGGTCTGTATGGGCACTATGTGAAATGCATGACCACAGACAAGGTCTGTGCTAGCATTACATCCTGGCAAGTCAGGCAGATGTAAACCATGCATTGTAGATGTATTAGTTCACCATCATTGTCCCCAACCAATAGAACTGTGTCTGCCAGAAGTTGTACTGGCACATCTATCTCCATGGTCAGATGTGCTAGTGCTAACTAAATATGAGTGATGTCTGCTGGATGAGCTCTCCTCAACAGCTATCTGGTCCATGACTCCATGGCCTACCACATCTGAGTGTGACTGCCTCAGCTACAGATGGAGCAGTGAAAGTAATGACACTACTAGAGCAGGATCAGGCATGCCCATGACGGCTAACACCAGATGATGTTGTAGCCCTGTGGCCACCTGGATGCTATCTCCCTCCTGCCAGACATTCCATCACAGACACTGCCTATTCCAGTGTGGCATTCATTTGATCCACTGAATCAGCCACATGGTGGAAGCAGTCATGCACAACAGACTTTGCCACATATACAACCCTAAGCATGCCCTCGAAGGCCCTAGTGGAATGTTCCTGTGCCTCCATGATGGCCTATTCATGTGTCAAGTGGCACATAATGAAACACCAGCATCAGATTGACAACAGGCCTCCTCTGTGCACCCCTACCAACCCTCCTACATGGCATTTCACCCCACACTTTGGTTATGGGCAGAGTCAACTGGCACTGAAACCACAGTAACCACACTACCCTGATCAACTGTGTCACCCTCAAGCTGTCCACTGTCTGAGGACTCAGTAGAATAGGTATGTGTAGCCCTACTGACTGACCTGTCCATTATCTCAGAGCTCAGTAGAATGGGTATGCGTAGGCCTATTGACTGACCTGTCCACTATCCGAGGGCTCAGTAGAATGGGTATGCATAGACATACTGACTGTGTCTACTTGGTTCCACATGCACTTTCTAGCAATCATATTTGCTGGCTTGGGTGCCATAATCCTATGTGACATAAAACAGAGAAGGACAAAACTCATTAATAGCATATCACTAATGTAAGTTTTTCCAAGAAATAATCATGCTGTGTACCCCATTGTCAACATAAAGCACTTAAAAACACTACTCATTTAGGACAATAGGATGGTATGTTGCAGCCCCCCCACCATCCACCAACAGAAATGGAAAGGTCTGGACAAACACACCCATTCTGTCTACATTCCTATACTGAAGAAGAATATAGTTATGTCATTGATTACTGGATTACAGTTAGCATTGCTAAATAGTCAAATATGCAAATTCAGATGCCAGTCAGTTTTCAAACTGTGCCCACCACTGCTCTGGAGGTTGCCCTGAGGCATCTGAGTAGCCGAACACCAAAAACTGCCTATGCCAACAATGAAGTATAGGAAGTGCATATATATCAACCTTCATTTATCTACTGGCTATATGAATTCATTTCTAAAAGGATAAAATCTAAATGTCCTTGAATAATAGAAACTTACCTAGGCAAAATAAGTGCTTTTCTGCAGATAAATCTCCTTCAAAGAAATACTAATCTTCTGTTTTGCCTGAAACAAGTCTGTTGACCTTCAAGTTCCCCCAGCTTCATGGTTACCTTTTTATAGTGTTGATTCAGCCCTCTGAGCACTGCGAAGAAAGATGCTAATGAGGTGTGGACTCATTAGAATTGCTGCATACCAAACCTTTGATTTTGTGTAGCAAAAGTAAACATTGTGTAGCCTCTACCCCATTGTTAGGTGATAATGGCTTATAATTATGAATGATTAATGTGAGTGAATGAAAACACAACAATTTAGAAAACCTTCCCTGCAATGGGAATGTCAGTTATGGTACACTTACAAAGTATGGAGCTGACATAACTGAGCTTTTCAAACACCACACATATAATTGTTGGCCATAATAACACAGATCTCCTTACTTTGCTGAAAACTGTTGTTCATGGTTATGTATTTGTATCACACCTTGAAAGAAAAATAATAGGAAATGCAGTACAGATTGCATGTATGATAGTAAAGTAATGAAAAGGGAAGAATGACCAGAAAACAAAGAGAAGACAGAGCTGCATTTTTGCAAACATATTCATAAATTGTTGTGTGATCACTCATTGCACTAAACATCTTAGCCACACATATACAACCAACTGAGAATGTCCACATATATGAACTGTTAATACTGGATATGAAAGGTGAATTACTTGAATGCACATGCTTTGATTGGTGTTGTAAAGCTGTGCCTGTGACAAAGACAGATAACCCACTACAACTATGTTGTGTATGTGCCATAGTCTGATAGTTCAAATCCAGAGCTGTTTAATTGTTTGAACTTTGTTTCCCTTTTTTTATCAGATTTTTTTTTCATGTGCATTGCACATAGCAGAGGACATAGTTTGCTGCTTAAAAAGTGAAAATTAATTTCAGTCGCCTTAGAGAAAACAAACATACCTACTGGCATTTTGTGGTGGTGAGCAACATGGATGGTAATGACTGCAGTAATTCCACCTGTTACCAAACTGTCTCTGTGGCACAAGGGCTAAATATGTTGAGCTAAAAAGAAAGAAAATAGGCAAAGAGTGGTTGAGTCCACTGTAGTTAATTTTACTGAGGAAGTGTCATAATGAGTATTTACCCAAGTAATATATGTTTGCTATTACCTTTTACATGTGTGCGTTGTCTTCCTGTGAAGAAACAGGGTTCACTACTTAAGGAAAAGGAAAACAAGTAAAAAATGTAATTTGGTTCCCCTTCCTTCCTTCATGCAAACAGGCTTAGCAGTGATGCACAGCCATCAGCACTCTGGACAGTACTAAATGTGAAAAATACAACTGCTGGCCAGCTTTCCCTGTGGCACCAGGTTTAATTTCAGTGAACACAGGTGAACCAGGGTTCAAATCCACCACCCTTTAATTTTTTAGAAAGGGTACTCCACTGTATTTTTTTTCCTGAAAACTTTGATTATAAAGGTAATACTCCATACCAATAGATATGTATAGCAGGTGGATTAATAAAAATGTATCATTACTGCTTGCATACACATAGTTTTATATGTATCATATGTGTTATGTGTGCAACTGGTTTAGCAGGACAATGATGGTTATATTATAAAAAGTGCAGATGCATATCTGTGGTGAACACAATAGTTTACTGACAGTTATCTACACCCCTTTCATAACCCAAGTATAACAGCAAAGCAGAATGTATAATGAGATATGTATCATAGCGCCAAACTCTATTACTAAAATCATGCAAATCTATCATAGGTTCATAGGTTGGTACTAGGCTATCAGCCCTAGGGCCTACACAAGCCTAGCCATAACATTTCCCTGGCTATTTCTTCCCACAGTAATTACTTCCCTGGACCCCTGTCTAGCAGGGTGACTGACATGATCCCTGGGATGAATTTCCTATCTCCCATCCAATCATCAAGGTTCCTTTTGAAGAGTGCCAAAGAGGTGCTCTGCTTGACATGTATGGGCAGTCTATTCCAAAGTCTGGGGTGTCTCTTGGTCAGGAACCTATCCCTCCAGTATGTTTTGTTCATTGTGATGACAAGGTTTAGATCCCTGGAATGTGTGTCTCTGAGGGATTGGGATTTATTTAAGTGTAGCATGTCCAACAGTTCTGGGTTTGACATGGCCTTGTATGTTAAGCAGAGATACCAAATGAGGCATTGTATTCTATAATGGGGTCTAATGAGGAATGAGTACAGTGGGACAACCTCCTTTTTTCTGGATGAAAAGCCCTTAGTGATGAGGTGTGCCACATAGAAGGATTTCCTGACTGTTGTGGCGATGTGGTTATCGAAGGTGAGACCACTGTCCACCTGTGTCCCTAAGTCTCTTATCACACTTTCTGTGTTTAGTGTACTGCCACCTATGTGGTAATTCACAGGTACATGTTTTTTTTCCCAAAGGGGATAACTATACATTTCTTGGCATTGAGCTTGAGCCCATGGCTCTGGCATCAAGCATCTGTTTCTGTAAGGCCCTTTTGTAGAATATCCACATCATTTGGGGATTCAATAATGGCTCCAAGTTTGCAGTCATCTGCAAACTTTGTTAGCCAGAGTCTCTTAGTGTTGGCCTGTACTTCAGAGAAGTAGATGCCAAACAAGAGCGGTCCCAGGACTGAACCCTGAGGTATTCCACTTGTCACTTGTCTGGAGCTGGATTTGGAGTTGGTGAGTTTTACAGTGTGGGTTCTGTCAGTAAGCCAGTTGGCAACCGATTGATTGACATAGGGACTAATGCCCAGCTTAGTAACTTTATCTATGATTCCAGAGTGGGGGATGGTGTTGAAGGCCTTGGCGATGTCCATATAGGCTGTGTGGACCACCTTACCCTTGTCCATTGCTCTGGAGACTGATTCGAAAAAGTCAATCATGTTCAGGAGACAAGATCAGCCCTTCACGAACCTAAACTGGGGGGGGTCCAGTGTTTGAAGGTTGCCAATGTCTTGGTTTATAAGTTCCATGATAATACATTCCATGGCTTTGCAGATCAGGCATATCAGACTAATGGGGTGGTAGTTCCCGGGATCCAAGGTGGATCCCCCCATGTGGAGTGGGATAACTGCAGCTGTGCGCCACTCAATGGGCATGAAGCCTGAGGTGAGACTATGATTAAACATGACACTTAGGTGAGGTGCCAGTTCATTTTGTAGTTCATGTAGTACACGGCCTGGGATGTCATCTGGTCCCATGGATGCCGTATTCATAGCTTTGGAGAGTATGGCTTTTACCTGTGTGGCCGTTATTACTGGAATTTGGCAAACTTTCAGTATTGAGATGGGCCCTTTAGGGGATAAGAGGATGGTAAAGTTTGCAGTGAATCGATCTGCCAGGATATTGGCAATATCCTTGGGATCAGTATATTTAATGCCATTCTGTTGTAGCTTATAGCAGATCTGAGCATTGCTATTTAGATTCTTGACATAGCTATAGAATGTCTTGTGGTTGTCTTTGGAATCTTTGGCAATTTTATTTTTGTAACTAGCTTTGGAGGATTTTATGAGGGATCTCAGCTTCTTACTGAGGCTGGTAAGGGAGTTTTTTGCATCCTGGGACTTTCCTCTTTTCTGCAACAGCTTCTTCCTTTTGTTGTAAAGTTTGTTTATGGCAAGGAACCACCAGATTGGCTTCCTTTTTTTGGAGGAGAACATCTTGGTTCTATTGGGGATGGCACAATTCATGTAAGAGTGGATGTGCTCATACAGTGCCTTAGTGTAGGATTCAGCAGTCGAACTTTCAGTTCCTGTCTGCATGGGTGTCTTGAAGTTTGTCACTTCTGACTTGAGTAGCATGAAGTTGGCTTTGGAGAAGTTTTTTATGGAGGTTTCCTTACTGGGAGGTGGGAGTGGGATGTGGATGTCAAGGGTGATTAGCTTATCATCAGACCTCACCAACGAGGGGGTGACCATAAGTGTGGAGCATCGATTTCCCATGTTGGCAATGACCAGGTCTAGGATATTGGAGCCCCTGGTGGGACTAAGGATAAGGTGATCCAGGGCATTGGAATTTATGAATTCCAAGAACCGTTGGGCAAAGGTGTTGGTACATGAGTAGTTTTCCCAGTTAATGGCAGGGTAGTTGAATTACACTCAGCTGTGATGCAGGACTAATGTCTGACATTTGCTGTATATTGTCAGACATTAGTCCTGCATCACAGCTGAGTCAGGACCTTTTATTTCACACATACAGGCCTAATTGAATTATAACACCTGGCACTATTTAAGTTGTATATCTGTAATGACAATAGTTGATAAACACATCTGTGGTAATAAGGAATAATCATCTGTGGGGGAATGTATGTATTCCCTTTTACACCGGTTTGAATCCCACATTGTACAAATTACTTTTAGCACTGTGTAAGTGCCAACAAAATACATGCAATGTCATCCCATTGATCCCTTCGAAGTCATGGCTTAAAAGTCATTTACCATTTCTGTGTTGACTACTGGACAAAGTGTGACCAGATATAATATCACGCATGCCATAAATCAATGCCAAATGCCACATCATCATCATCATCATTTCATAAACTCCCTTCTTTGTTTGACAATGCTTCTCTTCACTTACCATCATACAAATGCAGTTGCGCTTCTTGTGAAGCATTACAGCCATAGGCTGCTGCAGAAGAACTATACCTAGTCTTGGTATAAGCCTGAGGCTTTAAACAGCCTAATCAAGGCTGCCTCTAGTGTAACTGACATACCATGCATGGGGAAACAGTGTAAGCACTACTACATAAATTCATAGATAGGTTCATAGATTAGTACTAGACTAACTGCCCTTCTGGGCCATTTTAAGCTTAACCAATTACCCTATGTGAGAATCAAACCCTGCACCTTGTGTCTGTAAGGTAAACACCTTAACCATCATGCCAACCTCCCAAAAGTTCACCTATGGCCTATTTTGAATCGAGTACCATCTGATTTGAACAATAGTGCATCAGCCCACCAAGCTAAGACCTAAGGAGGCACAAGCAGGCACAACTAAACCAGTGGCTGGATGAGTTTAGAACTGCTGTCACCCCACCTCCCCCTCACCCCTGATGTGCAAATATACAGATCAAGCAACTTTAAATGCTATGGAATGATGTAGATTGCCAAGACGTGTATGCATAATGCTTTCATGTCTTTTCTTTCAATTACTATTTTACAGCTGCAGAGGAAATCTTGGCAAACAGTGAGGCACAAGCTGAGAGGCTGGAGCAACTCAGAGATGCAAGGGGTATGTATGCAGCACAACTGACCCTGAATGTAATAAAAATATTGTGATTCCATACATCAGTATCAAGTTTAGCATGCTTATCTTAACTGTAACAGCAATCATGCATGCTGTCTGCTGTAGCTTTTGGTAATTGTAGTAGGGAAGTGTAATAGTATATTCAGGTTATGTGAGTTCAATTCCCACTAGTAACCTATAGAGTGACATTAAATAAATATCATTTCTACATTTGACATGCAGCAATGTTGGCTTTAATGCCATGCAGTTAAGTTAATCTGCAGTATGTTTTAAAGCATATATAGAAGATCTTCATATTACAAGGATTATGTGTAACATTTCACAGTTATTTCTTTGGATTTTGAAAGTTCTATAGCTAGTATAATAATAAAATGATATTTACTGTAATGAAGCACAAAAGTAACATATCATGGTTCCGATCATCTGTTTTATTTTTTGTCTCACCCCACCCCTTATTTCTCCTTTTTGTGTGTTACATAGCTCACCACGTTACATATGTGTCTTCCAGACACACTCAATTTGGTTAAACTGTCTATACAACATGATTCCATTGTTGCCACCCATCTATGTTGTGGTGACAGTCCAAATTCATCAAATTTTCTCTACATGTGCACATTAATGTGTAGAAGAAGTGGAGATCTATGGTTCTTTCATAATTCTCTCCTGCAAATTCCTTTGCTTTGTTCTTCCCACTGCTTATCCCCCTAACTATTAAAAAGTCCGTAAGAAACTTGGAAGTCTTTATAGGCATAAAAGGTTCCTGACCACAATGGCCAAAATTACATTAGCACAAACCCATCTGCTCTCCACTCTACTATATGCCTCTCCAATTTTAACTAATCTAAGGAAAAACTGACTTATCTAAGCTAGAGGCATGTTATAATAAAATTGCTAAGTTTGCATCTGACTGCCCATGCCCATATAGAACACATCATTGTACAGCTTTAAGGATACTAGACTGGCTTGAGCTTCCCAGCATTATTCTTTACAACCAACTCTCCCTAACTCAAAAATTGTAACACAACCAACTAGAACCCCATGCACTACAAACTCTCATCCTTCCTTACAGTTCCAGCAGACCACTTCACTCTAACAACAAGAACTTACTCACCACCTCCAAGGCCAACAACACTGCAGGAGAATCTTTATTTTTCAATGATATATCTGGTATATGGAACTCCCTTCCTAACTCCAATCTCTCAGTCTCATCCACTAAACAGTTTAAGCCATCACTCAAAGCTTATCTAAAAAATAAGTGGCTATGTTCCTGTACTAACCCCTCATGAGTGCTCTGAAACATCACAGTATACCCAAAACATATCCAGCTTCTCCCCCGGTGTTTAATCCTTTATTCCTACCAACCTGTCTTAACCTTATATCTTGACATAAATCATACCTACAAATAATACTAGCTATGTTCAAAGCCAGGTTTTCTTGTCAAGATGCAACTAATTTGTATGTTCTTATGAATACTACATTTTGTTTACTTTATACTTTATTGATTATTGTAATGTGTGCATGAAAATTTACTGTTACTCATGGAACTTTTCCCCTCGGGCCTCTGCTGAAAAAGGACCTGTGTCCAGTTAGACTTTCCTGGTAAACAAATGTTAAATAAATAAAAATAAAATAAATTAGCATCAAGGGCTCAATTCCAGATGCCTCTCACATCATCTTTTATTCTGATGTTATATGTCTATGATGTGTTTAACCACCTACATCTTTACATTTCCCCCAGTTCTCATGGAGATATATTAGAAAGGCCAAAACAAATTATTTACATGGACATCCAACCCCACAATTATTACATATTTATCCGCCTTGTTCTGCCTGTCATAAGCCTGTTGTCCCTTTACTAACCCTTCTGCACCCCTATGTCAGTCACGTCATGCTGCAGAGCTTGGCAGCTTAGTAATGAGAGCACATCAAGAACACGTCTATGTATGCTCCATTACACCAAACATTGTTATGTGCATGCTCATCTCTCCTCATGTTCACCCCTTCACTCCCACCCGTCTTTATGTGTGTGTATCCACTAAGCTGATGGATGTAAAAGTCATCTCATGATTTCTGCATACTGGAATGACTCTGCTGATGGCTAATGCAAACATGTTACATGGAGTCAATCAGTGATCAGTGGTCCTGTAGTGCTCAAAGTTTTAAAATCTGCTGCAGGATTCCTTTTGTGTCATATTCACGTGGTGATGGATGAAATGTTCATCTAATATGATGTGGAAATGGCCCTTACTGTGAAGAAGCATACTGCACACACTTTTTCAGGATATCTGGCCCAACGCAAATAGTTACCAATATCTGCTGAGTCATAATAATCTTTTTCAACACATATACCACCCATTGTCATTTTGAGAAAAGTGTGTACACAATTAATTTGTAATTTGCAGTGATGCCTGCAAAATAGCAAATAGTTGTACAAGTGTATTGAGGTAAGCATTACTGATACAATTTGGGAATACACACACTTTATTGTAGTCATTGATTATTACATTTGTAGTTCAGATTACATTTACTTACTTAATAACATCCTGACAACATTTCTGAAAAAAAGAGAATCATCCATATTTTAATCCTGGCTTACCTGTGCTCTAACTAGGAGATGACTTCACTGCTCTTAGACATTGTGCCACAGAGAAAGCTAGGCAGCAGGTCATACCACTCAACTGTCCAGACTTTTGCAGAATATCGAGATTTCAATCTGTTCCTCATAAAATTTGTGGTTTTCTGGCAATTCACTGGGATGATCTTAGGAATAAAATCACTAAATAATGACATACATTTGAGTTTCAGACTTCATATCCTTTAGAAAATACAATTTAAGACAAACCCTGTTATTATAGCTACATTTTAAGTTTATAAGAGCAATATTTAAAATCTATCCCTACTTTTGGGCCCTTTTCTCCCCATTATGTCAGACTTTGCCCAGATTTCTTGGGCATAGAGTTTGAGGGGTATGTAACAGGTGTATTTTCCATGCTCTGTACTGTCCAGGTTGCTGATGGCTCCAACATTTCAAACTCAGAGTACAGCATGCACATCATTCTGCCAGCAATTTCTCCGATAACATATCTTGCAAGCCTGACACATGAAACATTATCAACAAACAGATGTATTTTGCAGTTAACCCCAATCAGGTCAGGTGATGTTTGTCTCTATTTGTGTACAGTTTGGCAATAAGCATGAGTAAACAATGCTACTGCACAAGTCCAAGCTGAATCCCTGAAATTTGAATCATGTATATGGTAATACTTTGCCCATCATCTGTGCAAATCAACTTCTTGGTAAAATGTTGTGAAGCGATGTTCAGCATGTCTAACTCTGGTTACTGGGCTGTAACCCTCCAATACATGGTAATGCATTCATAAACACAAGAGAAGGGCAGTGACATGTGCTTCACTGGACACATACATTATGATGTTTCTGTGTGCCCTGCAGCAATGCACTTCCAAATGATATATAAGTACTTGGGCCATTATCAAAGAGACTCCAGAATTACAGAAAATGACTGCATTACTACATTTGTATGGGTGTATAGTGACATTGGACATTGGTCATCCATAATCATATCCCACTGATATTATGTGCGTGTGTGTGTGTGTGTGTGTGTGTGTGTGTGTGTGTGTGTGTGTGTGTGTGTGTGTGTGTGTGTGTGTGTGTGAGTACATGTATGATCAACACAACATTCTGAGAAACAGATACACCTTTCTCACTTCTGCAATATGCATTCATGACAGCTTAGTTCACCTAGGTTGCCAGGATGTATTCATATGTCCTTTTCCAAGTTGCACTCACAATCATATCACAAGTCCTTGCTTTGGAAAAAAGTCTCATAACAGTATGTTACCTGTGACATTATGATGATGTCATCCACTATAAAGTGCAGTGTGACAATATTAAAGTCAGTCTTCTTTGGTGGTGTGATCATTATGTATTGTGTTCTCTAGACTGTGTGATTAGAAAGGTAGGGGTTCTAATCTCAAGTAAGTCAAATATGAGTCCAGGTCCTGCCTCACTCAATCAGCATTCTGAACATACTTTTACACTGTTAAATGACTCCACAGCAATTTCTTACAGCCTTCTAAACATACACTGATGATGTCATCCTCTATAAAGTGCACTCTGACAGTGTTAAAGACAGACTCCCAACACCGTGGAAAAATCCTACATCATACCACTGCACAAATGCATCACATCTACAGAGTTTAATAATTACAAACTGATAGTGAGTCTCTCACCCCTCTTCAAAATATTAGAGAAATGGATCGTATGCAGCTGATGCAATACCTAAACTCAAATAACCTGCTCTCAGAAACACAACTATTGTTCTACTACATTTTACCTGTATAATACATTGACAAAGAAACAATGGTCTGCTTGTGACCACCATGTTCTTAGACTTGTCAAAGCATTTGACATTGTCTGGCACCAGAAACTGCTCGTTTGACTCTGTTACAGGATTACAGTGTATATGAAGTGATAATGATAGAGGATATTTAGACCATTATTAGACATATCCATACTACTTTATATGATTGCTTATTGAGTAATAATATTAATTATGAGTTTTATAATTACTGCTTAGTTGAATCAGCATTGATTCTGTTTTTTCAAGGTTTAATCAAAAATACATAAGAGTTTAAATGACCAACCAATAGGACCTATTGTTTCTGGATGGGGGTGGCTTACAGAACCTTTGCTGATTTTTGTTGAAAAACATTTGAGAACTGTGTTGAATGACATAGATATGGTGTTGAGTGATACTAACTGGTTCTTGAATCAACTATATGGCTATACACAATGGTACCCTTTAAGTGAGAATACTTTATTTGTTGCACTGGACCCCTATTTAATGTAATTCCTAATGAGCTTGGTTTAGAGTTTGTCAGAGAATTTTTGAAAGGGGATAGTGGGTATGATGAAGTGAGGATTGACCAATTGTGTTTATTCATTGAGCTTATCTTACAGAATAATGTGTTTCTGTTTTCAGAGAAGTACTACTGACAAATAACTGGGGTAGCGATGGGGACCTCATGCACTAACATCTATGCGAATAGCATGCTGGCTCATTGGGAGACCAATTTTGTATTAAAAGGGAACAGATTTGTTTCATCCCTTGCCTTCTACTGAAGGTTTGTGGATGATATCCTTCTTTTATGCACAGGTGACAAGGAGGAACTCCATAGCTTTATTGAATATTTACACCACACTACCTTGTTTCTTAAATTTACTAAAACTACCTCTGACAGGTACATAGACTATTTGGATGTGAGTCTGCAGAAGGATGAATACAATAGTATCACAACTAGTAGATACAATAAGAAGCATCATAAGAACCATATATTACATAGGCAAAGCTTACATCCCCCTCATGTTTATAGGAATATAGTGAGAGGTCAACCTATGAGAGACTTTGATGCTTAAACAATAGAGAATATAGACTTGTTATAGAGCTTGTTACTATGAAACATGAGTTTGTGCAAAGAGTTATAAAGAGTCAGAGACAGAAGCAGAGATGTTAGATTTGAAAGATTTATGACCTGACAGAGCCAAGCCCTATTTTTCTGATAGATAGAGCAATCATTCTGTACAAAGTGAGGGACGGTTCAATATCAGGGGTGTACCTGTATCTTTGAGCTACCCCAGCAATATTCCTTCTGTTTGCAACATAATTAAAAACCACACAGTCACTCCAGTAAACACCAGGTCCCAATAAAGGCAATCTCAGTAAGTCCAAGTGAACAAGCCCCGATGTATAAAAACTGCTTTATTCACCAGTAGATTGAGCGTTTCGTATCCAATAACAGGGTTTGGGTTGGGAATAATTATCACAGCAAGAGGTGATAGGAGCTAGTAGGTGGGGGAGTGGCTAATCAGGTAGAAATGTAGAGGTAGTGGGGGAGGGTGGGAATTGGGGGCAGGGAGGGGAGCGCAGTGAGCCTGAGCATAGTGACGGTGAACGGAGTGGGGCTATTGCAAATCCCAAGGTTTTCTAGTCTGCCTTAGAGCAGCAGTTAGGTAGGTATTATGGCACTTTTTTTAAGCACTTTTTTTAAGCATTTAATTTTTTTTAGCTTATAGGTTCAATTTATAGGAAGTGAAGCCTTTAGATTATGTCATTTTGTATTACACTTTTTAAAGTTAGTATGCTATAGGTAAAACAATTTTTATACATACATATATATAAAACTATGCAAATATATAGATGTGCAAATATAACAAACATCATGTCCAAAATTCCTTTGTGGCATTAAAATAAAATACTATTAATGTGCTGTTGTGTGTTATTTTGATAGTGCCGTGTATCCTAACATTTTGTATATGTTTATATACTATTTGCTTTTATTTTAAGTGCTGTGGCTAGGGAAACATGGTCATTGAGCCCTGGGTATGTGCAAACCTCCAAACGTTGTTGCCACACCAATTCTCTGAACTCTAATCTTGTTTCCCAGTCTCCATCCCTCTCTTGTTTTTTTTACCTTTTCTAACCCAGAACTTGAAATCAGCTTTCTCTCACCTTAATACATGTCGATGTAAGGTATTTGTATCATTTTTTTCTGGTTATATCGTACATGCCTCCATAAATTCTCTGTTTGAGTGTGCATTCTGTATCACTCCTTTGGTTGTGCAATTGTACCTCTTACTTGTACAAAGTCTTAGTTGGACTGTCGGTATCCACAATTCACTCCTATTTGCTATAAAATTACATTGTGGACACCTTCCATATTTAAAGGTCCCCCCATTTTCCATCTCATTACTGTTTCTCCTGGACCCCCCCCCCCTCACTCAAGGATGTCCTTGAGATTCAAATTCCTTCTGAAACTAAATTTTAAAGGTTTTTGAAATACTTCACAACTGTTTGGCACCATACTGAACATTTGCCAATATTTATTAATTATTTTCTGCACCACTCTGATGTCCTTGTTATACGTTAATACCATATATGTGGTGCTCTCATGGGCCATGTCTCTCTCATCATGGATCTCCCTGTTGTTGTCCAGATGTTCCAAAGAACTGTCTTTGTTCATCAGTGGTGTGTACCTGGAACCCCACCCCATTAACACCTCATCTCATATCTTATGTATCAATGTGTCTGGGTATCCACTATCACCAAATAATTTCTCTATAAAGGCTAGCTCATTAATAATATCTTTCTTGTTGGATGTCATTCGTGCTATTTTAATCATCTGCCCTCTTACTATATTTCTCTTCTCCAGCATGGGGTGATTACTATTATAATGAAGGTACGTACTGGAAAAACATTCATTCCTATAAACCTGTGATATATATTTCCTGTTTAATGTGTCTTTTTTAATATTGAAATCCAAATAATGAACTTGTTCCTCACTAATTTCATGGGTAAACTCCAAAAAGTCTGTTGTCTTATCTATATAATTAATGAAGTGGGTGATAACTTTCCAGGGTCTTTGCCACACCCACAAAAAATCTCATCCAAAAATCTATAGTAAGATTTAATGAACTCCTTATATTGTGATTCAAAAACAATTTTTTTCTCGCAATATAGCATCACAATATTATCAAATATTGGGGCACACGATGCTCCCATGGCTACCCCATCTTATTGATGATGGTACTCCCCCTCAAAATAGATAAAGTTATTTTTCAGAACAAGTTCCATGTTTTCTAGAACCCATCTAAAGTCATTTGCAGTAAGAAAGCCAAATTCAATCACCATTTCTTCAAACCATCTTAACCCTACTTCATGTGGGATTACTGAAAACAGATCCCTAACATCTATGGTTATAAAAATAAACTCCGAGATGAATTCTAATTTCCCAATTTTCTGCAAAAAATCCCATGAGTCAATTAGTATATGTGGGTATAACTTATGAAACATTTTCAGTTTCTGAGCCACAAACATAGCCAATGGTTGTGTTTTGGAACTGGCCAATGTAACCACCAGTCTCATAGTGGGGTTTTGGTAGTTCTTTTGGCTCTTTGGGATGCCAAATATCCCTGGGATGTATGGCTTAGGCACATGAAAAAATTTAAATAGCTGTTTACTAATGCTACCCTGTGTAAAATTGTCCTCCAGAATCATATCAGTTCTCCTGTAGGATGTATATACTTTGTTTTGTGATATCTGGGTGTATCTCCCATCTGCATTTATGATGTCCATCATCTTCTCAGAGTACACCCAATTCTCCATAATAACCACCCCTCCCCCCTTATCCGGTTTCATAACCCTTATAGATTTATGACTCAATAGCTCTTTCAAAACATTCCTTTCTTTTGTTGCTACATTACCAACATACAGTTTTTCAGTTCTTAATGCATCTCTTACCTCACTAGTAATCAGTGCTTCAAAATTATTTATATCAGGGGTGGTGCCTAGATGGCCAACTGAGAGAAGTGAATTTTGAGAGCTCCATAAACTAGTATAATAATATAGGAAAATTTTATTATTTTTGAGTTTAAAATGTCAGAAAGCTATAGATAAACTACTAAACTACATAAATATCAATTTTGGTGGAGATATACAAAAATTTTCCTGCCAAGTAACTTGGAGATATATTGAGTCACTGAATATGAACAACTCAAGGAATTCTCATCCAGATGCTGCTTTGAAAAAAGAACTGCAGTTGATGACATCTACCTTACAGGAACTATCTTTGAAGATGGATGGCATTAAAAATGACTTAGAAAACCTCATATTGAATTCTCAGAAACAGACTGATACTCTTAAGGAACTATTACAGCAACACCATGCAAAAATAACAAATATAGAGATTTCTCTAAATGACATTGAAGGGAGACTCAAAGAGGAAGAATTCCAAAAGGAATTTCTGCTTAAACAGAATACATGGCTGCTTAACAAAATGAAAACAGGGAAAGGAGAAACAACATACGGATCTTTGGTCTGCCTGAAAACACTGAAGCAGAAGACATTATTTCATTCTTAACCTGGATTCCTGAATTTTTAGACTTGAAAGAGGGACTTTCATTTGGAATTGAAAGAGTACATAGAGCACTGAGGAAACCTGCTTCTAACTCAACAAATACTCCACATAGATCCATAGTTATAAAATGTCTTTCATTTCTGGACTAGGAACTAATATTAAAATCTGCTTGGAGAAAATATCCCTTAAAATACAATCAAAGCTTGAAAAGGTTTGGCAATGATTATTCTTCCAGAATACTAGAATAAAGGAAAAACATCTGGCCAATAATAAAACTGTTGAAACAAAACAACATTAAAGCACAGCTGGCCTTTCCAGCCAAGATAAAAATACTTTTTGCCAATGAGATGAGAACCATTAATGACTTAGAAGAAGCTACTATATTCATCAAAAGCAAAAACATAGTGTCTACCCCAGAAGAAATGGAATGGATGGCCCCTACTCTTAAAATAATAAAAGAAACAAATCCTTGGACTGATGCTAGAAAGAAGAAACAAAAAATTATTCCAATATAGCTGTCGCAAAAAAATAACTCTTACAACTACATCTCTCAAAGTATCAACTGATATGGTACATCACTTGTCATCTGTTTTTATTTAAAAAAATGATGGTTTCTTAAACAACTGAGAAACAGTAATGATTTATTCAGAATGTTCAAAGAGTCCAATAATTCTTCAAAAACAAAGGTAGGTCAAGATGGGATACAATTTATATTACATATAAGCCAAAGCAACATATAATACAAACATAGAAGTTTCTATTCCCCTACTTGAACTCGAATAATTATCTTGTTCATTTTCATTGATTTTACTTATAATAATTTAAGTAATTAATTAACTAATTCAACAAGGTACAATTCATCAGAGCTCAGACTGAAATGTAACAAATTAACATCATATATAATAGCAGTAACAGTAGAGTGTTTTGAAAAAAAATGCTGTCATGGAGACTAATGCCTTCTTCAGTTAAAGTATGATTTAGAAATGTCATGTATATCCTGGTTAAATAATAGTAGCAAGCTCTTAGTACAAATGTCATCAATATTCCACCTACATATAGTTAATATCAGTTATGACAGGTATCACAGCTATGAGTGCTGTTTGATCAGCCCTGATGTGGTGTGCATGGATGCAGTTGTATCTGGCAGCTTGTACAAATGTCAATTTTATTCTGTCTAAACATAGTTAATATCAATTATTGCAGGTATCATAGCTTTGAGTGCTGTTTGAGTAAGCCTAACATGGTGTGTGTGGTTGCAGCTGTGTCTGGCAGCTGTTGTATGTTGCCGTTTTTGTCTCCTGGAAGCTGTGGGTTGCGGCTTGTGATCGAGGTATACTGATGCTTGTGTATTTGGAAAAGACATTTGGTGTTTTTGCCTGGATCCAGGAGAAGGGGGTGGATAAAACTGTGATTTGGGATATTTTGGAGGAGAATAGTTTGCTTATACATCTGCTGAGTATGTGGTGGGAAGGCTGGAAGAATGTGTTATCTCTTGTTGTGGCGGCTTGTTGGGAGTATTTTTTTTTTTTTTATCTGTTTGCCCTCTGTTCTTTTCCTGACTGCTGCCTCACTGAGAGGGAGGACATTTAGGCTTGAA
Organism: Protopterus annectens; assembly: GCF_019279795.1. Lineage (NCBI taxonomy): Eukaryota > Metazoa > Chordata > Ceratodontiformes > Protopteridae > Protopterus > Protopterus annectens. Next base: position 1,538,141,308 of record NC_056732.1, read on the forward strand.
GTTGCAGTGAAGTGAAGCTTTGCTTCAGGTGCATTGTGAGTCTCTAGTATGCAGTACACAGACACACTAACAGAAACAGATGCTCCCAGGTTACTATGGTAACAGAGACAGAGGGACGATAATGCTTAAAGGCTCTGAGGAAGTTTTTGGTCTTAAAAAAAAAAAAATAAAAAAATATATATATATATATATATATATATATATATATATATATATATATATATATATATATATATATATATATATATATATATATATATAATAAAAGGGCTGTTTTAAACCACATGTACACATGTACACATATTGATGGTCACCCAACACTTCGTTTAGCTCATTAAGTTGATTCTTGATAAAATAAATGAATAAATAATAAGCACAATTTTATATTTAGAATGTATTTTGTCCAAACACATTAAGGACTTAGATAAGAGTGGAAGTCTGAGTTATTGTGAAAGACCTAGAGCACTTGGTCATCTGCAGTACCCTTTGTAGTGGTCTGGGAGGTGAGCTTATTTGGACGTGTTGAGCATATGGGGAAAGCTGATTCTAGGGGTGTTTGTGGTTGCTGGGAAGTGCTAGAGAGTCATCAGATTTCCTTCATGGAAATATCTGTGCAAATGGAAGGTGTGTTGAGTGGTTCACTGGCAGAGTGGCCACTGTATGGAACAGGCTGGCAAACTGGAACAGGACAGATATTGGTTTGGATATTTTAAGAACAGCCTGGAAACACACCACATGAACTAGTGAATGGTATTCTGGCAAAACTGGATTGGCATTGTTGCCGGTGCTTGAAGTACTGACGTGTGTATGTAAGGATGGAAATATACTTATAACAAATAAGAAACTAGAAGGGTCTCGTAATTTAAAATCTATGGACTGTATAAACATGCTTGGAAGGAGCTAATAATAAGAATAAGCATTACAGCTTGTGGACTCTCAAATAACTAAGCAACAGCCAAAAAAAACACACAATAGTTATGTAATGTATGATTTTAGTAAATCTAGATATAAAATATATAATCATTATATAAGATGAAGCAGTCTGCTGAAGTTAGGCATTAAATATAGGTTTTAATAACATGGGCTTGTGTATAATAACACTACTGCTTAACTTGTCATAAATGGCATACACTACATTGAACATCAAGGGGAAGCATGATGATTTTCTTATATAAGTAAATGTGCATAACAAGTAGTGTAATTGCTTTAACTTGAATTGTAGTTTTTGTAACCCATCTTGACCATATATAATACTTAAGCGGTTACCAAAGTAACAAATGCTTTATACATGACATCAAACTGACAAAGTTGTTCAAGAGAAATAATAGAAGCCTGAACTTGAAATGCCACAGAATGTAAAACTTATATTATGAACAAATAGTATTAAACTGACAATAGACACTCAGTTTAATAACATGGGCTGGTGTATAATAACACTACTGTTTTAACTTGTCATAAATGACATACACTATATTGAACATCATGGGGAAGCATGATCATTTTCTCATATAAGCAAATGTGCATAACAAGTCATATAATTGTTTTAACTTGAATTGTGTTTTGTAACCCATCTTGACAATACATAATACTTAAGCTGTTACCAATGCAACAAATGTTTTATACATGACATCAAAATGACAAAGTTGTTCAAGGGAAACAATAGAAGCCTGAACTAGGAATGTCACAGAATATAACAATTACATTCTGAACAAATAGTATTAAATTGACAATAATCACTCAATTTAACCTTTGCTGATTATACAAAATAGAATGTTGCCATTTTAATCTAAAAACTTTCAGTATATGCCATAAAATGGGAATTTATAAATATGGAAAGGGAATTTGTAATCATTAATCACAATAAGTGATTTTTTGTTTTTAACCTATAATTTCATTCATTTTTATAATAAGAAATGACAGATATGAAAATCCTTATTTGCAGGAAATTGGGGGAGGTGCACTGATAATTAAAAGGCACTAACTTTCATCAATATTCACATAAAACAAACTCGATGCTTTAAGTAAGTTAGTAACAACCAAAGTAATTACTTAAATGCTGGCAAATAATGAAATATAACTTCTTATATATCCAGTAAAATACATTGTATTATAAACATAAGGTATAAATATCATTACCGTCTATTTATATAAGTAATACGTTTTGAAAGACTTCATCAATAAGGGTGAATATGTTAAATAACTGTGTGTTATAATCTTTTACTGAGGTTTTATATATATAATACATCCTACTTTACCATGACTGAATTGCTTGCCATCTGTCTTTCATGTAAATATTGCTTATACAATAAGTAGACATTTATATTGTATTAGAATTCTGTCTAATCTACAATAGTACTATATCTGTTCAAAATAATATAAATATTGCTTATTCCTATTACAAATGTTCTCCATATGATAATTCAATTTACGGAGCTCAGCTGTTCTGGATTGTCAAGGTATGAGTGCTAATCTGATGGACTTCCGTTTATCCATCAAATTAGGAATGATTTTCATTCCATGTCTAGTGCGGATCTTGGATTTGTTAACATTTTTTAATTTAAATTTATTTCACAAAAACATTTTTAGCATGCCTGACCAAAACATAATTTACTGGTAAACAATCAAAGTATAAAACTGATAATTTCCTTTAAAGGCTCAAACATATACTTTAAAGTTATCTGAGGAAAATGTTTAATAGTCACGATAAAACAAAAAATACATAGTCTAAATAACCTAAGATGGATTTAACTTTATTATCTTTAAATACCAATGGCTTAAACAATCCTAGCAAGAGATCAAATTTACTGAAATATTTAAAACCGAACAAAGCATAAATTGTCTTCCTTCAAGAAACTCATTTCAGAACAAATGACCATTACAAATGGAATCCTAAGGAATATATGACATTGGCACAATCCACTTATACGACAAAGACAAAAGGGGTAACAATTTTATGGAAAACAAATGTGATTAATGCAGAAATCATTTATAAGAATGAAGATAAAGAAGGCCTTATGGCATTAGTAATACTTAAATATATTAACAGAATATGGACCCTAGCGAATCTATACTGGTTCCCAGGCATTGGAACAGGAACTGTTAAAAAATACTTGGATTTCATTTCCAATAATTACAAAAGCAACTTAATATTGGGAAGATATTTTAACTGTATATTTGATATTTCTGAAACTTCAAATAAAAAACCTCTGCATACATCTGCTGTATCAAAAGCTTTAAACAAGTGGGTAGAATCATTTCATCTGGTAGATACTTTCAAATTTAAAGAAGGTAAATCTCTGTTATTTTCCCATCAAGATCACAAATTTGGTACCCAACCTAGAATAGATAAAATATTTGCTGCCCATGACTTTCACTCTAAAATCATAAATTTTTCAATCATGTCCTGCCCCTTTTCAGACCACAATTCATTGATACTAAAACTTCAAAATGGGTACAAACCATTAATCTTTAACTCCAGAATTCCAGCATATATAACTAAAGTCAACGAGTTCAAACCCTGGTTATTATCCGAATTACAGTTCTTCTTACATATTAATTGCACCACAGAGATAAATAAAATAATGATATGGGACTCATTAAAAGCTTACATATATGATAAAACCCTAACTTGGTATAAAAAAAAATCAGAGAATGGGATTCTGAAGTATTAGACCTACAATCCAAACTTTTGTTGGTAAAAGTTGAAAAACATCAAAATCATTTGGAGATGAAAAAGAAAGTAGAAGTATTAAACAATAAATGCAATGAAATTTTAACACATACAACAGGTTTAGCTTTAGAAAAAACTAAAAATTAATAGCTTAGCCACTTCTCCCAAATATCCACATACTTTATCCACAAGAATCAAAATACAATCAAAAGCTAATAACATTAAAAGTATCTTCCATTAAAAGAAAGAGAAAAATGTCTCAAATATAGGTGACATTCTTGATGCCTATAGAAATCAATATATGGAACATTTCCAAAAAAAATATACATATAAATCAATTAAATCTAGATGAAAAATGTTCTAATATAAAAAAATACCAGAAAAATTAAAACTAGATCTCCAAGCACCCATATCCTACAAAGAAATTACAGATACAATAAAATAGGGTAAAAATAATAAAGCTCTAGGTATAGATGGCATAATAATGGAAATATATAAACTTTTTCCTTCAAAGATACTATCCCTCTTCAATAAAACTCTATTAGAAATTCAGTCACAAGCTTTAATACCACCATCCTTAATCACACCAATCCTAAAGGAAAACAAATCCCCAAACCTCTGTACCTCATACAGACCTATATCATTATTAAATAATGACTATAAGATATTTATGACAATATTAACTAACAGAATGAAAAATCCACTATCCAAAACAATAATGATCAAACTGGATTTATATATCATAGACACACACACACATGACAATATTAAAATGATAATTTCTCTTATAGATTATGTTAATAAAGAAAATAAAGAAACACTCAAAATTGGCTTAGATATACAGAAAGCCTTTGATTCCCTAAATTGGGATTATTTATTCAAAATCCTAAGACTATGGACTATACTTGCAATTTCAAGGAAGTGTATAACAAGAAGATGGAATACAAATGCAATACCAACTTTGGAAGACTTCTACAGCCTACTGAAGACCACAGCATTATTGTAAATTAAAAATTAAAGAACTAAAAATTTATCCAACGCCATTTATCAACAACCCTTGGGGAAAAGTCTTAACATTGATAGACACTATACAATAATTGATCAGACACTCTGATAATGGATTGGACAAACTCATAAAGTAACTGTATACATTAAGACCTGTTATGGTGTCAGGCTAATGTAAATAGTGTACACAGTTATTTAAGATGTTATGTATAAATATCATGGAAGTCATTCAAATGGATCTGAAAAATAAAAAAAAATTCAGAAAAAAATGATTTATATCACTGTATATTGGAGGGTTCCAGGTACTTCTCCTTCTCAAGCCCATATCTCACATGTTTGAATTGTTTTTTCCACAAATAATCCAGGTTTAACGTCCTAGTAAACAATTTATATCAATTGTAATATTAGCTATATCTCCTTTCCTTTTAGGAATGAAAGTAAAACCTTTCTTAAAAAGGGAAAAATGTCCATCAGTAATGTGTATGTCAGTATAATTGAAAACATTGAAATTATCTTTGGTACATATGTTACCATTAGTAATGACAGTCTCATTGTTTCCCCACCTACTCAACCTTGTATTAGATTGTAGTTGCATATTCATTATAGGTTTTGGGGTCCCTGATGAACTACCCCCCAGTCCAACATCAGCGTCATTCTTGTCATACCTCATGACCTCTATGCCCACCCCATTGGTGCTGGCATATACTGTATTCTCTACCTCCTCTGATATAGGTTCATAGGTAGGTACTAGGCTATCTGCCCGAGGGCATTTATAAGCCTAGCCAGAGTGTGTCAGCTTTTGCTACCCCATTGATTAATTAACTGAGCCTCTGTCAAGAAGAGCCAATGAAGTGATCCCAGGGGTGTATTTTCTGTTACCCATCCACTCATCAAGGTTGCTCTTGAAGAGTGTTAGTGAGGGGCTCTGCCTAAAGTAGTTAGGAATTTTGTTCCAAAGCATAGGGAGTCTCTGTGACAGGAATCTATCACTCCAGTATGTTCTATTTATTGTTGTAGTGAGGTTTAGCTCACTAGAGTGAGTGGCTCACAATGACTTGGATTTCTTTAGGTGGAGCATGTCCATCAATTCTGAGTTGGACATGGCTTTGTAAGTCAGGCAGAGATCACCTCTGAGTAAGCGATATGTCACTGAGTACAGCCGGAGTTTTTCCAGTCGGGCTGCATAGGACATATGTTTGAGGCCAGTAATCCACTTGATGAAGTACTTGTGTGGTCTTTCCAGCTGTTGAAAGTGTCTTGTGAGGTACATCCCAAATGGAGCATTGTACTCTATGATGGGTCTGATGAGTGACGAGTAGAGGGGCACTATAACCTCTTTATTTCTAGATGCAAACCCTTTAGTAATTAGATGGGCTACATAGAAGGATTTCCTAACTACTTTGGCAATATGATTGTCAAAGGAGAGATTACTATCTACCTGGTCCCCAGATCTCTTATTACCTCTTCTGTATTAAGGGGGCTGCCACCTATGGGGTAATTCATGGGTGTTTTGTTTTTCCCAAACGGGATGACTATGCATTTTTTGGCATTTAGCTTGAGACCATGACTTTGACATCAGGTGTCTGTCTCAATAAGGCCCTTTTGGAGAATGTCTGTGTCAGCCGGAGAGTCAATTATGGCTCCCAGTTTGCAGTCATCGGTGAACTTGGTTAGCCATAGTCTTCCTGTGTTTGCCTGTACTTCTGAGAAGTATATGCCGAACAGTATGGGTCCCAGGACCGAGCCTTGTTGGATACCACTTGTGACTGGTTTAGAGTTGGACTTGGAACCCGCTATTCTTGCTGTGTGAGTTCTGTCTTTAAGCCAGTTGGCAACCCATCTCGTGATGTAGGGGCTTATGTTCAGGCTGGTGGTTTTTTCTATAATTCCTGAGTGGGGAATGGTGTCAAAAGCCTTGGCGAGGTCAAGGTAGGCTGTGTGAACCACCTTCCCCTCATCTATGGCCTTGGTGACTGTCTTAAAGAAGTCAATCAGGTTTAGTAGCATGATCTGCCCTTAAAAAGCCGAACTGGGTCAGGTCAAGTGTTTGGAGATTCCCACTGTCTTTGTTAATGAGTTCCATGATGATGCACTCCATAGCCTTGCAGACCAGGCTAGTTAGGCATATGGAGTGATAGTTACCAGGGTCAGTTATGGCTCCTCCATTGTGGAGTGGAATAACCGTTGTTGTGCGTCATTCTATAGGCACGTAGCCTGTGGAGAGATTGAGGTTGAACAGTGTGTTTAGGTGGGGTCTTGGCCTCCCCGTCACTTGTGCATATGAGGGTTGTGTGTATAAATTCCCTATTCTCTTTGATCTCCTATGTGGGGAGTTCTCTAAAGGGTGATTCCTTCCCTCATTATTCCTGTCATGAACATCTACATTATATTCATTGAACTCCTGTTCAGTATTCCTTCTGTTATTTCCATACCAATAATGTCCATTCCTTTCATAATGTTAATTCACCCTATCACCTTACCTTCATTGTTTATGACTCACACAATAAGCTTTCTCTTCTGCATACTTCCTCTTATCCCCTTCTAATTTCCCTAATTTCCACTTATGATTCTTCTTCATGGCATTACCAATGTCTTTAAAAATCAACAAATACCTCTGCTTGTGTTTGTTTATCATAAACAATAAATCAGCTTGAATTTTCCTGTTTAACATTTCTCTGTCTTTCTGCAGATCGCACATTATAATATCATTGTTTTTGATAATTACACTCATTACTGTGATGCCACATTCATTAAAAATATTCACAATCTCATGAAAAAAATCAGAAACAATAATAGTATTGTTTGGAAATTTGTTACACCTTAGTCCCTTTGGTACCTGTTTAATACATTCATTAAGGTACCAATTGTCCCTTAGTAATGATTTGAATTTCAATGTCTTTTCTTTTAATTTATTACACATACCTCCAAACAAGATTTGTCCATTTGAGTACTCTTGCTAGTTTGTCTCAACCGCTGTTACAGTTTGGTGTAACCAATGATTTAAATCAATGTTAGTGTATTTTTCAGTCTTATTAGCTCTGTGGTTGATGTTAACCCCTGTTGTCTGCATGGACGTTGCCGGGAAATTGTGTATGTAGTGTCGTGATCTAGAGTCCCAGATAGGCTAGGAGTCCTGTCCCTCCTACAATTCTTCCTGGAGCAATCAACTGCCTTCCTGATTCTGTTGGCCACACAGAATAGAAGTATCTAACACAGCATCACTGTTCTCCGGGTGTGAGAACATATGAATGAGCCTTGTGAGTTCCCCAATAAGACCGTTCACTCTTCCGTCTGACTGAGATACTCCTCGGTTACCCAGTGCTGCCATTCCATAAAAAACACACCAATAACCTGAAAACAGAACTCCTTGAGCCAAAATAGACCAATAACCACACAATCACTCCAGTAAACACCAGGTCCCAATGAAGGCAATCTCAGTAGGTCCAAATGAACAAGCCCCGATGTATAAAAGCTGCTTTATTCACTAGTAGATTGAGTGTTTTCATATCCATTAACAGGAAACTTCATCAGAATCTAAAACCATTTCCTTTCCATTTTTATATCCCCTCCCCATCATACATTGTTTCATTTAAATCAATTCTCATGAATAAAATATCTATCCACCATAATGAATCCCAAATGCAACAGTAAAATAAATGACTGGGACCAATTCACTGAAAGCTCAATTCACTGAAAACTCATTTCACTGAAACTCATTTCATTGAAAGTTATATAATTAATTTTCCCCACTGTAGTGCGATCTTGGAGTTAGTATATATAGTAAGGGGGGGTGTGGGGGGCACAGCTCCTCACACTGGGGGGTAGTTTGGTTATATGTTGTCTTCTGAAAGAGTTATTTATTGCACTTGTAAGTATCCATCTGTATACTTTAAAACATTTACAATATGTAGAGGACTATGCCCCCCCAGATCACACTACAGTGGGGAAAAGGCCATATATAACTTTCAACAAAATTAGTTTCAGTGAAGTGAGCTTTCAGTGAATCGGTCACAGGAAACTGACTTTCAGTGAAATGAGTTTTCAACGAAGTGAAGTAGACCCATATATATATAAATATATATATGTGTGTGTGTGTGTGTGTGTGTGTGTGTGTGTGTGTGTGTGTGTGTGTGTGTGTGTGTGTGTGTGTGTATGTATGTATGTATGTATATATATATATATATATATATATATATATATATATATAAACATATGCAAATATATAAATGTGAAAATATAACAAACATCATGTCCAAAATTCCTTTGTGGCATTAAAATAAAATACTATTAATGTGCTGTTGTGTGTTGTTATTTTGGTAGTGCCATGTATCCTAACTTTTTGTATATGTTTATATACTATTTACTAACATAATTAAAAACAATTGGTGCATTTTGATATCCGATGATAAGGTGAATAATATAATAGGAACTTCACCTAGTTTCAGATTTAAGAACAGGAAATCAATCAAGAGATTACTTTGTTACAATAGACATAAAATATTATAGATCATAGCCAGTTAGGAACATTTCCCTGTGGTAGATTCAATTGTTGCCATCTTATTGACAACAGCGTGGTATTTATACACCCTGAAACTAATAAAAGGTATTGTTTTAGAGTGTCAGCTACTTGTACTTCTAAACATCTTGTGTATTTAGCTCAATGTGAAATATGTAAAAAAATTTATGTTGGTAAGGTAGATCGCACACTCTTAGAATGTATGAGGGAACGTATTAAGGATATTAGAGAGCAGACTGAGAAGAACTCATTAGCGAGAAATGTTCTGGAGATGGGGAACTCATACTTCTAAGTTTAAAGTTATTGAAATATTGAGGGATGATGGAAGATTAGGGGATTTAATTAATGAAATGGAAAGTAGAGAATTGTACTGGATTTTACAGTTGCAAGTAGACGAAAAATTTGGTTTAAATGGTAAGGTCTCTTTAAGACTAGCCTTAAAACAAAGGGTTTTAAACAAGTGATATGTGTTTAAATTATGATCCATCACATGATTTTTTTAAGTTGTTATCATTGGATGTTTTAAACTGAGATGCATTTAATCATCGCTTGATTTACATTTTATATGGTCTGATGAAGCAGATTGAGTATGTGAAAGTGCTTATCGTGTTTGCATATTGTAAAGTCCTCTAGTCTTATACAGTGTGTGTTTTTTATTTATGCTGCTTGTTGCTCATTTTTCTGGTGTTTCTACAACATTTATTAATAACCTCCACATCTCCACTCACCATGCTAGTTTAGTTCAGTATGCAGATGACTCAGCATTATTATGTGCAGCCTCAACAATAAATAAGCTCCAAGACATTACCCAAAAATCATTCTCATCTATAGAAACCTGGCTCAAAGAGTGAAACCTCTTACTCAATCTCAAGAAAACTAAGTTATTGCATTTTACTTCAAAAAGTTGACAAAATTAAAAGCAATCTTTTTACCATAAAGTCAGCAAATAATACTGTCATAGAAACTATAATTCACAGTAAACTTCTAGGCGTTATAATAGATAGCAATCTCAAATATGACCAGCACATACTGCACACCATTTAATCTACACATCAGTAACTAGGCTCCCTTTATAGAATCAATGGATTTCTTACAGATACTGCAAGAAAACCTTCTCACTGGCAACTCTCTAATACGTAGCTCCTATCATAACAAACTTAAACAATAATCAAAGAAAGAAACTTGCTTTCTGCTACAATAAAGTAGTTACATTTGCCCCCAGTCTCCCTTATAGGACCTACCATTGTCATAGCTTAAAGCAATTAGACTGGCTCGAACTATACAGCCACCTAACATACTCACAACTAACTACAGCAGACAAACTCAGTCATCATCGAGAAAAATGCCCACACTTCAAAACTTATCACTGCCCTACTGTCCAGCAAGGGACATCCATTATAGTAATAAATTCTTACCACTCATATACAAGTCAAATAATGTTTCAGGAGAAAACGAAGAAATGGAACCCAAAGCAGTGTCAGGAACAACAAATGTAAAAAAAGTAAGTCACACTGCTACTGCACAGACCAAATCCACTTTATTGTTGCACGATACCACAACAACACAAAACTTTTCACAGCAAACATGAAAAACTCTACAGCTTATACTGCACACACAAATTTGCACACACAGATTGAGTGCTTTCTTCCCTTCAAACAGGGACTTCATCAGAATCTGGTGTCCAATTACCTATTCCCCTTAAATAACCAACAATTAAAGGCAACACCTCATAGATTAACACATCTTTAACCCTCCCCCAATAAATATACCCATCACTCTAGAAGAGTACTGAACACATACACAACTTTTTCCTAATGTCTGTTAAAATCAATCTATAAAAATGCTTTTGACAAATACTAAAAACAACATCTAAAAATACATATATAAAATATATAATGAATATACAAAAAATGTAAACAATGTAAAACATGGCTATACCAAACAGCTAGCTTTCCTATTTAAAATAGGCTTAATTGAAATCATTTCATTAAGTCCTGGACTTTGGCTTGCTTATAATTTTATCTGCCATATGACCTCTCTTTCCTCTATGTAGCTTTTAAAATCTCCCCCTCTGGGGTTTGCCAAAACCCTCTCCAGGATGGCAAACTTAAAACTGAAAAAAGTGGGACAACTAGTAGAGTGTTTAAATGGGGCATTATTATTATTGCTGGTGGAAATTTGGTACATGTGTTCATATATCCTGTCCCTTAATCTTCTTTCAGTTTTATCAACATAAAAACAGGATGAACACATGGCCAAATATATCACACCTTTACTCTGGCAATTACCATTACTGAACTTTATCTTAGTTTTCAACATGTTTCCAAGTGTCCACGTGTTACATTATCTTTGGTATAAATATGTTTACACTGGGAGCAGTTTCCACATTTTTGTACCATATTTATCAGTCCTTTTTGGGACATTTTCAAAGCTTTTCTTAAGGTTTACCCCAGTCTTAAAAACAAAATTAGGTCTAACACTCACTACTGACCACAACTTTGAATTGTTCCTTAAAATAGCCCAATTATTTTCAACAATCTTTTTCATCTCATTTGCCTTGTTACATAAAGGGACTACCATAGCTCTCTCAAATTCTTTGCTCACTTCCCCTTCTACTTGTACATCATTTCTGATACCTTCCGGTCTACCTAACAGAGGTTTATATATTTCTTCCCCCACTCCTTCCTAACATAATCAAGGTTTTCTTGAATAATCTTATTGGGGTATCCCCTTTCTTTAAATAAAGTAACTACTTTTTGTAATTCACTTTCTATATCTTCAAAATGGGATGTCATTTGGGCCACCAGAATGAGTTGCCCCTTAATAATGCTCTTTTTTTGATGTATTGGATGATTACTGGAGTACTCTAAATATGAATTACTGAAGGTAGACTTCCTAAAAACCTTAGATTTAAAACCATTATTTTCCTTTAGAATATAAGTATCCAAATAATTGATATCCCTCTCATTGTATCCAAAAGTAAATTTTAAAAATTCTGTGGTACCATTCAAATATTCAACAAATTCCATAATCTTGTTCTCTGGACCCTTCCATAAAATAAAAATATCATCCAGGAACCTAACATATAAATTCATGTACCCAAATAAAAATCACTTTTGAAAACAAAATTATTCTCCCATTCAAGAAGGACCAAAATAGCATATATGGGGGCACATGAGGCCCCCATAGCTACTCCTTTGTGCTGTTTAAAATATTCTCCTTCAAAGAATATATAATTATGGTCCAACACTATTTCCATAAACTCCAACACTAAATTAATTTTATCTTCAGTCAAACTAGTATTTTCATGCATAATAGCATTAAACCATTCCATCCCTTCCTGTTTGGGAATTGAAGTATACAAATCAACAATGTCAATTGTAACAAAGAATAGGTTTTCGTCCCATAATGAGTCCCCCAATCTCCCCAGAAAGTCCCACAAATCCTTTAGTAGGTGTCTAGTGTTGTACACAGTCTTTTTCAACCATTTATCTATCACAACCCCATATAGGTATGTTTTGGAACCCTGTCCTGATACAATGGGTCTAAAGGCCAACTTATTAAGCCCTTTATGTGTCTTAGAGATCCCAAAAATGGTTGCCACTGTGGGGTTTTTAACTTTCAGAATATTGTATACATCTGGGGAAATCCTCCCATTAGTCAGATATTCTTCCAAGTAAAAATCAATCAGATGTTGACTAATATTTATCTCATTAATGGATGAAGGTAAATAGGTGGATAAATCATAGATTTAGACAGATTAAATTACAAGCAAGCCAAAGTCCAGGACTTAATGAAATGATTTCAATTAAGCCTATTTTAAATAGGAAAGCTAGCTGTTTGATATAGCCATGTTTTACATTGTTGACATTTTTTGTGTATTCATTATATATTTTATATATGATTTTTAGATGTTGTTTTTAGTATTTGTCAAAAGCATTTTAATAGATTGATTTTAACAGACATTAGGAAAAAGATGTGTATGTGTTCAGTACTTGTCTAGAGTAATGGGTATATTTATTGGGGGAGGGTTAAAGATGTGTTAATTTATGAGATGTTGCTTTCAATTGTTGGTTATTTAAGGGGAATGGGTAATTGGACACCAGATTCTGATGAAGTCCTTGTTTGAAGGGAAGAAAGCGCTCAGTCTGTGTGTGCAAATCTGTGTGTGCAGTATAAGCTGTTAGAGTTTTTCATGTTTGCTGTGGAAATGTTCGTGTTGTTGTGGATTCGTACAACAATAAAGTGGATTTGGTACAAGCAGTAGCAGTGTGACTTAATGTTTCAGGGGACTCGCTCTACTCCCAATATGTTGCTAAACTCTGGAATAGTATCACCACACAAATAAAACTCTCCGCCACACTCAACAGTTTTAAACCACTGCTTAAACAACATCTGGTGCTGCACATGCTCATCACAAGGTTAAGACTTTGTGCTCACCATATGATACTCTCTAAATACTCTCCTTAAACAGAACATTCTTAACCTCTTACAGAAATGACAAAACAATTTTCATACATAACTGCTGCCTGTACAATGCACTAGGTTGCAGGTGGGTTATCTCTAAAATCTTAGCATGTATAAATGTAACTACTGTATGTGTATACATGTAAACAGAAATGCTACTACTCTGTGTTTAACTGGAACTTAGTATAATGCAATGTAAGCAAATAGAGATTTTCTCCCTGGGCCTCAGCCAAAAATGGGTATTACCCAGTTGAACTTTCCCAGTAAACAAAGCCAAATAAATAAATAAATAAATAAATTAGGGATACTGCTAGTGTTAAGTGCTGCGTTCTGCAGATCAACTTTAGGACCTTGAAAGTTTAATAGCTCGAATGCATACGGATCGAACCATATGCATCAAACTATTAAACAATCTAAGTCCAAAAAAAAATACACAAAAAATAAATTTAAACTAGTGTAGGCAAGCCCCCCTCCACTCCCCACACCCCGCTACTTAAATATACAAACTCTGAGATCGCACTACATTGAAGTAAATGAAAATCTTCTCCTACTAAGATTTCCATTTCCATTTTTGATATTTTGCACTTTCAGTGTACTCGTGTCAAGAATATCTTATTTGATATTCTCAGACTTTGAGCACATAAAGTAGACCCTTGTTCTGCAGGTTCTGTAACTAAACAGGTAGGGGGTTCTAAACCCACCGCAGTTAACTTGAGTGTGCTCGTGCATATGTGTGTGTGTGTGTGTGTGTGTGTGTGTGTGTGTGTGTGTGTGTGTGTGTGTGTGTGTGTGTGTGTGTGTGCATTCAGCTATTAGTCTGGAGAAAAATTTACACCAGGATGTGAGTCCACAGATATGTCAGACACTCCTACCGAAACATCTTCTTCTCAACATACACTGATGATGTCATCCTCTTGAAAGTGAATGCTGACAGTGTTGCAATTAGATATCTGTAGTGGTGCTAGTCTTACACTGTATGAAATACAATTCCTATTCTTACACAGGTGTGGTGTTCAAATCTAAACTCAGTCAACTGATGTGTGTGGATGGTGTTATATTACGGTCATTGTATGATGTTTTGAATCCCTTATCATTTGAGTCATGCTCAAGAGAACCTTTTACATAGAGCCCTGAATCAAGCATCCCCTTTTTCACTCTGTCCACATAAAATTAATTCTGCAAAACACTGACTATGTCATAATCTTAAAGATACATACACACATTGTGAAGCAAATCCCCTTCATGACCATCTGCACGTCATCTCCCAACCACTGGATGTGTGATTGCTAATTCTGTCATAGGGTCGTATGCATCTCACATATGGACAGAGGCAGTCTGTATTAACTGAACTACATACACACATACACACACACACACACACACACACCTCTACTATCTTTCATCACATACATACATATAGTAATTTGTGTTTAAATGGTATAATGGCTAGGATTTTATGTGCTCTTGGCCAGTAGCCTAGTAATGACCCTCTGATCATTGCACATGTCAATGCTGTTCTCACCCACATGTGCTATGTTGAGGTGTAGATGTACTGTCTCCCTACAACAGTGTATTCCAGTTTGTAATTAGAGCTACCATATTGATGGCCACTGCTGTTATTTGGTTACATGTTTCTTCCATAACAGCTGTAGCAATATACCTCCTGAGGACTGTTGACAATGAATGAAGCTATGCATATTTTGCCTTACTAAGCCATTTGTTCCTATACTGCAGTATATTAACAATCTACATATTTGTTGTGCAACCATCACAGTGATAGATGCAGTATGGCACAGGTATGCATGTGTATACCTAACATCTGGAAATGTCTAACATACAGCAATATTATGTCATATTGATTACATGGACACATGCGCCTGAATTCATCCACATGTTGTAATGCTGTTATATACACAAACGTATGACATGTTGGGATTCACTTACACCCTTGAGAAATGTATTGTATGTAGTATAGTACTGTTATATAGTACTGTTATTTACAAGAATTATACAGGTATTCCTCAGAATCATAGTGTGACTGTCAGCATTTGTTTCATGAATTGATGTTCTTCATGTTTCACTGTTGCAGTCATCACATTTGGGTTATCCCTGCTGGGGTAGCCCTCTGCTGGCCTTAATACCAGAGGCTTAGTATTTCTGCATCGGTTGCTGTCGCTTGAAGACTGACGTCAGGTCATCAGTGGTATAAAGGAAGGCAGCTGACATCATTACATCAGTCTTTTTGTCGTGGAATCCAAAGCAGAAGCAGTTCACATGAGTGATGGTCAGCCACTACCTGAGTTTCATTTCTGAACTGAAGTTGAAGTCTTCTAAAGCTAAGTACCCCATTGGGGATATTTTTTTCTTGCACCAACCGATGTCAGAAAAAGTTAATAATTGTCTTGCCTGTGGAAAGCAAATACCACATCAGGACTTCCACTCCTACTGCTCACTTGTCTAGGCCCAGCCCACAATGTCCCTCATTGTCGGTTCTGTGCTTTGTTTAATGTCAGAACTATTCATCGTCGGGCCCTTATTGTAGCCAGATATTTCCATTTACAGTCCTTGAATTCCGATATGGCTTCTGTAAGCCATCTGACATCAGATCTTCTGAAAAAACGTAAAGATAAAGACAGAGACAGATGGCACAAGACTAAACCTTCTGACAACGCTACCGCCAAGCTGGTCGTCAGTCCTCCGTAATTCAGTGAGGCACTTTCGCAGCCCCTGATGCCCACATCAGATAATTCGCAGACCTCTACCGAGACCCTTTCGGAGTCCAGTATGCCGCAAAACTCTTCTGTCTGTAAGAATCCTGTGGTCATCTCTACCTTGGATGGGTCCAGACCTGCTGTGCAGGCACTGGCTTCTGAGGAAGTTCTTCGCAACACCGAATCCAGACATAAACCGACGCCTTCTTTCACATTTACCATTCTTTCTAAAACAAATCTAAAAAGAAAAAGAAAACTGGAAACACTCTAAAACAACAAATGTTTAATCCAAGTTCAAGTTCGCAAGTAAACACTTTCACCTTCAAGGCTTCTTCAGGTGAAATAAATACTATCAATTAAACAACATAACTTAAATGCAATTGAAAAAGTCACATGACTCTAATTGCACCTTCTGATGCAGCATATTTAAATAAGGCTTTAAAGTAAAATTGTCATTAAGACCAGGTGGTACAAATGGTCTCATTCTTAAAATCCATCTCATCTCTTCATTTTCAGTTAAAGGTTTTATATTCCCACCCCGCAATGGTCTATAAATTACTTTTAAAATCATAAACTTAAAACTATGCTGATTACCTTTTTCTATAATGTGTTTACTAAGAACATTTGTAACTACTCTATGCCTTATATCACTGAGATGACAGGCTATACGCTCTTTAACTTTCCTGTTTGTTTACACTTATCTAAATATATTAAATTGCTTGTGTTGCAATTCCCATATGCATGTAAAACAAACTCTCTACCTGTCATGGGATGTGTAATGGATTTCTCTGTGAACATATGCTTGC
This sequence comes from Protopterus annectens, assembly GCF_019279795.1. Classification (NCBI taxonomy): domain Eukaryota; kingdom Metazoa; phylum Chordata; order Ceratodontiformes; family Protopteridae; genus Protopterus; species Protopterus annectens. The sequence goes on from NC_056732.1 coordinate 1,538,158,483, forward strand.
AGTAAACACAATTCCCACATTTAAATTTGCCTTGTTTCACATTTCCTACCTTAAAGAATTCCTTGGGTTGCTCCTTATAACACATCATCGGTTTCAAAGTGTTCTTCCTTTTGTACCCGAAAGCTGGTGGATCCCCTACTATTTCCTTTAATGCCGGGATGTCCTTAAAATTGACCAACGTTGCCTAATAATATTTTTTACTGCTTCAGTGTTCCTATTATAGGCATACACCTCATTTTATTTACTTGCTGTCCTGCTCTAACTCTATCCTGACTCGCACTACCAAAATAGGGCTGAAGCCCTCTACTTAGTCTTTCCTGTTGTATGCTCCTATTAGCAACACGGACTTCAGATTCTGAGTAACCCTTATGTAAAAAGTCAGAGACCACAACATCCAATTCTTTAGACATCCTATCATGCACAGTATTTAGTCTAACTACTCGTTGCATCTGATTTTTTATTATGTTTCCAAACATAAATGGAGGATGCATGCTATTACGATGCAAGTAACTATTACACTTAACCTCCTTTCTGTATACTTCTGTATATACTGTACCCTGCTCATTCTTCATTAATTTCACATCAAGGAATGTAATCTGATCCTTACAAATATCATGTTTGAATCTTAAGAAAGTAGTAGTTCCATTAACATATAACATAAACTGTTCAAATCCATCTCGATTGCCTTCCCACACAACAAAAAGATCATCAACAAATCTTTTATAAAAGTAATACACTTTTTAAAAGGATTAGTCAAAGACAACACATATGTCTCTTCCCACATGTACATGACAATATTCACAACTGCTGTTCCCATTGCTGCTCCTCTTTCTTGATAATACAGACGAGTGTCAAAAATAAAAATACTTGATGTTAAAACCATTTTTAATAGGTCACACAATAGTCTGATCTTTTCAGTATCATGGTCTGAAAACCTCTCCAAGAATATTCTGACACATTCAACACCATGTATGTGAGGTATTGATGTAAACAATGAATCAACGTCCATTGTCACCATACGGGAACTAATAGGAAGTTGTCCACTTGACCATCCGTATAACTGCTTTAAAAAGGTGTTAGTGTCTTTTAAAATAGTCTCTCTTTTCTCTAATACAGGTCTTAAATTTTTCTCTAGAAACTTAGACAGGGGTTCTGTAACCCACCCAAGAGCAGACACAATCGGCCTCATGGATGGGTTAATCCGATCTTTGTGCAGCTTAGGTATCCCATAAATAACAGATATTTTTGAATTTTCTACAAACAGTCAAAGGTTCTATCATCAAGCTTACCACTGTCATGGAAAACATTCAATGCTTCCTTTAATTTGAGACATAAGCGTTTACTTTCCCTCCTTGTAATATTTCTGTATTTATCTCCTTGTAACATAAGCTTCATTTTTTCCATATAAAAATCTTTACTCATTACGGCAATGCCTCCCCCTTTATCTGCATTTTTTTATTACAAGGTCTGAATTATTTATCAAAGAGTGAATAGCAGCACTCTCTTCCTTAGTTAAATTGTTAAATGTGGGTACATTATTCTTCATATATAAATTATATATGTCTTGTTCTACCATCTTTTCAAAAACTTGCAAGTGGACATTATTAAATGGTATAAAGGTACTACTTCATCTTAAACCATTAGCTACATAATAACCAGCATCAGCATTAGGAAAACATGTTATCAAACATAAATTAATAAATAATAAATATAAAATATAAATACAATTTTGGATTTGATTTTGTAACTGAAAACTGGTTAACTGCCTCACAGCTGTTTTTTTGGATTCTTTCTAAAACAACCAAGCTCCTTAGGCCCATGGGTCGAAACACCCCCAAGAAACCGACTTCCAGCCATTCTTTGGCACCTGCTCCCTTGCCTCAGTCACAAATGCTTAGAATGGTAGATGACCTTATCATGCTGATTAGGGTTAGCCAAGCCACTCCCTCAAAAAGAAAAAGAGATCTGTCTCCAGAAGTTTTGTCTGATGCATCTGACTATGAAGACATGCAGCCCCTCTCCACATATGAGGATTCTGATGCAGAGGAATCTATTCCTTCAGCCTCTTCCACAGAGGATTTTTCCTTTGGGGAAACATTACATACTTTAAGGGAGCATTTCAAATGGAAGATTCAAGACTACCAACAATCTAAAAAGAGACTCAGAGAGTTCCTGGACCTTCCACAGCACAGGTCCTTAGCCATCCCCCCAGTCCTAGATGTCATGGATGATGACTTCCTTGAATCCAGCTTGACTCCAGATGCCCTCGCTCCTGCTCCCAGAAAGTCAGACAGGTACTACAGAGTTGCTGACTCTCACAAATATCTCTTTAAAAACCCAACAGCAGACCCTGAGGTCATTACTCAAGGCCCTAACGGGGTTAAAGCTACTTCAGCTAAGAATCCCACCCCCTCAGACAGGGATTCCAGAGCACTGGACAGATGGGGTAAAAAAGTATATACCTCAGCTACTCCTGCTATTAGGGCAGTAAATTGTCAGTTCCATATGCTTAAATATCAGCAACATACCTTGAAACTCCTTAAACAAAAAATGTCCACCTTTCCTGCATGGTCAGAATTTAAAGATTTACAGGAATTAATGCACTTTGCTGGTCAAGTAACTAAACACACTTTGCACTGTGGGTTTGATGCCCTAGAAGCTTCTTGCAGGGCAGCAGTCACTGGATCTGTCATTAGAAGACATGCATGGTTTAAGGAACAACCCTTGCCAGACCATGTCAAATCAAAATTGTTGGATGTACCCTTGCAAAAAGATAACTTATTTGGTACTAAAGCAGAAGAGGTGTTAAAAAAGATGGAAGAAAAAGAAAAATCTATGCAGACTGTTAAGGATTTCTTACAGGTACAGCCCCCTAAATTCAGCAGGCATTTCCCTTCCAAGCACTGGTCCTTTCCTGCACCTAGTAAACAGGGCCAGCCTAGGTCCCATGGAAACAGAGCTCCAACACAACAGTCTAATGGGTCTGCCTAACATACAAAGCTATGTCAAACCCAGAGCTGTTGGATATGCTCCACTTAAAGAAATCCCAATCCCTCTGAGCTACATGCTCTAGGGACCTAAACCTTGTCACCACAATAAACAAAACATGCCAGAGGGATAGATTCCTGTCCCAGAGACTTCCCATACTCTGGAATAAACTACCTAGCTATATTAAACAAAGCTCTTCATTAGCAATCTTCAAGAAAAATCTTGATGATTGGATGGGAAATAGGAAATTCACCCCGGGGATCACCTCTGTGGCTCTGCTCGACAGTGGCACAGGAAAATAATTTTCTTGGGTGGCAAAAGCCAGGGTACCTTTTTGGCTGGGCTTGTATAGGCCCCGGGGCTGATAGCCTAATACCTACCTATGAACCTATGCAGAGATATAAGCAGTGGACTTCCTCCACTTCAAAACCAGGGAGTTCTAAGCCACCCGCTTATGGTAAAAACTCACAATGACTCACCCCCTCCCTTCCTCGCCTCTGCCCACCATCACATACCCCTAGGAAGAAAACTCTCCTTTCACTCAAGCACCTTGGCCACCATTACCAAGGACCAATGGGTTCTGAACATTGTGTCTCAGGGGTACAAATTCTCCTTCCACACCCTTCCAACCCCAAAAGAGTTCCCAAATCTACCACCAAATCAGTGGGCAGAGGCTCAAAAGCAAATCCATACCCTCTTATCTTTGGGAGCAGTAGAACACATTCCTGCAGAGCAGATAGGCCAATGGTTCTACTCCAGACTTTTTCTGGTACCCAGAAAAAGAGGGCACCTGGTGCCCCATCCTTGATCTTTCCATTCTAAACACCTGCCTGGTGATCTCAAAATTCAGAATGCTCACCCTCCAGCAGCTGATACCCATGCTGTCCAAAGATGCTTGGCTAGTTACCCTGGACCTAAAAGAAGCCTACCTCCACATCCCCATCAGAGAGTCCTGCAGAACATATCTTTGCTACAGGGCAGGATCTCAACACTTTCACTTCTCTGCACTTCCCTTTGGCTTATCTACTGCTCCCAGAGTTTTCACAAAATGCCTGGCTCTGGCCATTGCATTTTTCAGACAAAGAAATATTCAAATTTACCCGTACTTAGACAACTGCCTTATTCATGCAGACAGCCAGGAAAAGCTGTTCAAAGACCTGGCCTTTGTAAAGGACCTACTAACTTCCTTAGAGTACACAATTAACAAAAAGAAATCCAAACAGGTACCCACTAAAAGGATAATCTTCCTGGGAGCAAGTCTAGACACAGCATCCTAGATGGCATGCCTAACACCAGAGAAACAAAGTTTCCTATCAGCTTATTTCTCTCAACTGGCCACCAAGCAAGGGAAATCCTGTAAGCTCTGGGGTTCATGACATCTTACATACTCCTTATTCCATATGCCAGACTGCATATGAGGAAACTTCAGTGGTACCAAAAGAGCCTTTGGTGTTGCAGGCTGGTCATGACCCTTTGGTTCACAGCTTCTTCTATGCATCTACACCTGTTAACACAATACCTGCCAGGTTCTCTCAACTCCCTGGCATACCAATTAAACAGAAAACTGTTGGACCCCCATGAGTGACAGCTCAACACAAACACTTTCGTACTAATAATTCAGAAATGGGGAACCCCGGAGGTCAACCTCTTTGCCTCCCACACCAACCATCAGCTCAGCAAATTCTACACCAGGGAGCATCACTGCATGGCATGGAAAGTAGATGCCCTGTCCTTCCCCTGGGTAAACCTCTCAGTCTATGCCTTTCCTCCCCTACCTCTTATTCCCAAGGTTCTGATCAAAATAAGGGAGGAAAAACCAAGGAGCATTCTCATAGTTCCAGACTGGCCCAGACAGCACTGGTAGCCCTTACTGCGCAGCCTGAACCCCATTGCCCCCATGGAATCTTCCTCAGATTCCCAACCTCCTAATCCAGAGGGAAGGGGAATTCATGCACCCCCAATTGCAGACACTTAATTTGGCAGCTTGGCTTATAACCTGACCCCTGACCAATCTGACCTCCTTAGTAAACAGGTGCTGGATGTTATCTGAGAGGCCAGACGCCCTAGCACCAGAAAGTCTTATGTAGATAAATGGAAAAGGTTCTGCACCTGGATCCAGGCTAAGGGGGCAAATACAGCACAGCCCTCCATCCCTCTCATCCTGGATTATTTAGCTGACCTACTACACAGTGGTCTCTCTTTCTCCTCTATAAAAATTCATGCCTCTGCTATTTCCGCTCATTTTCACACTGAGCAGCCTCTTTTTTCACACTCTCTGATCAAGCAGTTCCTCAGAGGGGCTAACAACTTGAGCCACCCCAGAAGGGCACCAACACCAGCTTGAGACCTTAACTTTGTCTTTGAAAAGCTCACCCTGCCTCCTTTCAAAACAGCTTCTTCTGCAGAGCTAAAATTTCTCTCCTGGAAGACAGTCTTCCTCCTGGCCATTACTTCAGCCAGAAGAGTCTCTGAGCTGCATGTACTCATGGGAGTGGAACCCTTCATCATCTTCCATGCAGACAGGGTAACCCTCAGAACTAATCCATCCTTCATGCCCAAGGTGGTATCCAGTATGGCTCTCAACCAATCCATCCATTTGCTCACCTTCTTTCCTAACCCCAAAAACAAGGGGGAAAGCATTCTGCAGTCTCTATATGTGCACAGACAACTCAGATACTATATGGACAGGACTAAACCCTTCAGAAAATTGGATCAACTGCTGGTTAGTTAGCTTCAGGGGAAGAGAACAAAGCCATCTCCCAACAAACCATTTCCAGATGGATAGCACACTGCATCCATTTCTGCTACAAACAGCATGGCAAGCCTCCCCCAAGGGGGTCAGGACCCACTCCACCAGAGCAGCTTCCACCTCTGCAGCATTCCTCAGAGGAGACCCCACCAGGGACATCCTGGAGGCTGCCACCTGAACATCTTTTCACATCTTTACCAAACATTACCACCTACCTCTCTTTTCTAAATCCAGGGCAGGTTTTGCCTCTACTGTCTTTCAGGGCCTGCTAGCCAGCCCCTAGCTTCCTTGACTGCCTCCGCCCATTTCCTCACCTTTGGGAATCTACCCAAATGTGATGACTACAACAGTGAAACACGAAGAATATAGTACAGTTGTGTACACTTACCATAAATGTAGATGTTTGAGTGTCTTCACTGTTGCAGACCTGGTTTCTGTTCCTCCTTCCCCCTTTTTTCCTTTTGCTACCTTTCTTCCTTGCTGTTCTCCTTTCCTTACAAAGGACATATTATTATTTTTTTCCACTGGTAGGGTTCTGCCACCAGAGCCTGGCCTCCTACTTTGGGGGCTCCTGACCCATTAGGGCAAGAAAAACTGATGTAATGGCATCAGCTGCCTTCCTTTATACCACTGACGACCTGACATCAGTCTTCAAGCGACAGCAACTGCCACAGATATACTAAGTCTCTGGTATTCAGGCCAGATGAGGGCTACTCCAGCAAGGATAACCCAAATGTGATGACTACAACAGTGAAGACACTCGAACATCTACATTTATGGTAAGTGTACACAACTGTACTTTCTGCATGAGCCACAACTACCTTAGTTGTCATGTGTCCATATATGGTGTCATGGTCCTCACCCACACATTTCTGTTGATAAACATATATGCATATGATACACAACTGATATAATGATGTGAAATAGGTAGAGTTGTATGACTGTGTTAACAGTTCCGCATTGCATGTGATTCAGACCAAACATTATACTTGGAGGTGATGTACAGTCTGAAATCAATTTGTAGCATAGGTACAGCTGCAGTGTGACTGTACTGCATCATGGACATACTATTACATCACATCAGTATTACCGCTTAATATGAACATATATGACGTATGTCAGGATGTCATGGCAATATAACATTTTCACAGTCAATATCAGGGGATAGTGATTGTGTGGCACATGTTAAGTTATGACATGTTTTCATAGAGGTTGTTCCATGTATTGTTTAGTACGTGTACAGTATCACATTGACAGCTTCCTCGCTCATTGACACTAGACTTTGCACTGCTGTACTTGCTGTGCACATGGGCATAGTTGATGCATTGCCATCAGTCTCCCATACTGGTGTACCATTCATTCTAAAAGATCACTTCTTAATTCATACATCAATTACAAATGCTTCAGATAATATCTATTGATATTACATGTGGCAGATGCAAGCAAGCAAGCAATACCAAGCTGAATGTAGGAATCCACTCATGAAACCTGTGTGCTGAGACACAGCCTTACAAGACTATCTGCAGATATATAGAGCTGAGTATATTTTTCGGTATTATTCTGTATTATAGAGCTAAATTGTTGCTTAGATATCTGTTGTCTTACTGTTCTGCAAATATACAGAGATCAGTATATATTTTCTGGGTTTTATAATTTGCACTGTGATTCCTCACATCTCTGCTGAAACTGTCTTCCCCACCCCTCCTCCCTGTTCTTGGTTGTAGTTTAAATTTGGTGGCTTTTGCAGTGCCCGCCCCACTGTAGATTTGATCTAGGACACTCCCCCAATCCCATCTCTTTACCACATTCTACCTAATAAACCCTTTCTGCATTTGCTTTTAGTCCTTTTTAATTTAATGGCATTTTTTCAAACTGTGTGTGGACTAATATTGCTACATACTCAAGTGTGCCAGCTTGCACTGCATGTGAATTGTTTTTACTACTGTTTTTGCTACTTTTCTGAAAAAAAAAATTGTAAGCCTGTTTCCTACCTTTCCTGTAATTAGTGTTCCAGATACAGATTTGCTGTATCCAGGACTGTTTGTAAGCTTCTGAGCCCCCCAAGCCTTTCTGTGTTGGAGGCAAGCCTTCTAGCTTATCAGTACAAGTGGTAAGCATTAGGTAACCTGTCTACCACATAAGGAGTGGTTCTGGCCCAGAATTTGTAGTTATTGGCCATTTGGGCAGTCTTCTATCTCTCTCAACTTTCTGATTTGAAGGCCTGCATTTGCACTTGTTTCTGTCCTGTAACTCCTGGGCCCATCTCATTTGCTCACTCAAAAAAAAAAAATGTTATCTGCTTTTACTGTATTTGTGTTTCTTCCTACTTTATTTTGCTTTTGCATCATCTTAAAAGTACTCAATTGTAATTATTACTGCTTGTTGTAACTCATTCTAAGCCTTTTAGTTTAAGCACTTGGGCTTCAGACCAGTTGTTTTACATTAAGAAGGTTTGTGGTCTGCACTGTAGTGGCAGAACAGGTAGCTTACATCCTTCTAAGTTGGGAACTGCTGATTGAGGGCTCGGTGTCTGTTATTCTAAAAGTGTATTAATTCTGGTTTAAGCACTTGGGCTTCAGGCCAGTTATTTTAAATTAAGAGGGTTCGTGGTGTGCACTCTTGTGAGAGGAGAGGCTGGACGCTGCCCTTCTGAGCTGGGAATTTCTGGTTAAAGGCTTATAGTGCCTGCATATTTGTACTGCTTCTTACTGAAATTGGTACACCTTGTTTGCTGTAGCATAGACTAGATCCAGGCCTGCTGAATCTAGCTTTGTTTGTATAACTTGAGCACTAATACAGGCATTCTTTAAAGCATTCAATTGTATTTATTACTGCTTGGTAGTAACTTGATTAAAGTGTAGCTATCATTCTAAGTCTTTTGGATTAAGCACTTGGGCTTCAGACCAGTTGTTTTACATTAGGAAGGTTTGTGGCCTGCACTGTGGCGGCAGGAGAGGTAGCTTACATCCTTCTATGTTGGGAACTGCTGATTGAGGGCTCAGTGTCTGTTATTCTAAAAGTGTATTAGTTCTGGTTTAAGCACTTGGGCTTCAGGCCAGTTATTTTACATTAAGAAGGTTCGTGGTCTGCACTCTTGTGGGAGGAGAGGCTGGACTCTGTACTTCTGAGCTGGGAATTTCTGCTTAAAGGCTTATAGTGCCTGCATATTTGAACTGTTTCTTACTGAAATTGGTACACCTTGTTTGCTGTAGCATAGACTAGATCCAGGCCTGCTGAATCTAGCTTTGTTTGTATGCTTGTTGTTTGTTTGCTTGTTATTTCCCTGAAACTCTAATTCCACCTAAAATGCGGCTTTTCAGCGTTTCTGTGGATCCCTAGTGATATCTGCATTGCTTACTGTACTTATTTCCTTGTTTCACTTTAAAGAAAGTTACTGTTTGTCGTTTTTGCATTTAAGTTACCTGTAACACATTGCATTTAAGTTACCTGGCACTTGCTCACTAAAGCAATTATATATGTCAGCACTAAAAAATTAAAAGCACTACACCCTCACAAACTCCCCTTGAGTACCTTGTTCCCCATTGGCCCTTTCTTTCAATTATAAAGGAATTCCCAATACTATTCTAGCATGTCCAAAGGTCAGTTGTCAATCTCCTCTCCGGTCCAGCTGGTGAATCTGGGAATCTTGAGGCAATGTTGCAACTGCCTCATGTACTCAGACAACCCTCTCCTCCTCCCAACAAATTCCAACACATGTGAAAGATGCAACCATATAGCCAAACTGGAGGCTAAGCTTTCTCAACTCAGTACTGGCGTAACCAGTTAGGAGGAGAAGGAAACCACACTCACTACAATTCCAGTCTCACATAGACCTACCACGACAGCAAACCAAACACATAAACACACAAAAACATACTCGGAGGCTCTAAATAAAAATCTGCCTAAGCAGCAGAGACCTCCAAAGCAGACACCCAAGCAACCGCTACCCCAAAACAAAACACGTGCAACACATAGCTCACAAAGCCAGTGTACCGAACAGTCACAGCCCTTAAGGCTAAACAACACACCTGATACACTTGTAATAGGTGACTCTATCGTTAGGCACACTGATGTCCCGCTCACCAGGCTGAACAAGGAGAAGGTCACGGTGAGCTGCCTGTCGGGCACTAGGATCTGCCACATAACACAAGCACTTAGGTCACTCCAAGGCAAGTTCAAATATGACTCAGTCATTGTCCATGCTGGTGTGAATGACCTGAGACGTACCTCCCTGGACTACAAGTACAAATATGATTCCGTCATTGTCCATGCTGGTGTGAATGACCTGAGATGTACCTCCCTGGACTACATGAAAAGAGACATAGAGGAGCTCTCTGAGCATGTAGCCCAGGCCGGTATGACCCTGACCTTGAGTAGCATCTTACCCTCACCAAGAATGATGCCACAATATGAAGACAAGATGATCAATTTCAACAACTGGCTTAAGTATTGGTGTCATTCAAAGGGGATTCAATGCCTGTCAGCCTGGGATGACATGCTCGACAAGCCACGATGCTTCGCTAGGGACGGCTTGCACCTGTCACCCCTGGGCTTTCGGATATTGGCAAAGGCTCTTGCTACCCCCATACTGCCTTTTTAGGCAAGGCTCAAAAGACAAACACACCTCCAAAGGTATCACAAGGGATAAGAAACTAAGAGTAATGCTACTCAATGCCAGAAGTCTAAACCTCAAGATGCACGCACTCAAAACTCTCCTTAACATGGAGAACATTGATATCTGTGCAGTAACAGAAACCTGGTTCAAGGCTCCCGAGAGCACCCCAGCACTACCATGTTATACCTCATACCATGCTTTTCGGCCCCAAAACTTGGACCGAACCACAAAAGGAGGGGGAGTATCAATATTCTTCAAAGATACCCACACCTCCAGGTTGGTGGCACAGCACGAAGTATCAGAGACTATTCATGTGCAACTAACAGTAGCTAAAACTGCCTTCCAGTTTATAGCCTGCTACAGACCACCCTCCCAAACCCAGGAACCCCACTCGGCCTTCCTAAGAACACTGAAAAATATGAAGGTCACTCCAAACACCATTATATTGGGTGACTTCAAATACCCAAACATAGACTGGGAGCATTACTCTAGCTCCAACACCCTAGCCCAAAGGTTCCTAGAATTTATACACTCAAATGCTATGGAACAACTTGTTACCACTCCCACAAGAGGGGAAAACATACTAGACCTGATCATCACCAGCATGGGGACTCGATGCTCCAGACCAGAAGTGTATCCCTCACTGGTAAGATCAGACCATAAACTAATCTCACTGGATATTCACATCCCGACCCCACCCCCTGCCAAGAAAACCACAGTGAAAAACTTCTCTAAAGCAAATTTCACACTCCTCAAAACTGAGGTGGAATCCTTCAAAGCCCCAGGGCCTGTGGAAAATACGGCCCAGACCGCAGAATCCTTTATAAATGCTTTCTATGAACACCTTCAGGAATGCATGGATCATGCAATCCCAAATAAAACCAAGACCCAATCCTCAAAAGGCAGACGTCCTGTCTCGTGGACCCCAGCCATAAACAAACTATACAATAGAAGGAGGAAGCTACTACATGATAGAGCAAAATCCCAAAAAGGGAAGGCATCTCTGATCAGTATTAGCAAAAAACTATGGGCACTCATGAAATTGTCTAAGGCCAGCTTTGAGAGAAAAATTGCACAGGACACTAAGGATAATCACAAGGCTTTATTTAGTTATGCTAGGAACCTGGGTGGGAATTCCCAGATATGCTCAGAATTAGTCCAAAATGACAAAAAATACACTGAACTCACAGACATTGCCAACATCCTAGCTGACAGGTTCAGCGCAAACCTCCCCCCTCCCCACCAAAAGGGCAAATATCTATCCCAGCAGAGTGCTGCCCCCCTGACATCTCAGATGCTCAGGTAAGAGCCGCCCTCTCCAAAGCAAAAAACACAGCATCAATGGGACCAGACTGTGTCACGGTCTGCGTCCTACATGAACTCCAAGAAGAGCTAAACCCAAACATAAAACTACTATTCAATCTCAGCCTTACTACAGGATATGTACCCAAAGAGTGGCGTACAGCAACAGTGGTCCCTCTCCACAAAGGTGGTGCCTCAACGGATCCTGGAAACTATCGCCCCATAAGCCTGACTAGCTTGGTCTGCAAAGCTATGGAAAGGATCATCATGGACCTCATAAATAAAGATTTTGTGGACCTATAGTCACTGGATCCTACCCAGTTCGGCTTTGTTAAGGGCAGATCCTGCCTCTTAGACCTGGTCGATTTCTTTGAAACAGTCACCAATGCCATTGACGAGGGGAAGGTGGTCCACACAGCCTACCTGGACCTCGCAAAAGCCTTCGATACAATACCCCACTCGGGCATTATAGATAAGCTCACCAGCTTAAATATAAACCCCTATGTCACTAGATGGGTTGCAAACTGGCTCAAAGACAGAACCCACATGGTTAGAATTGCTGGAGCCATGTCAGATTCCAAACCAGTTACAAGTGGCATCCCACAAGGCTCAGTCCTGGGACCTCTCTTGTTCGGTATACATTTCTCGGATGTACAGGCCAACACGGAAGGACTGTGGCTGACCAAGTTCACAGATGACTGCAAACTGGGCGCCATAATCGACTCTCCAACTGACACAAGCATCCTCCAAAAGGGCCTCATAGAAACAGACAACTGGTGCCAGAGCCATGGCCTCAAGCTAAATGCCAAAAAGTGTATAGTCATCCCCTCTGGCAAAAACAAAGTGCCCACAAATTACCACATAGGTGGTAATCCATTAAGTACAGAAGAAGTAATTAGGGACCTGGGGACCCAAGTTGATAGCAATCTCTCATTTGACAACCACGTGGCCAAAGTGGTTAGAAAAACATTTTATATAGCCCACCTAATCATGAAGGGATTCACATCTAGATCAGGGAAGGTCATTGTGCCTCTTTACTCATCCCTCATCAGGCCCATAATTGAGTACAATGCCCCTTTTGGGATGTACCTTACCAGACACCTGCAGCAACTGGAAAGACCCCAAAAGTACCTCACCAAGAGGATCAAAGAGCTCAAACAGATGCCATATGCTGCCCGGTTAAAGAAACTCCAGCTCTGCTCAGTGGCATACCGCCTGCTCAGAGGTGATCTGTGCCTGACATATAAAGCCATGTCCAACCCGGAATTAATGGACATGCTGCACCTCAGAAAATCCAAATCCCATTGAGCTACGCGCTTGAGAGACTTGAACCTCAGTACTGAAATAAATAGGACATGCTGGAGGGACAGATTCATAACCCAGAGGCTCCCTTCACTCTGGAATAAAATCCCAGTCCAGGTTAGGCAGAGTCCCCCATTGAATCTCTTCAAGAGGAATCTTGATGAGTGGATGGGAGATCATTGGTTTACCCTAGGTATCACTTCTGTGTCACTGTTAGGCAGAGGCACAGTATACTAACCTCGAAAAAGGGCATAGCAAAATTATTTTGAAAATGGGTGGCGAAAGCCAAACACACTCTGGCTAGGCTTATAAATGCCCTAGGGCAGCTAGCCTAGTATGAACCTATGAGCCTATGAACCTATGAACAGTGTGTTGTTTGTATGTGTTGTTATCTGTACGGCTGATGCCTAAGTCAGCCAGGGATGCTTTAGTCAAGTGTATCACATTTGACACAGTGAGCTCCCACACATATTGTCAGCCATACACAACTATTTTTTGGGATACATACCCATTAGGATTTGGCAGTGTAGACTTCCCTTCAGGGTGTTCTAATAGATGCATGTGTCATGTCTTATTGTGTTGTATCCAGTAAAGATACAGGTCAGAGATAGCATTGATGACATGGCTTTGATTCTTGCAGGTGTGAATTGTGGCTTATGTGTCATTCATACCTCTCAAATGGCCAGGATTGTCCCTGATTTCAACTCCAGGTTTAACACTGTTCCTTTTAACCCCTCTAAAAAGTGGTCATATTTGGGGAAGAGGTGGTGAATTCCCCTTACAGCATACTGACCATTAGTACAGCTGTAGATATCTGTTCCTGCAGAGCATGTATAATAAGTTACACTCACACACATAGATACATACATACATACATACATACAAATATTTCAAGCATGGACATAAATGCCCATCTAGCTTGCCAATATACCAAAACACTTGTTCCCATAATAAGTGTCCAGGCTGTTCTTAAAAATAGCTAAACTAGTGCTTACTTTAATGTAATTTGGTAGTCTGTTCCATGCATCAGCTACTCTGTCAGAAAACCAATTAGTACACTTCTCATTCCTATAGAATCTTCTACACAGGTTATCTGATAATTCTTTAGTACTTTTTGATAACATCACACATTCCCAGAGGTAGTTGTCCCTAAATGTCCTATAAACCTGAATAAGATCTCCTCTTAGATGTCTATAAGAGACACTGTACAAGTTCAGATATTTTAGTCTTTCATAATAATTTAGATTTTGTGTCAGTGTGCTGCAGATTAATGGTCGTAATATTTTAAAAGTGCCCATGACTGTGCCTGTTTCATTCTACATTTGTCCATGAGTCTTTTGCTATGTGTCCATGATTGGTTGAGAGGTATGCTAACACGTCAGTGATATTCAAGCAGTAATTTTGCAGATCTTCTGAGTATGCACATACCCCATATTGTGTGTGTGTGTGTGTGTGGGTGTATATATATATATATATATATATATATATATATATATATATATATATATATATATATATATATACACACCATTCTAGCTAAATGTCCTGCCTAGTGAGCGAGTGATGTTTATATCCCAACAATTCATCTCCAATGACATGTAAACTTTTGTAACCATCATATATTCACTGTCATGTGTGATGATATAATATACTCACACGGGATGCGCAGACAGCAGTACGTACTGTGCTGTCTACATATGTGCTTATTGTAATGCTGCTGACTTGTCTTGGAAGTGTATATACATTGCCATATTTATCATGCACTCTTCCTCTGTCCTATCATACATCTCTATGCCCATTTTCATCAGCACACTTTCCCTGCCTAGTGTATGTTTCCTTTTTATGACCTTGATGTCCCCTATTGTTTCATTCTGCAAATAATTGTTGTACTGTACACTGCACCCAATACACTTTTCTTTACAGTGTTAATACTGCTGTTATTGCGGTATTCCACCCCTGGTAGTCATTGTGGCAGTCTGTGCAATCTCACCGAGCAGCTTTGCTCATAAACAAACTTGAAAGCTTGTTTCTGTGTCTGTACTGCTCTGCACGGTTTCCTAGTCACAACACTGTTGCTGGCCACAAACCTGTGCTTGTATACATGGAAGTGTGATAAGCAGCGTGAATATGCAATTAGTGCTGCTGCTCATCACGCTAACATGCAAATGCTGTGTAGGCTTGAATTATCTGGCACATTCTTTGATATGACAGTCTCAGATTTAGTATATGTAAGTCTGGAGTTTCAGTTGCTCAGTCTTCACATTTTGGAATTCAACATTGCAAGTTCCAACATTTTAAATGGTTACCTCTGGTGGAAATTGTACTATTTCATTTAATTTTCTTTGTCTGCAAAGTTTTTATTGTAAGATTGGCTTACCATTCAATCCTATAGAACCACTAAGAAACATTTCTGACTTTTTATCAGCTACTTCAGCTCCTGAGATATGTTAATCATTTTCATCTACATAATTTTGCAGAACTTCATGAATACCCCCCACATTTCCTTTCATTGTACCAGGTTCCTAGAATATACTCATGATCATATCTCATTTTGTCTTTTCCTGTTGAAAGAAAAGCAGCAGCCCAAGTTGCTCTCTGAACATTTTCTTTGTCCTTAAAGCTCAGTAATGAGATGATTCCTTTCTGCAGGCGCTCACTTGACCCTTTCATCTCTGGAATTTTTGTAGCCTTTCATTTGCTGCTACTCTGAATCAGGGTCCTTCATGAAACTGCTTGGCCACAGTTTAATGATTAAAGTGTTACTATTCCCTTCTTTCATTTCAGGACATCCTAAGATCTTGAGGCTGGTGCAGCATACCTGTTTTTTCAGTTCATTTCTTCATGAAACAGTATCCTGTTTTGAAAAGAATTCTGTGCATGCTAGAGCCTCCATAACTTTGCTACTGACATACTTAGGGTATCTTCCCTCTACTTTCCTTTGGCTTATAGCACTCTTGCCATCAGATCCATGTATTGCTCTTTGGGTAACACTTGTAGGGCTAAGCTCACTGTCTGTATGTCTTGCACTCTTGTTGCAAGCCCTTTTGCATAACAAGCTGTTTCACTGGATCCATAGTTAAGGGGGGCTGCAGTAGGTGATGCAGCAGAGAGCATACAGAGCCTTGACATCTCGATCTTTGTCATCAGGCTTCTTTCTGATATCAGTAGATTCTACAGAACTGACTGGATCTTAAAGCCTAGATGATCTGTTGAACTGATTTTAGCAGACTGCTGGGTCTATGTTTAACCGTCGAATAACATTTGCATTGAACCCTATCCATCGAACATTCATTCAGCAAACGTTCATTTCAGCAATCAGGAAAGTTACTAGTTGGCCAACACTTCCCTATCTGCCCTTTTCCCCAGTGTAGTTTGGTCTTGGAGTTGGTATGTATAGTTAGCAGGTGTGGGAGGGCAAAGCCCCCCCACCTGGTCTGGTTTGAAATACTGTGTTGTGTGAAACTGGGAAGTCTTGGCTAACTAGTTACTTTCCCTGGTGAAAAAAATTGCATTCGCTGAAAGAACATTTGATGGATAGGTTTCGATGTTTAGCCATTTGATGCAAATGTTATTCAACAGTTAAACACAGACCCCAGACTTCTTTTGCAGAGAGTTGGTTTGTACTCATTTCTCTTTGTTATTAATAACTCCCATAACCTTCACTGCAGTTATTTTTGCAGTGCTGGCATTCACAGAGCCTAGGAAGGTCACAGATGTACCATCAGCCACATAACCAGAAGTCTCTAAAGTAGTCTTTTAGATTATAAACTTACTGCTATGAAGGTTTAAAATGAATAAAAGGCTATATTCAAATGTATTTTTTCTTGAATGCATTACTACAGTTAAGCATGATTGTATAGGATGATTATGTATATTTAAAATTATCTTAGTCTATATAAATGTTTACTAAAGCTCCTGCAACTGTGCAAAACACTCTGCAAATGAAATATATAGGACTCGCATTTCACTTCACCCAAAACGATATTTCTTAAGACTTTTTTCCTGGAAAGTTTTGACAAAACAGTCCATGAAATAAACAGGAATAAAATAACAGTAATGGAGATATTTTGGCTCTGCTAGGATTATTATATATGTTTTCTTTGATAGTATTCCTAATTTCCATAAAATATTTGTATCGCATGTCCATGATTATACATAATTTAGAAATCTTAATAAAAAGAAAATGGAAGCATGCACAAAGAATTGAAACTGATTAATGGAAATAGCAAAGATGGAAGGAACAAACTACCTATTAATAGTTGAAAAGAATAGACTGCCAGGATCTTGGTGAATTAATGAAATCATTTCCTCTTACTGGATGCAGTCTTCCAACAAATAATAGCACATGCTGGATTGACAAAGATAATTGTTTGCTTAGGTCATTACCACGTCACCCCCCCAAAAAAAAAAAGAGAGACCAAAATGATTTATTTAAATAGTTCTTAAATTTTCAGAAGATGTATGTGGTTGTGCTACTTTTTGGTGAAAACATTTTCCCCGTTTGTCATGTGCACAATGGTGAATTAGCTGACAAAGACCTTACAACATACGCTGAATACACATAAGTTGGCTAATATATGAAATCAGTTTTTCAATATTGTTTAAACTCCCTGACCCCACTGCAGAGCCATATCATGGTCAAATGTGGGGCCCTAGCCAGGGTAATGGATCCCCCTTCCAGCAGCCCCCCTCCCCCACAGCAAAGTTCTTCTCTATCAGCGCACCTTACCTTAACCTTACACATTCCCAGAGGTGGTTGTCCCTAAATGTCCTATAAACCTGAATAAGATCTCCTCCTAGATATCTATAAGAGACACTGTACAAGTTCAGATATTTTAGTCTTTCATAATAATTTAGATTTTGTGTCAGTGCTGCAGATTAATGGTCGTAATATTTTAAAAGTGCCCATGACTGTGCCTGTTTCATTCTACATTTGTCCATGAGTCTTTTGCTATGTGTCCATGATTGGTTGAGAGGTATGCTAACATGTCAGTGATATTCAAGCAGTAATTTTGCAGATCTTCTGAGTATGCACATACCCCATATTGTGTGTGTGTGTGTGTGTGTGTATATATATATATATATATATATATATATATATATATATATATATATATATATATATATATATATATATATATATAGATGTATATATATATACACCATTCTAGCTAAATGCCCTCTCTAGTGTTTGTGATGATGTTTATATCCCAACAATTCATCTCCATTGACATGTAAACTTTTGTAACCATCATATATTCACTGTCATGTGTGATGATATAATATACTCACACAGGATGTGCAGACAGCAGTACGTACTGTGCTATCTACATGTGCTTATTGTAACGCTGCTGACTTGTCTTGGAAATGTATATACATTGACATATTGAGGACATTGCCATATTTATCATGCCCTCTTCCTCTTTCCTATCATACATCTCTATGCCCATTTTCATCAGCACACTTTGCTTGCCTAGTGCATGTTTCCTTTTTATGACCTTGATGTCCCCCTATTATTTCATTCTGCAAATAATTGTTGTACTGCACACAGCACTCAATACACTTTTCTTTACAGTATTAATACTGCCGTTATTGCAGTATTCCACCCCTGGTAGTCATTGTGGCAGTCTGTGCAATCTCGCCGAGCAGCTTTGCTCGTAAACAAACTTAAAAGGTTGTTTCTGTGTCTGTACTGCTCTGCACGGTTTCCTAGTCACAACACTGTTGCTGGCCACAAACCTGTGCTTGTATACATGGAAGTGTGATAAGCAGCGTGAATATGCAATTAGTGCTGCTGCTCATCACACTAACATGTAAATGCTGTGTAGGCTTGAATTACCTGGCACGTTCTTTGATATGACAGTCTCAGATTTAGTATATTTAAGTCTGGAGTTTCAGTTGCTCAGTCTTCACATTTTGGAATTCAACATTGCAAGTACCAACATTTTAAATGGTTACCTCTGGTGGAAATTGCACTATTTCATTTAATTTTCTTTGTCTGCAAAGTTTTTGTTGTAAGCTTGGCTTACCATTCAATCCTATAGAACCACTAAGAAACATTTCTGACTTTTTATCAGCTACTTCAGCTCCTGAGATATGTTAATCATTTTCATCTACATAATTTTGCAGAACTTCATGAATACCCCCCACATTTCCTTTCATTGTACCAGGTTCCTAGAATATACTCATGATCATATCTCATTTTGTCTTTTCCTGTTGAAAGAAAAGCAGCAGCCCAAGTTGCTCTCTGAACATTTTCTTTGTCCTTAAAGCTCAGTAATGAGATGATTCCTTTCTGCAGGCGCTCACTTGACCCTTTCATCTCTGGAATTTGTGTAGCCTTTCATTTGCTGCTACTCTGAATCAGGGTCCTTCATGAAACTGCTTGGACACAGTTTAATGATTAAAGTGTTACTATTCCCTTCTTTCATTTCAGGACATCCTAAGATCTTGAGGCTGGTGCAGCATACCTATTTTTTCAGTTCATTTCTTCATGAAACAGTATCCTGTTTTGAAAAGAATTCTGTGCATGCTAGAGCCTCCATAACTTTGCTACTGACATACTTAGGGTATCTTCCCTCTACTTTCCTTTGGCTTATAGCACTCTTGCCATCAGATCCATGTATTGCTCTTTGGGTAACACTTGTAGGGCTAAGCTCACTGTCTGTATATCTTGCACTCTTGTTGCAAGCTCTTTTGCATAACACGCTGTTTCTCTGGATCCATAGTTAAGGGGAGCTGCAGTAGGTGATGCAGCAGAGAGCATACAGAGCCTTGACATCTCGATCTTTGTCATCAGGCTTCTTTCTGATATCAGTAGATTCTACAGAACTGACTGGATCTTAAAGCCTAGATGATCTGTTGAACCGATTTTAGCAGACTGCTGGGTCTATGTTTAACTGTCAAATAACATTTGCATTGAACCCTATCCATCGAACATTCATTCAGCAAACGTTCATTTCAGCAATCAGGAAAGTTACTAGTTGGCCAACACTTCCCTATCTGCCCTTTTCCCCAGTGTAGTTTGGTCTTGGAGTTGGTATGTATAGTTAGCAGGTGTGGGAGGGCAAAGCCCCCCACCTGGTCTGGTTTGAAATACTGTGTTGTGTGAAACTGGGAAGTCTTGGCTAACTAGTTACTTTCCCTGGTGAAAAAAATTGCATTCGCTGAAAGAACATTTGATGGATAGGTTTCGATGTTTAGCCATTTGATACAAATGTTATTCAACAGTTAAACACAGACCCCAGACTTCTTTTGCAGAGAGTTGGTTTGTACTCATTTCTCTTTGTTATTAATAACTCCCATAACCTTCACCACAGTTATTTTTGCAGTGCTGGCATTCACAGAGCCTAGGAAGGTCACAGATGTACCATCAGGCACATAACCAGAAGTCTCTAAAGTAGTCTTTTAGATTATAAACTTACTGCTATGAAGGTTTAAAATGAATAAAAGGCTATATTCAAATGTATTTTTTCTTGAATGCATTACTACAGTTAAGCATGATTGTATAGGATGATTATGTATATTTAAAATTATCTTAGTCTATATAAATGTTTACTAAAGCTCCTGCAACTGTGCAAAACACTCTGCAAATGAGATATATAGGACTCGCATTTCACTTCACCCAAAACGATATTTCTTAAGACTTTTTTCCTGGAAAGTTTTGACAAAACAGTCCATGAAATAAACAGGAATAAAATAACAGTAATGGAGATATTTTGGCTCTGCTAGGATTATTATATATGTTTTCTTTGATAGTATTCCTAATTTCCATAAAATATTTGTATCGCATGTCCATGATTATACATAATTTTGAAATCTTAATAAAAAGAAAATGGAAGCATGCACAAAGAATTGAAACTGATTAATGGAAATAGCAAATATTGAAGGAACAAACTACCTAATAATAGTTGAAAAGAATAGACTGCCAGGATCTTGGTGAATTAATGAAATCATTTCCTCTTACTGGATGCAGTCTTCCAACAAATAATAGCACATGCTGGATTGACAAAGATAATTGTTTGCTTAGGTCATTACCATGTCACCCCCCCAAAAAAAAAAAAGAGAGACCAAAATGATTTATTTAAATAGTTCTTAAATTTTCAGAAGATGTATGTGGTTGTGCTACTTTTTGGTGAAAACATTTTCCCCGTTTGTCATGTGCACAATGGTGAATTAGCTGACAAAGACGTTACAACATACGCTGAATACACATAAGTTGGCTAATATATGAAATCAGTTTTTCAATATTGTTTAAACTCCCTGACCCCACTGCAGAGCCATATCATGGTCAAATGTGGGGCCCTAGCCAGGGTAATGGATCCCCCTTCCAGCAGCCCCCCCTCCCCCACAGCAAAGTTCTTCTCTATCAGCACAGGAAAAGTGCTGATATGTACAATGTGCTGTCATAAAGTATGACACCTTTGACGCACTGTATGCTGTGAAGGAAAAAACAACATATGGTAGTAACAGAGCACACAAGCATGTATGCCCTATAATCTCAGATGGTGGGCTATATCACTCATGAAATTGTTATCACTGTACAACCTCCTCTTTTCTATGAGCTGGCATGGTGCATCCCCCTATTGTACCCAGAGCCTCTTTTTAGGTGATAGTGGTAAGCCATGGACAACTGCCTCAAGGAGTCTGCCCACACAATCCTGTTCACTGACAAATATAAGCAGCACCAGCAACTCATGTAAACCCACCATACTTGATCTACAAAAGTGCTCTGAGATGGCAGTGCCAGCCCCAAACATTATTCTGTGTGAATGATAGAGACACAGCTGTGAGTTTTTGCGCAAACTAAAAAGATGACAAGAACAGCGGTGGGTCCACTATGCCTGAAGGCCACAAGTGTCATATTGCTAAGGCTTCCTATGCAAATTCTGGTTGCTGAATCACTCATATAGTGGGATGGCATCATGTGAGCACCTCTCATATAAACTACTATACACAGGACCTATGTCTGCAGATAGGAAGTATGCCAACAAAAGTAGATGCTTAGCCATTATGTTCATGGAGGGTATGGTGACATAGAATAAGTATAACTGCTGTACAAAGCATGATAAAATTTGGCCCAGGGGGAATAGACGGCTATATGCATTTGCCTGAGAGTATTCCTGGCACAGGGAATTATATGGTATCCACTTAAAGTCCATTGTGATAAATCAGGGTTGCAGTGTACAACTGCACTCTGATGCAATAGCCCTTATTACCTCAAATGTGGTATCATATGCAGCCTGGCTTTTTCCTGTTCCTGAAGCACTATAACAAGGGGGACAACCTAACATCCTTACCCAGCCCTTTATTGGTATGTGCCATGTATAGTTGCCTCCACAATGTTGTCCTTGTTGGGAATGTTCCATCCATGAACCACATCACAAGGGATGACAGATTTTCCATATAGGCTGCAGTGGTCAGCACACTCATGTGCAGCATGCCACAGCATGTATGTACCATTCCTCAGCTTGATGTCATCCATATGGAATGTTCTGACCTCAGTGAGCTGTCCATTACAGCATGTCCTCCTTACCAGTTGCTGTAGCACCCATTTCCTGGGAATCAGTTGGATGTCAACATCTGCATTTCTTGGCACACATCTCTATTGCAGCCAGCATGTCTGAGGATGTTGTTGCCTCTTCTGCCACAGCTTATACTATTTTGGCTGCCAATACCTCCTCCAGCTGTGGTGCATATTAGTGAGACGTGTGCCTCAGGAGTCCTGCACTCTGTGTCTCAATTGTTACATCCCTACCATGGCAGCTTTGTGTTTTCTTCAAAATACAGCCCCAGTAGGATCCATCCATTGGCCTGTTCTTCGTAATGGAACATCCACTAGGAGCGTAGGCTTATTATGGTGACTAATTTTTGTGGAATAAACTCTTCCAATCTGTCAAGAGACATTTGCTGCAAAACCAGTAATTGTACATTAAGACTCTGTGCCATCCATTATCTCTTTCCTGAAATACTGCAAGTCACGGGGGATATCTTTAATACATATACATATATAAATATATATATATATATATATATATATATATATATATATATATATATATATATATATACATATATGTATAGACTGAGAGAGTTGCTGACTCACTGACTTCTATATTAATATAACAGAGGGTGATGTTTATGCTACACTAACAACCTAGCATTTAGTGGTTTCATTAGTGATGTTTTGCTCCTAGCAGTCAACTTATGCTCAACGAGTTTGCAATATGATGATTTCCATCACAGAGAAAATGCCTGTCAGGTAAGTGTGATTCATACAAATATCTTTCATTTGCTTGCAGTAGAACTGTTGTATGTACAGCAATCAGATATTTAAATACTAACTTCTGTTTGGAGGCTTCTTACCAAGATTGTATAATGACGTCTATCAGAAATAAACAAAAAGAATGCAATGTATGATTCTGAAAGAGAATAACATTTAAAATGGTGCATTTTTCATGTAAACTGTGAATGTCGACTTAATCTAGTATGAAGTTACATGATACACTTGAAACACCTAAAAGTCTGCCTTTGGATTTTTAGATATTTAATTTTAATCAGTATCACCATCATCATCAACCCCCTTTTCCGCAATTCCTATGAATCTTGATATTAATAGTCACAATTGTGAAACAAAAGGTTGTCTAACCTGAATACATTCTGAATATTTATCTGGAAGTATTTAAGCACAGCAGAAGGTCAATACACAGATTTCTGATGTTCAAGTGTGAACATTAATGTGACCTAATACCAAAGAATACTAATTATGAGCCTGCAGTTTCTTGCAGAATTGATCCAAATGGTAAGTGTTTGGTTGGAGTAGTACTCCATAAATTGGGTGCAAAGGAATGCAAAAACTGTTTTTTTTCCTGTCACAGTGAGCTTTTATTGTCTATATTTCATGAATTCTGCACTTTAGGCTTTGCACTCGGAGTGTCAAATGTGTGCAGTAAGTTTACATCATAGCTACCTAAGGTATAACATTTGGACCATACCTCTCAACCTCCTAGAGCAAAGCCACAAATAAGAGGGGGACAAAGGCTCAAAAATAGGGACAATTTCTAAACATTCCTCTTACAAACTGACAAAGTTGATAGGATAGCAGGTTTTGCATTAGCATGAATTTTTCGAAAGATATGAAGTCTGAAACTTGTATGCCAGCCATAATTTTCAGACTTAAATCCACAATAATTTCACAGAGATTTGACAGAAAAACTACAATTTTTAGAGAAACAGATAGAAAAATATGTTGCAAACATCTGGGCATTTTGTGAAAAACTGTACAGTTGAGAGGTATGATTTGAACCTGTAATGAAACAGCAAGTGTTCATAAGTTGAGAATCAGAATATCATATACAAATACTAAATGTCAGTACACATAAACACAAAATACTGAAAATCAGTTACAAATGTTAAAAAATAAAATGTTTTTGTAGAATGTCCTGACCTATGGGGAGGCTCTACCTCCCATACACGCTGTCTCTGAATACATTAATTCCTGCTTCCCACAAACTCATAAAAAAGGAAAGGTCTTGTCTTTTCCTTTATCCTGAATCACAGATTTCAGAGGCAGTACAGAACATAGTTGTGATAACCCCTCATGTAAAGCATCAAAGCATCAGTACTGCAACATTCTTTTTAAAATTACGTCACACCCCGGTATTAATAAGATCTTGCAAACAGTAGTGCTCCCGTGTTATTACGGAATGATGTTTATTTTCAATATAAATTTAATGATATTCCTTTCTTTCAGATTATTGACAAGCATAATGAAATATTTTATTTTTTAACTGTCTAAGTTAATTAAATAATTCCCAGGATTTAATAAAATCTGTGTAGGCACTGTGTAGAGCCTACATGGAATGTATCTGTGTACATGGCCACAGTTTACCCTCGGCAGTGTGCCATTCATATTAATGATGGTGCATTACTGAGGGAGCATCATAGGAACAGGGATATTGAATCCATGTAGGGAGAAGTGTAGAGGCTGCCGGTGGTCGTGGATGCCTGGTCAGATACTATGTTCGGGGTGATGCTCCCTGTACAGCTCCCTACTACTGTTAAAATGCTGTGAAATGTTTTAAATGTGGAATATTTTATTTTCACGCATTTTTTAATTGCTGTATGTTTGCATGCAGTGGAGTGGAGTGCAGCAATGCCAAGCTGCACTTACATATAGACAGCTGATACTTGTTAGACATCTAAAAATAGAAACTGGATGTAATTAATTATCATAATATTTTTTTTTTATTTTTCTTTTGTTTTTTTCAATTGCCATTTGCACTGCACAGAGCATAGCAGAGCCAAGCGGTGGTTATACATACATAGCCAACACCTGCCAGACATCTAAAAATAGAAACCAGATGTAATTCATTATTTATTTCTAGGTCTGTGTGTGTGCATGGCATGGTGCAGTGCTCAGCAATGCTAACAGGTAGCCCCGTGGTATATGTGAAGGTATACTAGATTTTATAATATTCAAGTAGCTAAATGGGTAGATTTATGGTCTAATATGTAGTAGGTCCTGGGTCGAGTCCATAGCACTCATAACATGTTTGCAATGTAATATGCTTTTTAGTTTAATTTAAACACAAAATTGTTATATTTGGCAGTGCTGCATGGTGCTAAGTGCTACTTAAATATGCTAGCAGCTACTACTGTTTGCATGGTGCTAAGGTTCACTAAAACCACTTTTGTGGAAGTTTACATGCTGCTCAGCTATGCTTTGCTGGTTTGTGTGATGATAAGCAACATGAAGCTATTCTGAATGTCACTCAATAACATGTAAGGGTGGGAAAACAGCCTATATTAAGGATAATAGGTGGAAATTCTGCACCATTCCTTGGAGTCTTACCATCTGTTGATATGGCAGGTGGTGCTGGTGAAGGTGCACAGATGGGATGTGCAGGAGTCCAGGGTCTCTGTTGGATTCCTGGTAAAGAATCATAAACCCAGGCTGATGCAGAGTGGTTTCCAGGGCTTTGAATGTAAGGTGAAGGCCTGGGACTGGTTTGCCAGAAAACTCACCAGTTCTTCTAGTATCCTCAGCATTAGTGAGCAGTGTCGCCACCAATTGTGTGATGATAAGCAACATGGAGCTTTTCTGAATGTCACTCAGTAACATGTAAGCCCTGGAAACCACTCTGCATCAGCCTGGGTTTATGATTCTTTACCAGGAATCCAACAGAGACCCTGGACTCCTGCACATCTGAAGAGGAGAAAGAGGGGAACCTTGGACACCTGGGTCCAAGAGGCAAGAGCTGGGCATACCCCATAAATATGTAAGTATGCTTTCCACTGTTTTATCAAAATGCAAGTTGAATGTCTGAAAAACTGGAATGCATAATGGTGTGCTTCACTTCCAACAGCTGCAGCTGAGAGGGCTCACAATGTTGAATCTCATGCAGGGTGCCTGGTCAGGTTGCGCCATGAGTGTGATAAGTATGGCTTTATTATGCTAACTGTAGTGCAATAAGCAAAAAAGAGTAAAGCATTTACTGCAAATACACAATAAAAACTGTAATGCAATAAATGGGCAAGTAGACCTGTAGTGCAATAAATGGGCAATAAGAACTGTAGTGCAGTAAATGAACAATAACAACTGTATTGCAATAAACAATAAACAACACCAAGAACAGTAAGCAAAATGGTGTACAGTAGGATTGTGTTGTCTTAACCATTGCAGGAGAACTGTATGCATTGCTTGTCTATGTTAAGGTTGCTGCAGTCAAGTGTAACACTATAATAGCTATAGAATGTAAAACTAATATCAGTCACATAATGGTCTCTGTTCCTCCTACTCCAGGTAATAAAGGCATATGGGAGAAATAGCCCACTCTATGGACAGATATTGTATGTGGACTTCACAGTAATTTACAAGCAATAGCAATAATGTGTTAAGCAGCATTGTTGATTCCAAAATAAATCTGTCTTACTATATATGCAGTACGGCTGTATTTCATTCATTTGTGTTCTACTGTCACTGTAGTTAAGCATAATACTGTAATAGTTCTAAAATGCAAAGGGAATGTACTGTAACATATATTGCTCAAAGCATTGTATGGTTCAAGGTTGTCTGCAGACCAGTAACAGTCGCAAAATGCTCTCATTTTCTCCCGCTCCAGGAACAAAAGGTATATGTTTGAGGTAGCCCATGTTATGAGAAGAAAGTGTTAAGCAGTCTTATTGATTCCTAATATATATCTGTCTAAATATCTCCAGTATGGCTGTATTCATTCCATGTCTGTGCTAAGTTGCTGCAGTCAATTATTACATTATTTGCAAATGTCCCCTGCAGTCACAGCTATTGGGTTCTATTCCCATGCCTGCCAGCTAAGGCATGATGGCTGTCTAATTTATGTACTGTACACAAACATGCATCTCAAGTGTTACTTCTCGTAATGTAATTAAAACTGCCTAATCTGTCTGTCACAGGAGTACCAGAAAAATGATTACCTGGAATGCAATGTATTACCAAATCCACTTTCGGACCACCTTGGTAGTTATATAAGTCCATATTATGTGAAACTGTTCTGTGCAGTTGTGTACCTTCATTTGTTATTGTTTGGCCCACACTGACCCAGGCTAACAGCTTGCAAGGTATGTATATGCTGCAGCAGCAACAGGAGAATTGTAATCACTGTACTCTTAATTGACAGTACACACCTGTAGAGTGCTAATTATCAGTGTTTTCAGGAATATAATCTGCATTGTCAGTAATGGAATGTTTTTCTCTCTCTCCCCACCCCTTATCTTCATTTATTTATTATTGTTATTTATTATTATTATTATTTAATATTAATATATTTTGTTAAACTAACTATATTTTCATAAAATGTGATTTATTATTGTTATGTGTTATTATGATTCATTATTAACATATATTTTGTTAAACTGTTTTGTTGGCATTATGGTTTACTTCTTACTGGCATGCTGTTAACATACTGACTGTTATGTTACTTCATCTTGTGTTACACAAAATATACATTAAAATGTATTTGGATTAATAACTATGATGTCCCATTCTGTTAATAATAACAATGATTTGGTTATTACTAACCTTAACTTATTGCTGTACTTGATTTACCACAGTACATCAAGGTAGGCCAGTTCCAGCTGTCGGAAGCCCGATTGGAATACAAGGAATTGTGGTGGCAGCTTAAATTGAATGCAACTAAGTACCCTGGTTTGAATGACAGTATTAGTATTATGAGTGTTTTGAAACTGAGGAGGGCTAAGTTATGATTCTATGTTTCCACAGTTTTTTGGGTGTGTTGTTTATTTTACTACCATGTAAAATACTTTGCTTTGAATGATTTTTCAACTATTGTCAACTTTTTACATGATAGGCAGAGGATTTTTTAAATCCACAATCTGTGAATGTTTATCAAGGCATATATTATTTTTTTCATAAGTTTTTAATATTGCCTTAAGGTATTTTAAGTTGGCTTGTAGTTTTGTAGGGCTGTTGCACTCATTTTAGTACGGATTGTATTGTAAATACTTGTTTTTAAATATCTATTACAACTTTGTTGGTTAACACTTCATTGTATAATTTTATGTGAATGAAAGAATCTATGGTTGCTTTAACATTTGATTTGCATATTTTATTAATTAGTATTCTAGTCACATGATGTGGACTAGAAGGTATTTAAGCTTTGAATTTTTGATAATGGTTTATCTTGAAAAAGCCTGGTATGATTCCAGGCGAAAGTGCTTGATGTGAATTTTTTATTATTTTCCATTAAACTAAGTCTCATTCAAGACATTCTGGACTGTTTTGTTCCTTTTGAGCATTTGGATATACATCATAATGTTCTTGGTCTGGATCTGTATTGGCTTCAGCAATGGGAGAATTGTAATCACTGTACTCTTAATTGACAGTACACACCTGAAGAGTGCTAATTATCAGTGTTTTCAGGAATATAATCTGCATTGGGAGTAATGGAATGTTGTTCTCTCTCTCCCCAACCCCTTATCTTCATTTATTTATTATTATTATTTAATATTAATATATTTTGTTAAACTAACTATATTTTCATAAAATGTGATTTATTATTGTTATGTGTTATTATGATTCATTATTAACATATATTTTGTTAAACTGTTTTGTTGGCATTATGGTTTACTTCTTACTGGCATGCTGTTAACATACTGACTGTTATGTTACTTCATCTTGTGTTACACATAATATACATTAAAATGTATTTGGATTAATAACTATGATGTCCCATTCTGTTAATACTAACAATGATTTGGTTATTACTAACCTTAACTTATTGCTGTACTTGATTTACCGCAGTACATCAAGGTAGACCAGTTCCGGCTGATCTGCCTGCCTTGTCCCCTCTGGCAGTGGCACCAGCTACTAGCACATCTTGGACCTAGACCGGTGATGCCTCCTCCACTGCCCCTGCACTACCTGCAGCATCAGGTATTACTGCCCCACAGGAAGGGGCTGGGCCACCCTCTTGGAGTGGTGGTAGAGGGGGAGTTGCCACCCATGCTGAGCTGCCAGTTTTGGTGCTCAAGATAGTCTAATGTGGGTTTGACTGCCTCCTGCACCAGATTGGGGGCATGCTGGCCAACTTATTGGGGCAGCCTCACCCCAGTGCCCAGCCTCCACCACTGTCACCCCTGGGACAGTGAAGGGTCAGTACTGACAGCCCCATGGGTGGGGATGCGAGTCATGCTGCTGCCTTATGGAGGTACTTGGGACTTAGATTTCACAACACCCTTCCTATCCAAGGTGTTCACCCCACTCATGTGTCACTCACTGCCTCTTTCTGCTGTCTTGTCTTGCCAGCAATGTAAATTTTTTAAAATAGGAAATAAAGTAATGATAAGAAATAAGCCATATTTAATTAATGGTCGATTTAATTGTGAATCTAAAGGGGTAGTGTATGTAGCATGCTGTGAAGTCTGCCCATCATACTATATTGGAAAAACAGAAAGAAAAATTAAACAAAGGCTCTAGGAGCACCAATATTGTATCAATAGAAGGGACATCACAAACGCATTGGCTAAATATATAGTAGATAACCCAAGCCATAGGTTTCAATACATAGTAATACAACAGGTCCAATATGAAATAAGGGGTGGACCTTGGCAACTCAAATTAGAAGAGAATGAATTAATGTGGCAAATTCGTACATCGGCACATACCCCACCAGGCCTTAATGAATATGCATCAATAAAAAGCATTTTAAAGTTAAAGGCACTTTTTTAGGTAGAATGGTGGGGAATCATTAAATTGAAAATTTATAAAATTGAAAGTTTATGATGAATCTATTCTAAGGTGGTCAAAGTAAAAATAAATGTATGGATATATTTATATATATCAGTAATGCCGATATGTATAAAGACATATATTCCCTTATGTTTAAAGCTATCGGCAGGAATTTTGAGTGAAGCTGGAGTACTACTTCTAAATTACAGTATATGTTATATGTAAGCATGTATATTATCCAGTGGTGGTTTTTAGAAACATATATATAAAAAAATAGTTTTATGTTTTGATAATGTTTTAAGTAAATACGTAATGCAATGAGTAGTGATGCTAAGGCTGTCAGTAAAGTGTACTTATTTTTAATAGTAGTATTTTATAGTATTGTGTATAGTGTGTATTATTTTATTTTGTATGTATTTTAATAGGAAGAATGTCATATTGGATGTCTTTAAACAAAGAAGGCATAGATTAAGTAGGTGAATTAAAGAAGGTAATTGAGTTATTAATTAATGACTGCATTAGTATATAAAGATGTGATGTAAAAGTTTTCCTTTGTCTGATGAAGTTGGGGCACTGACCCCTTTGAAAGCACTCATTAAACTGGATTTTTTTAACGTTCAACAGCCTGCTGAGTAACCGTCCTTGGTGTTCACTTGCCTTTGGTGTTTTTTGCTGTCTTGTCTGTCTTATCTCTCTGCAATACATCCTCACCTACCCAACCTGCCTCCCCTACACATACCTATGTCCCTTCCCCAACATTCCACTCTCACCTTAAAAAAAAATGGGCACCTGTCCCAAAAAAAAAAAATTGTCCCGTACATAGCTCTTCATCTCACACGTGTCAACTGAACACACATAATTTGGTCCAATTGGCTTGACAACGCAATTCTCTTTTCCTAACCCCACTCTCTGGGGGTGAGTGTTCAAAGTCATGTAAAAATTTTGTCGAAGTGCACAGTTGTTGCTGTATAAGAAATGGATGTCTGTGGTTCTTTCCTACACCCATCCTGGACAGCCATACCTGCATATCACTATGTTTTTTCTCCCTGCTTGCTCCCCATTTCACCATTTTCTTGACTCCCCATTTTCCTTTTTTTTAATATTTTTTTACGGTGATGCTGCATGATGTGCTGCATTACACAGCTTTGCTAAGCTCAGCTAAATAGAGCTATAATGACTACATGTGTTTTTAAAATTGTGATACACACTTACAAAATAAACATATGTCCCATATTTTGGACCCAAAACTATCACACCTGCAGACCACTGCATTAACCTGCCATGCCATACAACTCTTAATTAAAACAGGGGGGTTAAACAAAACATAGTAATTGCCATTTACAGTCATTAAGCTTGTTTTAATGGAGCTGTGCATTGCGCCATGCTGTGCAAATGTGATTAAAAAGTAATGGAAAAAATGGGAGTGTACTTCGGACTCTAGTGCAATAGTACACTACTATAAAGCCAAAGACATAATAATGGATGTAAGTGAGGCCTGTGATAGCAGGTAAATGTGCTCTTTATCAGCAATATGTAGAAAGACACCTGCTGAGGCATTAATGGCAAAATTCCTGTTCAGCTGGGACCCTGGTGCAGAAATACAGCCATATAAAGCCATGCACATACTGACGGATGTACAAACCATCTGTCATAGCCTGTATGTATGCACATATATTTTGCAAATCTACCTACTGTTGTGACTTAGTAGCTCTGTCTGTTAAATGCCTTACAAACAGCACATTTTACCACACACAGTTCTGGGTTCAAATCCAGTGGTGTGCAGCAGTGGAATTACATTAATGTGAAGTCAGAAATTAATAACTGAGTCATGCACTCTTTATCCTCACAATGCATATCAAATAAAATGTCTGCTTTTCACTGATGGAAGTCACAGGCTTTCAGAAAGAAACATACTTCAGATATCCCTATAGCAAAAGTATAAGTGCATAAAGTGTCACTTCATGCATTAATATGCATTCACAGAGAAATTCAACTCAGGTACTCCAAATGAGGGCCACTAATATCAGAGTGCACCACACGATCCTTCCAAACTCACAGTGCCAATTAGCACAGCTGCACAACTAACATACACATTTGAAGTACCTGCTTGTAACAAGGACTGCCCTCATACATGCTCCAAATTGCTACCGGACTGTAACGCATGGCCTGACAGTCATCCAAATGTTAGACATATTGTTATGTTTATCCCTCATGTTGCTCAAGGACACAACAAACATGTGGCCTACTACTCTGTTAGTGATACCATTGCCTAACATACCTTAACACACATGCCTTAATTTGACAGGAAAGGGTACCCTCACTCTGGCGCTGCCTCTTCAACAAGGCTGACACAGCTCCCACAGTTACTCACAGCTTGTTGTCCTCCAAAGTGTTCACACTCTCTGCCTATGCCTATTACCTGCAGCAGCAGCTGCAGCCTGTAGCACACCCATCTCTATGTCAAAGTTGCTGCTTCAGACTTTCCCTCTGCAAAGAAATAGTCTCCTCACCCCAGTAATGTCCAGCACAACATATCAGAAATGGACCCTAATCTATATGAAGGCCTTATATATTGATATATTGTACTGTGATTGCATGTGATTGGCTTGTGATAGTGCAGATCAGCTGTGTTGGCTGCAATTAGCATTTCAAAACCACAGACTGGTTAAGAGGGAATCATCTGCTGATAATAAGGTTATTACAAAGGCAAGAAGCTGGCTATGGGGAACCAGTCTGTATGAGATGTTCCTTACACAGAACAAGTGCATGCAAATTATTAACTATCAGGATATATCAGCCGATGAGTACTGCACTCCATCATGTATATAACCATTTTGTTTACATCAGGATGCAGATGTATGACTATCCTTACAGGCAATAGGGATCACAGCAATAAGCCATTCTTGGAACTGTGATAATGACATGTCAGTGATCTCCAGATTTGTTGCACATACAGAGGATTGCAATAACTCAAAGGTGGAATGTATATTGTCAGTGTGGGACACTGGGCTTGTGGGATTCCCCTTTTATAGTGGTTGTAATTGCACACTGCTATTTGTTTGGCACAGTTGTTTTGACATATTATCAAGGGGTTAGCCCTTGGGGACACACTACAATAGACTCTAGTGTCGGTCATATGATCATACAGCAGTATCAGTCATGGCACACATAGGAATATCTGACTATTGATAGTATTCCTAGTTGTATCTACACACTTAGTATGTTTGCACACTGTGGAATATGACATCTATGATCAAGCAGTGGATATTGCCAGCCATTCTGTCCTTGCTGTATCTCTACATAGTGTAGTGCCACATATGTGATCCTGACATGTGTTCCCATATTGCCATTCAGGAAACATGTATGCGTGATTCCATGCTGTTTTCATGGATGCAGAGAGTGGGTTGATACTGCAAGGGCTCTTACAGCACCATGAAGTCCTACTGTACATGGGGAGGCACAACAGGGAACAGCAGGAGGCATTGCGGGTTGACCTTGTCCATGATGTCAGTGCCACGCATCATCAGAACAGGACATATGAGCAGGTTTGACACCAAGCAATGGACATGAATAATGCTGCATGCAGAAGAGCAGCAGATGTATCCAGGGATTGTGGCACCACTGGTGGAGGGCCAGCAGTGGAACAACCACTTTCAGCCACAGAGGAATTCCTGGCAAATCTAGGTACACATGACATCTCCCAGGCATCCATGACACCCTACATTGTGGATGTGAGTGGTGCAGTTTCCATGGCAGAAGAGCATGCAGGTAAGCTCAGGTTGATCAGCATTCAGTGTGTCAGGGCGTACATAGTGTTACATAGGTGTTAGGTCTTTCTGCTTTGGAAGGGGAGGGTTTAACCGCAGTTTGACTGTCATGCTCAGATTTTGACCGCTATGACAATTAACACAGTAACTACTGTAAATGTGAGATATATGGATGTATTAACATGTGGTAGTGGAACATGCAGTGGTACTGACATTACTTCTCCCTCAACTTTTTGCATGTCCATCAGGTATCACACAAGCCCTTGGAACTGCTCCTGGTAAGCATGTCACTGTTTTATTATTGATGCATGATTACAGCATTGTAATCCCTAGACTGTCATCCCAGGCCTTCTGCCTGCATTGCTGTACTGTTGGTATGATTGCCAAATGCACACATATTTTCTGACTGTACACATGTTAGACTCACACCCATGTCTTGCAGGTGTGACCACACTGATAGATGTGACAGTATTGCACACAAAAAGGATCCAAGTAGGAGCAAAACCAACGCCAAATAAACCAAAACTTGCTGAAACACAGGACAAATTTATTGCAGTAAAGCGCTTTTTGTCTGTGTAGTACACAGACTTCTTCAGACAAAAAATACATTAATTAATCACAGCTTATATACATCCCTGAGTTACCCAATTAATCAAGCGTAGTTAGGTTAAACTGAATTAATGAAATAATAAAGTCAATGTTACCTACGCATTACATGCTAGATTCAGAAACATTGTAAGTTGATGTGTGTTTAAAAGTAGCCTAAATGAAAATGGCTACACTTAAAATAAAATACAAAAGTATAGGAATGTAAAATATAAGTATATATGTCAAAGAAGTATACAATAAAAACTGCTACTTGAAATAAGCAACAATAAATAAATACAAACACAATCCCACAAGCAAGCATAGCATAAGACAGTGTGATCTGTTAACCCCACAAACTATTTCCTTAAGGAATTGATCTTATATTTAACCTTTTAACAAGTGTCAATATGTATACTTATGTAAAAGAGTTCATAAAGAATACATCAACTCAAATAGAAAAAATATATATAATAAATGTACTTAAATACATATGTATACATTTAAATTGAAATTTGCATTAAGAAAATAAAAATGCAAATGTAATTATGCTTATGTAAATCACACAGTCATATTCATACCCTCTCTAGTATTTACTTATGTGAGGGTATTTGAAGGAGCTTATCTTAATAAATTCCTCAATTTAAGCAGAGAACTGATGGAACAACCCTCATTAAGACCAGGGAAAGCATAGGCATTCAATCTAATCTGCCATCTCAGTTCAAGTGCTTCTAAGAGTAACTGTGATGGAGCTCCTCTTTTGTTCTCGACTAACTGATCGATGGCCATAAATTTAAAGAAATGGTCTTTATGTAAGGAGATGTGTTTGGCCAACGTGTTTTCTTGTTTGTCCTTACTTATAGCATATTGGTGCTCATAAACCCTTTCTCGTAATCTGCGCTCAGTTTTACCCACATAGAACCCTTCGCATTTTTGGCACTGTGCAATGTAAACAACCATGCGGGTGTTACATGTGGATCTACAACGCAGATTGTAGTGGAAGTTGTTGACATTAAACCTATTGAATTCTAAAACATGCTTACACTGGTTGCAATTCTGACATTTGTACATGCCAGGTGTTCGAGTGAAGGTGTTATCATTATGTTCCAACAAAGATTTCAAATTCTTGCCTCTTCGGAAAGTGATCTCGGGTTTACTCCCTACTTTGTTTAGAACTGCAAAGTTATTCCTAAAGATGTTCCAATTCTTTTTAATAATTCCAAGTATAGCATAACTGTCAATACTGTAAGTAAGAATTAACTTGGTATTACTACTAAAGGTGTTACTAGTTGGAGTCTGACTAGGTATAACCTCGGTGGAAGTCAAAGTAGGGGAAGTACTTACTCTAACAGTGTCCGCACTAAGTAAAGGTAGGTACATACCTTTTAATCTTTTACTAGTGACTTCTCTCACTAAGTTGTCAAGCAAGGAGGGCGGGTACCCTCTATGTTGGAACATGCCAACCAGTAATTTACACTCATTGTGGAAGTCAACCTCCAAACTCACGATACGCGCAGCCCTAACTAACTGCCCCTTGACGACAGATCTTTTCTAGTAGTTAGGGTGACAGCTGCTGTAGTGAAGTAGGGAGTTGGAGTAGGTTGGTTTCCTAAAACTCCTGGCTGTATATTTACCCAGTTCAAGGTTTTTCACTAACCAAATGTCTAAGTAGGCTATGGCACTCTGACTAAATGTAGAAGTAAAGGCCAAGAAGTCAGTGGAAGAATTAAAGAATTCTAACAACGAATTGCGTTCAGGTTCATTGCCCTTAAACAGAATGAAAATGTCGTCCAGGTAACAGGACATATGAGCAGGTTTGACACCAAGCAATGGACATGAATAATGCTGCATGCAGAAGAGCAGCAGATGTATCCAGGGATTGTGGCACCACTGGTGGAGGGCCAGCAGTGGAACAACCACTTTCAGCCACAGAGGAATTCCTGGCAAATCTAGGTACACATGACATCTCCCAGGCATCCATGACACCCTACATTGTGGATGTGGGTGGTGCAGTTTCCATGGCAGAAGAGCATGCAGGTAAGCTAAGGTTGATCAGCATTCAGTGTGTCTGGGCGTACATAGTGTTACATAGGTGTTAGGTCTGTCTGCTTTGGAAGGGGAGGGTTTAACCGCAGTTTGACTGTCATGCTCAGATTTTGACCGCTATGACAATTAACACAGTAACTACTGTAAATGTGAGATATATGGATGTATTAACATGTGGTAGTGGAACATGCAGTGGTACTGACATTACTTCTCCCTCAACTTTTTGCATGTCCATCAGGTATCACACAAGCCCTTGGAACTGCTCCTGGTAAGCATGTCACTGTTTTATTATTGATGCATGATTACAGCATTGTAATCCCTAGACTGTCATCCCAGGCCTTCTGCCTGCATTGCTGTACTGTTGGTATGATTGCCAAATGCACACGTATTTTCTGACTGTACACATGTTAGACTCACACCCATGTCTTGCAGGTGTGACCACACTGATAGATGTGACAGTATTGTCAGGACACTACAGAGTGTCATATGTGTCAACTGTGCAGAGTCTACACTAATGTCAACAGTTTATCTCAGTGTTAATGATGAGATTAGAGGGGAATGAGAGTTTATTTACAAGTAACTATAGCTGTTAGTGGGAAGAGTACTTTCCTCATGTTCTACTATATGAGGTTGGGTTTTCAACAGGTCTGTCATAGTGATGACAGTGTATAGACCTTCACATATATCACAAAGTAGTACTGCAGATGTTAATGTACTGATTTTTGCAGTCTTACCACAGGTTAGTGGGGGGGGGGTTGGTGTTTGTCCCCGACACAACCTGATGTCAGTGTCTCCTCAGACTCTGATGATGATAGTGGCCACAGTGAGGCATGGGTGGGGGTTTTACGGCCTGAATCTGTCCAAGAGGTTGACATCCCTCTTCTGCCCTCACTGTAACTGCACATAGTCAGTATGTCCGCACATACCCAGTCCTCAGAGGCTACAGATATTTGACAGTCAGTGGGTGGAGACATTGAACAGGAAAGTGTGACAACTATGGCTTCAGTGAGTACAGACACTGACCATAGCCAGAGAGCTGGTGAGGTTCCACAAGGGGCAGATTGATAGGGGTGCTTGTAGAAGGCCTGCTGTCTGTCCACCACCTGTTGCAGGTGTCACATCACATGTCACTTGGCGCATGTTTCAGGCCATCATGGAGGCACAGGCACATTCTGAATGGAACTCCAGACATATGCTTAAGGTTATGGATGCAGCATAATCTGACATCCCTGACAGCCTCCTCCATATTGATAACACCCTGGATCAGTTCACTGATACTGTGGACAGAAGATGGACTGAGACAGTGTCTGTCTTAGACTACACATTGTCTGTGCTGGAACATCTGGTTGGAGTTGAGCATTGAACTTGTGGACATAGGTCAGCAACCCCATCTGCTGAGAGTCCACGTGACCATGCACAATCATGTTCCCATAGTAGCAGTACATCCAGCACTACAGAGGAGAATGTGCTGTCCATACCAAGTTGTGGCAGGCCATGGGCTCATGGTCCTGGGTGGTCCCATGGAGGACACAGTCCCAGCAGACAGCAATCACCCATCAGGTACTAGCACAGCTTCTGGCCTTGGGCATGGAAGTGCCAGTACAACTCTTGGCAATGCCAGTTCCTGTGTTCTGGACCGGAGATGGTGAACTGTCAGCTCTACCATGTATGGTCCAAAGTTGTCCAACATACACACATGTAGGGTTAGCACTGAGTTTGACTGTGTACATGCATAGACTCACACACCACTGTCAAATGCAGGTCACCTACAGACACACGTTGAACCTTTCCATAGTCCATCTCACCTACTTCCCTTCCTGACTCACACACATGCTGTTAACTGTTTGGGTCAGCATAGGCCTCCTGCACCCCCACACAACACCATGTGCAAGTGATGATACCTGTGCCACATCCCTGTCATCTTTGCCATTGATGCAGGGAAATTAAGCTATGTGTCTGATGAACAGGGTGACTATAGTAGTTAACATGTACTTGTGTAATGCAGTGCTGTTTTGCCATGTCACTTGTTGTGGTTACTGATAGATACTATATGCTGGCAATTCTCATGAGTATGCCACATACTGTTGTTTGCCTTATGTTGTATGGTGCTGTAATGACTGTATACTTACAAAATGAAAGGTGTGTTACAGACCTTTTTTTGTTCCTGTTTCAGGAGTCTGTTGAGAGAACCTATGGGTACACAGCGGCAATACAGCAACACAGTATGACATGTCAGCACAGCAGATATATGTCTTCAGCAAGGTACAGCACTATAACTGCATGGCTACATAGGTTCATATGTGTATAACAGGCTAACAAGGACAATGGTGTCATTCAGTGTATTCATGCATCCCTAATCTGTGAAAAGTTCTAATACCTTTATAAGTGTCACCAAGTTTCTAGGAACTAAGACAACTACAAGCTGTGGTACTGGAGATGACCCATCTACAAATATCCTGTGTCCAGTTCAGGCAGTTGTCCGACACCAGTTATAATTGTCGTGTTCTGCATGACCTGAACATGAGGTGTGTCACAGCAGATGTGTGCTTCACATGCATAGGGGTCATGTTTCATGTAGGGTGTACTGTCTGTGTTACATACCTGTCTGTCTGGCATGTACTACATATACCACAGTGATACTGTAGGTGTGTAGAACAAGTGAGAAATGTGTTAGTCCTTTCATAGATACATGTGGAGTATAACATGGGATCAAACACCTCCCTGACTGGAGTCATACACATCCTCTCCAAAGCATTTAGGAGACAGACTACACATGTATGGTAGTGACATAGACTCCATAGGATAGGTTATCTACACTGTGTATTGGTGTACTGTGGAACCTGTGTGACTGCAACAGTTGTACAATATACCTGTGTAGTGACATAGCAAAGGTGCCATTGCACTCAATGATAGGTGTGATGACTGCCACATGCAGTATAGCAGTGATAGTCTGGAATTTCCATCCCATACCTGTCTGTATAGGTTGTACAGCAGTGACTGCATCCCCAAATCTGACCAACCATTGAAAGGGAAAAGCTACATTGCTCTTTTCATCTGTCCATAACTCCATGTGTACTGGTTCAACTGTGTGAGGTTTGCAGACACTACAGTATTTTTCAGAGGTGGATGTCTTCCTAAAGGATAGTATTGTGCAGTCGTTGGCAGGTAGTGTTTGTCAGTGGCTCGACTACAACTGAATGTGTGTCGTAGACCATCCTGGATAACTGTTGGTTCTGTGTGGGATTTGGTGACAGTTCCTAATATGCAGTCACCATCTATTGTTCTCAGCGAGAGGTCATTGACAGTGGCTGTGATTTTGGGGAGGGAATGGCTAGAAGGGGTATGCCAATAATGAAGACTGGTGAACTCCACTGCTGAGTGGCATCATTGCAGAGTAGATCTGCCAATGTTATCTTCCCAGAGTATGACCATCAGACACTTGCCTATGCACTGGCTGCCAAAACACTTTGTACATAGTTTCCAGCAAGGCCTGCTGGCCTACTATTGTCAAACACCTCCTTGTTAGGTGACGGTTGGTGGAGTGAGACATAATTCTGTCATCCATTGCATAGTGCAACAGGCAATGGGCTCTGCCAGTTGCAGTCGGTAGGCATGTTCTGGCCTTGAGCAAAGGTAACAATGTGTGCTCCACTGTCAGTCTGTGTACTACAGTGTTAGGGCTCATATCTATGCTAACTCCTCTCATGACATTGCAGGTGACTTGGCCCAGAGATCTGAGGGCACCACCTGGCACTACATGCTAGTTGTCCTCTGTGCACATATGTATTGCAGTTTACTCCAGCATGTTGCAAGAAGGGAGTCATGCAAGGCAGTCTGTACAGAGCACACATAAACACGTTAGGGGAAGTGTAATATGTATACACTGTGTTGCTTAGTCATGCTGCAGCTCACTTGCCCAAAGGTTAGTCTGGATCCATATCTACAATGCCCTGGAGCAATGCTGTGACATACCCACAGGGGGAACCACCATATTGCACCATGCGTTTACCCCACAACCCCAGTGTGAGCTCCACCCTGATGGGATCTGCCCTCATTCAGTCTCCTTAGAGCTACCAGCATGACCCCCCCTTGCAGACAATATAGACATATGTGTCAACAAACCCATGTCTTACCTCCTGTGAGATGGTTGACATAGCTTGACTGCACCCCTCTTCAGATGGAACAGGCAAGTATGCAGAGCTCTACAGTCATGCATTTTGTCAGCAGCATTACAACTGCATGAACTCAGATGTACATGACAGGAGGGACACTGGCTTGTCATGGCACAGCAAACCTGACTGGTGGATACCTGCCATTAGCAAAACACCTCACAAAGTCAAAGAAAGTAGGAAACACACGACCAGCCAGTAGTTCACCAGTATCTTGCTTTCCTTTATTTCAACGATCTGGTACCTCGGCAATTCGCCTTCAAGGATCACAATTAATTCAATACAATAATCACATTTATATACATTCTCATTTTAACAATTAACAAGTTAATCTCCTAATTAATTCCTACCTGCCATTAGCAGGCTGTACAATAACAGGTGGACAGTGATGTGTGACAGTTGGGGTGAGTGTGCTCTCCTAACATGGAGGCCTAACTTCCCCAGCTAAAAGATGCACATAGTGTTGTTATGATGTTGTGTAGACATGGTAAGTGACAAAATCAGCCACCCATACAACACAGAACCACAACGCACAGTGTATTTATATGTGTGACCTCAAAGCACAGGCCCAGATTGCCGGCAAAGTCATATATAATGCTGGCACATATGAAGAGTCTGCACTCATAGCTAACCTGTTGTCCCACACTGTCTGTGTCAACTACACTCCCCTGTCCCCACCACATGTGACACATGACATTCCTACAACCTCTCTCATAACATCCATATTTACAGAGCATTTCACAACTGGCCTCTCAGTGGAGGATACACAACATCTAGGCTTCATTCCACATGTGATCTGACAAGGATTACCAACTCCATTAGGAAAACCTTGTAATCATACTGAAACCAATGGCTGCACCCCAGCTGAGTGGAAGACAGCAACTTGTATACCCCTGCACAGAGGTGGTGCATCCACGGACCAACATAACCATAGACCTCTTTGTGTAAGTATCCATATCTTTCTGCCTGTAGGAGCAATCATCATGGAGCTGATCAGCACACAAATATATGTGATCTACACACAGTTGACTGTACACAGTTTGTATATGTGATGGGGAAGCATGACTGTTACATGTGGTGGACATGTCCAAGGCAGTCATCCAGGACCTGGGTGAGGGGACATCAGGACATACAATCCCCTAGACTGAGCCAAGCTGTCTGTCTATATCCCCTGCTCAGGCAGCATTTACAAATCAGTCACTTAGGCATCCACAATACTGTCATTTTAGGGTTCACTAAGTGGCCCATAGATGGCACACGTACTCAACATAGGGACATCCACTTCCAATCTTCCAATAACTGATCTGTAAGCAGCAGTGTTCAATAGAGTGCAGTCCTGGGTCTTCCACTGCTTGGAAGCCATTTAAGCACAATACATGTGACTACTGACTGTCTGTGTCTAACAATGTTGGTTGATACCTGCAAATTCTGAGCACTCATAGGGTCTTGGTGTTATAACACTAACCTGCAAGGGGTATTGCTGAGCACATGCCTGTTGACATAGTAATGGCTGTGAACTTCATGCATATGTATATATGGTATCATTTCCACAAGTAAGGCCTATGTACCTGGTAAGTAGCACCAGTCACAACAGGTGCTGTACATACACAGGGGTGAAAGAACTGGGCACACAGACCTGGCCACACAGGTGTACATCTCATGTGCCTCAAATCACCATGTCTCTACAGTGGTATGGCAGGAATTATATGGCATATCTGAGGGCACAGTCACCTGTAAGTGACATACTCATAACTTCCAAGTACTCTTCGCATGCCAATTCCTGAGTGCAATGGCCATTTGGTAATGTACCTTTTCAAGCAGTACTGGCATTTGCACACAACAGTATTGTCCTTCACAAGGGCACCTCACATCTTCAGTATGTGTTCCATGGGGATTGTCTGCAATGAGTGTCATCTTAGCCTGTGGCATATAGACTACTCAGAGGTGATCTGTGCCTTGCATACAAAGCAATGTATGACCCTGCTTGACTGCATATGCTGCCTATCTGTAGGAGGCATAGTAGATGGCTAAAGCACTGTAAGGACATTAACTTCGTATGTGAGGTGGGTAATACATGATGGTGGGGGAAATTTTTCTAGCAGATGTTAACACACCCTTGGAACAGAACCCTACCTGATGGCAAGCACAGCACCTCAGTGCACCTCAGCACATTCCATCTGCATGAGTGACTGGGCGACCATCATCCAAACACAGGGTGTGTGCCTGTGTACCTCTTGGACTGAGCAATATATGCTGATACTGTAACTACGGGTATACATTTGTGTAGGACTGTGAGGGCTGTATGGTCATTATGCTAGTGAAGTTCAAATGTCCTATGGTTCCATAAGATGATGCAAAATGCTCTAACATCCTCACAGACAAACATGGCTGCACTGGGGCTAGCACCACCTCCAATTACTGCATACACAACATGCCAAGGCATGCACATAGTGCAGGTTGGCTGTATGTAGTTAAAAACACTAACCTATGTAATGGTACACACTGCAGATCACAGTACATGAGGCACACAACACACTTCATGTCTGCTAGTACTATCAGTTTATGACATTTAATGCTTGATGACATCAGTAGGCCTTGTTGTGGTCAGTCATTTGGGGTGCCACATCACCTGCTAAAATTAGAATACTGCAAAACCCTACCTGCTTCTATGTTATTGAGGTGATCATATTTAGGCCATATGGACATACACACACACACACACACACACACACACACACACACACACACACACACACACACACACACACACATACACACACACCAAGTAGCCTGAAGTGAGATCAGAACCCCTTCCTATTTAGCTTTAAATACTACAGAGCACAGTACTTATCACACATCCCAAGGCTTAAATCTGATCCTAAACTGGCAGCTGGTAGTCTTCAGGTGAATGACATCATCAGGCCTTGTAGAAGAGGACAGTTTTGACACCAGCAGCAAGTTACAGGGGCAAAAAGTGCATAAGAATTGCAGGTTGGTAGCCCATAAGGGCATGTCAGCTGTTTTGCAGTGAGATACACACACACACACACACACACACACACACACACACACACACACACACACACACACACACACACACACACACACACCAAGTAGCCTAGAGTGAGATTAGAAACCTATTGCTCTTGTTCTGCACACTATAGACCATAGTACTTATCAGATGTGTCACAGCTTAAGTCTGTTTTACATGTGATTGCAGGCACAGTACTTGTGGACTTCACCCACTAGTCTTGTGTTGAACAGCATCTGTGGCCTGCAGCATGATATTCCTTCGTACTGTTATCTGAATCTAGTATCCTAGCAGCGTGACTGTTATTATCCTAGCTATGCATGTACAGTTACCAGTATGGCCATATGTGGCTGTTTACACTTAGATAAGCCTGTGGGAAGGAACAATGTGCCATGTCCATGTGTGTGTTGACAACATTATACATTACACCACCTGCTCACCTTTGTCTGTCTACATGGTGACATCCAGTAGGCACAGGTGTCTGACTGTAGGTAAGTGGATTATGTACTGTTGTGCCCTTACGTTGAATCCTTTGAACAACAGTATGGATGTGTGATAGTGCAGATTTACCTACCATTACTAGGGTATGTAAGACAATACAGGCATCCACAGACATATTTCTGTATGTAACAGGGATTTATATATAAATGTAGCTGTGTCTGTGTATGATATATGCTATTTAGATATTTGGGGTGAGTCTATGTATTGGTTTAATATATATAGTTATATATACTGGCATATATCTATTTGACACTATATAGAGACAGATATACTATGTATATGAGCGAGAGAGAGTGACAGATGGATATGTATATCTATATGTCTGTAGGTATAGACATATCTATATATAACAGGTCATTTTAATGAAGGGGCAACATAACTGTGCTTATTTTAACTAACTGTATGGGCATGCCCAGTGGGACTGTCAGTACTTCTAGAGTGACTCCAGGCCACATCTATGTGTACTCCATACTTCTCAGCTGTACAGATTTTCACAGGATGTCGAGAGTTTTGCCTCATATTTTTGGTTTGTTCCTCCTAAAATCTGTACTTTTCTGGCAAATAGCTAAGGATTGAAGTAATAAAAACATGACAGACATTAAGACTCCACATCCCTCAGAAAA
Source organism: Protopterus annectens (assembly GCF_019279795.1). Taxonomy (NCBI): domain Eukaryota; kingdom Metazoa; phylum Chordata; order Ceratodontiformes; family Protopteridae; genus Protopterus; species Protopterus annectens. The sequence goes on from NC_056732.1 coordinate 1,538,203,388, forward strand.
TTCATGCTAATGCAAAACCTATTATTCTATCAACTTTCTAAGTTTATAAGAGAAATATTTAAAATCTGTCCCTATTTTTGGGTCCTTGTCCCCCATCATTTTAGGTTTTGTCCAGATTTTTTGCTTTAAGAGGTATGGTGTACTCCAGTCTGGGATTTTGTGTGTTACAGGCATTGACATCTGCCCTTGTTCCTGCAGTACTGCCCTTCACTCAAATTGTCCATGGCATTCCCCAGCTGTCTGATGTCATTAATATGTGACTGATGTTCAAAATGTTACACCACACACAGACTGATGGTCTGTGAAAACACCAATATAATAATACATTACATGCAAAATATGTGAATAATTCCAGATTACAACAATCAACACCATCACCTGGATGTACTTCATATGGCTGACATTTCAGAATGTCGAAGACCGTATGGCCAAGACCATATGATCGACATTCGAAATGTCGACCATTGAATAAAAAATACCACAACGATAACTTACCTTCACGCTGGTAGCAGGGGGGTATGCCCCTGCACCCCAGGGGGCTCCCCCCCGTAACTTAAATATACCAACTCCGAGATCGCACTACAGTGCAGAAGATGGAAATCTTTCCATTCTGCACTGTATGCAGATGCTGGTTCTGTATGGTCAACATTTCGAATGTCAATCATATGGTCTCGGCCATATGGTCTTCGACATTCTGAAATGTTGACCATGTGAAGGGGACCCCATCACCCATCCTAGCTTCCCTAGCCCACTGAGCCACACATGTTGCCAGACAGAGAGGAGTCATTCATCAAATAGTCACCAGCATAAATGTGTACACTGTTATCCTGCATTACGTGAGACATACAATGCGTGGTTGATTTCTGTGTTACAGCCCTGAGATTGCCTGGTCGACTGGTATACCATTGCTGATTTTCTGTTAAAGCAGTTATATGGGAATGCTGCTGTGTTAGGGGTGGGGGAACAACAGCCCATTATCTGCTGGGATAGACAGTAATCCACATATCATGTGAGACCACTGTTTAACATCTGCCTTGACTGAAGTAGTGAATATTCTAACCATGAGGCCTAGTTAATATTAAGGTACACATACTATTGGAATGGGTATCTGTAGTCCCATGTGTATGTTACATCTGTCCAGATAGTTCACTGTATTTCTTTGCATAACAACAGCAGATCCATACATAAGATACCATATTATAGGAATCCTTACAATTAGTATGTAGGTTAGAGACTTATCTTATGAATGTAACAGTTGACAGAACTGTAGTTCAGGGCTGACTCTGTCTGATGCAAGCATTACACAACCAATACATGGATAGGTAATGGTTGTGTGGGTTTACTGGCATCAACTATTTTAATATATAAGCAGTATCCTTTACCATAAAATCTAACAACTGCACCATCATCTCCTCAGACCCCTATACAAAACTGCTAGGAGTAATTGTTGATAACAATCTTAGATTTGACATGCATTTTAATCAAAACATTAAATTCATAAGCAAGAAACTTGGGTCACTATACAGGATAAAATCCTTCCTAACTCCAATGGCTAGAGCAGCCATTGTCCGCCCTTATCTTCTCTCTACCTTTCTTTATGCCTCTCCTATGCTTAATAACCTTAGCAAATCTGACCTTAGCAAACTCTCCAGCTGCTATAATCACATCGCCAGATTTGCAACTGGCACGCCCTATAGGACACACCACTGCCTTAATCTAAAAGACCTCGGCTGGATAGAACTGCCAAGCCTTCTCCATCTTAACCAGCTTATAGAAGCATATAAAATTCTCAAACAAGCAGGCAACACCCCTGCACTGGAAAATATAATCATCCCATACAGCAATCTTGGCTCACTCCGCTCATCTAATAGACTGCTTGTCCAAACAATCAAATCCAATAATTCATCTGGTAATTCTTTATTCGCTAATTCTGTTGGGAAAATATGGAACTCCCTCCCTGCCACCCTTACTCTTGTGACCTCCTTAGCCCAATTCAAGAAGAGTCTCAAAATCCATTTCAAATCATACTGGCTATGTCCATGTTCTAGCCCTAATTAGTTCCTTTCTCTAAAATTGGGTACTAAAAATCCTCTTGCTCACTCTAGCAGAGAAACTAAACCTACTCAATTCTGGATATGATCTAACTCTATACTTGTTTGACTGAGTCAGTCTACAAAAGGATGCCTTTATTATGATGAATACCATTTGTAAATGATTTTCTGAGGTATGGGTCATGGAGCCTCAATAGGAGGTATGTATATAAACTAAATTTAATTCTGCATTTGTTGTATCTGAAAAACTAGCTTGCTTGAATAAGTCTGCAAAAAGATTTTTTTTTTCATAACTAATTACTATATGTAATATTTTTTCTGTATGTACCTATGTTGGAGCTTTTCTCCCCAGGCCTCTGCTGAAAATGGATATGTATCCAGTTGGACTATCCTGGTCAACAAATGTAAAACAAATAAATAAATAAAATATATGTATGTGAGTGGGACTAAGGTGTCCGTCCCTAGGGAATTAGATTGTCAGTGAATGTAGTATGCACTGTCTCTCAGTCAATCCCAGGGCATACAGGGCCCACCTATGTCTGCCTAGAGGGACATCATCAGGGGTGTGACGCCTGTGCACTGGCCCAGCAATCAAGGAGCCTCAATCCTCACCACTAACACCAGTGAGGGGCGTCCATATAGGGAAAGGATAATAAATACACACACAATAAAGTACAATTTCCCTTAAGAGCACACAGAGATTACAATCAGTCTGGAGCTGATTTCTCCCTTTCTCTCCATGTCCCCAATAAGACTCCCCACTGGCACAGCAACAGGGTCCAGATCTCAACCTAGTGGGCAAGCTAAAACCTCCAGCACCCTCTCTGTTCAACCAGTGCTTCGTGTCCCTGCCCAAGTAGCTGACACACACACACACACACACACACACACACACACACACACACACACACACACACACACACACACACACACACACACTTTGAGATAAAAGTTATATACAACCACACAGACACTCCTGAGGAAGGCTGGCACAGGTTCTTCAGCTGTGCCCCTTTTCTGACCAGTATAAAAGGTAGTACCAGCTGCCACCACCCACTAATATAAGCTACTCAAAGGCCCTTCTTAAAGGGTGTCAATTATTACTGTGCAATATTATTATCCAAATGGTAAGTGTGACTGAACAATCAAGGCTTATTAGAGTGACTTGGTACAGTATCACTATATACATGCAATGTACTCTAGAGCTTAAATTGACTCTATATAAATCAGCCACAGTTGAAATGTTTAAAAATATTTAATAATAAATAATAAAAACACAAGACAATACTTCTTACTGCACAGTGCTAGTCAAGAGTTCAGAGATCACAGAGAAATACTTAAAATAATACCATAGAAAAGTTCTGACAGCGCAGAAAACAAACTAGTCTAATGTTCCTATCTACTAGTTATATCTGAAACAACGAGTGAGAAGGTCACTGAAAAACCAATCAGTAAAAACAGAAATGAAAACTCCAACAAAGCTAGAACTTCCACTGAATGACCTCCCAAACCTCTTGTATCAGATGCACATGGGATATATGCAAATTAACCTTATGAACATCAGGTGCATCAGCTCATTGGAAAGCCTGAATGCCCACGACTTGTTTCATCATTTTAATAGACAATTTCAGGCCAATAAAGCCAAACCCCACTAGCTGTAGATATACATATTTCAGCCTTAACATGACCACATCAGTACAGCACAATCAGAGTGTTTGACTAAGTATTAGAAACACAGGGCTGTTCTACCCATGTGATGTCCATTATCATTAGGGTCACTGCAAAAATATCCCAAACAACAAACTAAAACAATGAGTGAGAAGGTCACTGAAAACTCAATCAGTAAAAACAAAAATGAAAACTCCAGCAAAGCTAGAACCTCCACTGAATGACCTCCCAATCCTCTTGTATCAGAGGCACATGGGATATATGCAAATTAACCTTATGAACATAAGGTGTTTCAGCTCATTGGCAATTCTGAATGTCTGTGACTTGTTTTGTCATTTTAATGGACAATTTCAGGCCAATAAAGCCAGTTATATCTAAGAGAAAACACAGTTCTAAATAACTTGCATATAGAGCAAGAAAGGTCTGGTGATGTTGGATGTTCTCAAGACAAATGCTCTGAGCTCTCTGATTCTCTCTCTTTAAATTGATAACACAGAGCTGCTTCACATGACATCATTCTTTACACTTCTCTGGTGTTCCCAGGCTAACAGAAACTACATTTACATTCTTTACACCTGGTCAGAAACCAGAGCAAAAAAGGACATTTATACATGCAAATTCTAGCCGCCAACTCTGGCCTCAAAACAATAGGCAGAATTCTTTAATCCAGACATATCGACTCCGAATTGTTGATATCAAAGACAGTCATAAAATGCTTGACTTAGATTTCTTACAGCAGAGTGCACTGTTGTTACATGTTTGCAATTCAATATCCAATGCAGTCTTTTCACATTTAAGAGAACAAGCCTGTGGCTTACATTAATATTTACAAATGACAGAATTATCTACAAAATTCTATCTGGCTAGGCTGGCAGCCTTCACCTATCTTGACACATTTTCCCCCCTGGGGAACTCAAGCTCATTTTTCAAGTGACCCTTGAGAAACATTGCTTGAGAGGGTTAGGTCTATCTGAGTATACCTTACTCCACTCCCTGTTTTGAGAGCCCATCTGCATTTGCATTGCTAATCCAACTGCGGTGCTGCACTGACATATCATATGCTTGCAACCCTAGGCTCCATCTTTGCAATTTGGCATTTTGCTGGCTAGCTTTGTTTAATTAGGGGATTGTGATCTATCACCACAGTGAAATTTCTTCCATACAGATAAGGCTAAAGTTTCTGCAGTGCCCACACTATGGCTAGACATTCCTTTTCTACAGCTGCATAGCATTCCTCCCTGGGTTGGAGCCTATGACAAAGATAAACCACTGGGTGCTCTTCTCCCTCTGAAGAAATCTGGCTATGTACAGCCCCCACCCCATAATTCAAAGCATCCACCTGTACAACAAATTATTTGCTGTAATCTGTACTGGCTAACACAGGGGATCCTCCCAAAACTTCCTTAAGCTCCTGGAATGCCTGCTCACATGCTGGGGTCCACATTTCCTTATCTGGCCTGTTCTTCCTTGTCAGGTCTGTGAGGGGAGCAGCTATGGTACTATAACTGGGGACAAACTTTCTGTAGTACCCTGCTGTCCCTAAGAATGCCCTCACATGCTTATTGGTAGCAGGTGCAGGCCATGCCTGCATGGCTTCTAATTTGGCAGGTTCTGGTCTGATCTTATCACTCACCACTCTATGTCCCAAGTAGGAGACCTCTGCCATACCCACCTGACATTTTCTCAGCTTAATGCTCAACCCTGCCCTCTGTAGTCTGCCCAGCACTTCCCTGACATGTTGAAGGTGCTATTGCCAGGAATGGCTGTAGATGACAATATCATCTAGGTAAGCAAGGATAAACCCTCCTGCTCCTGCAAGGATATAATCTACAGGCCTCTGGAAAGTCGCTGGGGCATTTTTCATCGCAAAGAGTATCCTCGTGAACTCATACAAGCCAAGAGGAGTCACAAAGGCTGACCTCTCTCTAGCACTGGGAGTCAAGGGCAGTAACCCTTGGTAAGATCAGTGGTTGTAAGATACTTAGCCTCACCCAGCTGTTGTAGGGCGTCATCTGTCCTAGGCATGAAGTAAACATCTGACTCTGGGTGACTATTTAATTTCCTGTAGTCCACACATAACCTGGTGCTGCCATCCTTCTCTGGCACCAGCACCACTGGGGAGGACCAGGGACTGTTGGACTCTTGACTTACCCCTAGTTCCAACATTACCTGTATCTCCTCCCTCATAGTCTGTTTGACTCTCTCAGACACCCTATAAAGGGCCTGCCTAACAGGCCTTTGGGGTCCTGTCTCCACCTGGTGCTGCACCAGGTGGGTGCACTCTGGTTTCCCAGTGAACATGTCCCCAAACTCCTGTAACACTGCTTGGATTTCTTGAACCCGGGTAGGAGATAGCTGCTGGGATATTGATACCCCTTCCAATGAGGTGTCAGTTCGAATCTCACTGAGGAGATCAGTCATCAGAGCTCCCTCAGACTCCTCCTGCAATCCACTGAAAATGCTCAGCACAAGGGCCTCCCTATCATGGGTAAGGTTTCATCATGTTAACATGGTACAATTTGTGCCCCTGCCTCCTGCCTAGCAGTTCCACCATGCAGTTAACATCACTTACCTTTCTTACCATCTTGTAGGGTCCCTTGAAAGCTGCTTGCAGCTTGTTGTGTCTGACAGGAATGAGAACTATTACCTGCTGCCCCACAGCATACTCTCTAGCTCGAGCATTCCTGTCATACCACACCTTTTCTGTTGTTGGGCTTCTGCCAGGTTTTCCTAGGCCAAGCCCATGAGTTCCCTGAGCCTTGTCCTGAGGTTTAGGACATATGCCACAACAGACTCCTTGTGAGGTTCACCCTCACCTTCCCAATCATCCCAAATTAAATCTAAAGGTCCCCTCACCCTATATCCATACAGCAAGTCAAAGGGTGAAAAATCTGTGGATTCCTGGGGAACCTCTATGTAAGCAAACACCAGATGGGGCAAATATTTGTCCCACTCCCTCTTAAATTGGTCTGCAAATGCTTGTAGCATGGACTTGACTGTAGAGTTTAGCCTGTCAACAAGACCATTAGTCTGGGGATGGTATGGGGTGGTCTTCATGTGCTTCACCCCACAGTACTTCCATAGACAAGCCAGCAGGTCTGACATGAAATTGGCACTTCTGTTGGTCAGTATTTCTTTTGGGAAACCTACCCTGCTGAAGATCTCTAACAAAGCATTTGCCACCTTTTCTTCCTCAATAGAGGACAGAGCTAGTACCTCAGGGTATTGTGTAACATAATCCACTACCACTAGGATATACTTTTTCCCTGTGGAACTTGGGGTACTCAAAGGCCCCACAATATCCATAGCTACCCTCTGAAATGGCTCCTCAATCACAGGCAAAGGCATCAAAGGAGCTCTCACCTTGTCTCTTGCCTTCCCTATCTTTTGGCACTACTCACAGGCCCTGCAGTACCGTTATATCCCTGGAAATTCCAGGCCAATAGAAGTCCTGCATAATACATCTCTTTGTACATTTTATGCCCATATGACCTGCAAAGGGAATATCATGGGCTATGGCTAGAAGCTCCAGATGGTTGGCTCTGGCACTACCAACAGCTGTATTCTCTCACCTTCTAGCCCTTCCTCAGGGGTCCACTCTCTATACAGTAACCCTTTGTCCCAGTATACAGATTCCGCCTTCTCTTGAAAATCAGGTGCCTCACTAGCTACCTGGCTCAGGCCTTGCAATGTAGGGTCTGAGAGCTGAGCCTGTCTCAACTCTCTTGCTTTTTAACCCTTCCCAGCTGCCCTTCCACAGACAGTCTGGCATCCTCTGACAGTGGTGCCTCGCTGTCAGCCAGGGTACTACTACTCACCTCTAATTTTGCAGTCCCTCTTTCCAAGGAAACATCAGTACCCCCAAGCAGCTGTGGCTCACATTCAATCTCACTGCTACAGAGTAGCTCCTTCCCTGAAGTAAGTACCTCACCAATCCTGGCTGCAAGCATGCAGTTTGTCTGGGTCTCCCCACAGGCTACCAGACCCACATGCTTGTCTCCTAGCCTGCCTGCATGTAACTGCATAAACACATGGTACTGCATCATCCAAATCTTTCCCTATTAGGAAACTGCAGGATTGTAGTTTGGTACCCCTGTTGTCTCAAGACAACCTACTATTGGCATTTTGTCTTCCCCACTTACTGTCTCTTTCATTTTATGTTCCCTACCTTGCCTCCATGGACATCTGTATGCCACATGGCCACACTGGCTGCATTCAAAATATTTAACTCTAGGTCCTGGATATGTACCTGGACCAGTGGCTTCCCCTGCTACTGGCAGAACCTGTTGGGGCAGTCTGTGCTGCCCACCATGGGTTTCTTTAGACCCATGAGCAGTACTGGGGGGTCCCTTTCCGGTGCAAGGATGCCCTGCTTGCTAGGTATTAGTCTCCCTTCTTCCCCAACTCATCTGAAGTAGCACATTATTTATCAGCTAACCAGATCCTCATGTCCTCATACAAAGTGCTAAGGGCTTGTTCCCTCACCAAAAGGTCTGCCAGCCCTTCAAAAGTGCTCACCTGACATCCACTCACCCACCTATGAAAATAAGTGCTCAGTTCAGCAACATATTCAGACACATTTTCATCTGCCTTGAGTCTATGTTCACAAAACATTTTCCTATACATTTCAGGTGTTAGCTTAAAACATTCTAACAAGTGATTTTTAACAGCAGTATAATCAAAATATTTACAAGCACAAACCACAACTGTAGAGTCACAAACCTCTTCTTTTAATATTGCTTCCACAGTTTAAAAATGTGAATACAAATAAAATCACAAAACAGTTAAGTGCTTTCACCCAGGAATCTCCCAAGCTTCATCAGAACATTTGAATACTGAAATAATCACCCTTTTTATACAATTCAAACAAATTTCCCCCAATGAATTCATCTCATCAATATTAATTAAGCTGATGACATCCATAAAGTTAAATACTCATATTGTTTCACTATCAAAAACATTTGTACTAAAATTTATGGATAGAGCCCTTAGGGATCATATCAAGGAACGCATGTACCAGATACAGAAAAAAAAGTGATCTTAGTGCATTATCTAAACATATTAGAGTGAATGACAATACACATAATTTTAGTTTTTTAGTTATAGGCAAAATATATGACATCAGAATGGGGGACATTAGAAACAGGACAGAACAGCTTGAGGCAAAATGAATTATAAGACTGGAAGCAGATTCTGGGCATGGGTTAAATGACAGAATACCCATAAGACCAAACCTTAAAGCAAGACCATTGAATAAATGAAGGGCTGGAGTTACAAAAGCTTGCATGGAGTTGTAGATTAGTGTAAGACGTCAAACAGGCAATACGTCTGCCATGCGATCCAGGAACAGCTGGCAGGGGCGTGCACGAGAGCTGCTAAAGGTACTCTTGCACGGACAGCATCATGGTAAGCAAATGACCTCATTTGCTGCTGAAAGCTATGCAAATGAGGTAAATTTGCAATCCAGGAAACACTAACCTGTCCATGGAAGATTAGTGTTATCTGCAGAAATGTACTCTGTTGGTAACAGAGTACCATTCTGCAAATAGCTAAACGGAGCTATGACAGCTCCAAATAAAGGATGCATACAGTTGAGGAAGCATGCCAATGGCCAAATATAAGGCCATTGGCATTTATAATTTTTTTAAAATATAAAAATTCAACTTTTTGTTTTTCCCTGATCTCCGATGTTTAAGCATAGCGCAGCACCGCACAAATGTGGGGCGCTTTAAAAAACAAGAAAATAATTAAAAATAGCCAAAAATAGGCATTTTCATTAAAAAGCTAATTCTGCCATGCAGGTGAACGGCAGGCTGAAGGCAACATGGCCACTGAGTAGTGGTTGCTAAGTGGGGAATCTCAGTGTGAGAGATGTAACCATGCATTAGTAGGCAATCCTATGCAAATGAGGATAAGGATAGTGAATCCCAATTTTCCCTAGCATGTGAGCCATGTCCCAAGAGTGTAAGAGTAGACGTAGGTGAGTAGTAGAGTAGAATATAGGTGATATCATGAGGATGTGTGTCAGAAAGGCTGTAAGCTAATTGGAGCACAGTGGCTTGTGTTTGCCCTGAGTTGCTCAGGATTGTAAGAGGCATGCCTACAATTGTACTATTTGCAAACCCGAAACCAAAGGTGCACACTGTTAAAAGATCAGAACTTTCTTGCAAACATGCACACAGCGTGTGCGCTTGTGTGTGCTCGTGTTTGCACTTGTTTGCACGGCGCTGCCCCGGGTGGAAACAGAAAGGCAAAAGGAAGGAAACGAAGTAGTATGTAGTTAACCAGGGAGATCTAGCAGAGCTTCCAGGTGAAATATATCAGAATCAGCCAATTACACAGGCAGCAGACTAGCCCAGCCCAGCACTTTAAACTCTGCAAACAGCATTCCCCCCTGTTTTTCCCAAGAACTCTGCAACAAAGCTTAAGTCAGACAAAATGTTAGGGGCTGCTCTTGCTATCATAAACCAACATGTGCAAGGTGCTGAGGGTGGTGATGTTGTGAATGCTGCTGAGCAACCCACAGTGAGGAGACGGAGAAGAGTGTACAGACCCAGGGTAACCTACCAGGGGCTACATGAGTTGGAGATAGTGGAGCGCTATAGGGTGGACAGAGACCACCTACAGCAAATTGTTGAGCTGTGCCGGCCACGTCTCTCACACACAGAACCAACAGAGGGGAACCCATCCCAGTGGATACCAAGGTATGTGTTGGCATAAGAATACTAGCTACAGGTACCTTCCAAAGACCAACTGGTGATTTGATGGAGATTTCACAGGCATCAGCATCTGGGGTACTCCACCAGTTCCTGGATGCCATGTCAGCACATGTCGGTGACCACGTATATTTCCCCAATTCACATGAGGCATTGGCCAGCAATATGCATCTTTTCCACCAAATAGCAGAATACCGTGAGGTAGTGGGTGCAATAGACTGCACGCACATATGCATCAAAGCACCACCGGGCAAGCGGGGTAGAGTCTACATCATCCGCAAGGGCTTCCCCTCCATCAACTGCCAAGTCATGTGTGATGCCCAGGGCATAATAATGAATGTGTGTGCTGGCTGCCCTGGAAGCTATCACGATTCCCACATCTGGCATCTGATGCAGCTGTACCAGAGATTTGCCAATGGGGACATCTCTGATGGTCACCTAGTGGGGGACGCTGGATACGCACTGGAGCCGTGGCTGATGACACCCATCAGAAATGCACACACACCTGAACAAGAACTCCATAATGAGGCAAACTCACAAACAAGAAACATAATTGAGCATGTGTTTGGGATGCTCAAGTCATGGTTCCGGTGCCTGGACACATCTGTTGGAGCCTTGCAGTACTCACCAACTACATGTACCCAAATTGTTATGGTATATTCCATGCTACACAATATGATCCTGTGGAAACAGCTGCAGCAGGGACAACATGGGGCAGGGCCAAACAGCCCCCTACAATTGCCAAGGCCTGCCCAGGCACAGCGTGACTCGGAGGAGGAACAACCTGAGCCTGCCCCAGTAGGCAGAAGGATGTGTGCCCAGTATGCCCTGGCCATGGCAAAGAGGCAATGCATAGCACATACACTGACTCAGTAGGAACCCTGGAAAGGACACCTCTCTCTGACTCGCACATACAGTAAAAGGGATGCCTAACTTGAAACTACCTGTTTTCAAACATGTATAGAGAGTGTACAATGTGCATCTGACATAGGCAGCCCTGAAGCAGCACCTGAGGCATGAGTGCCCTATTTTAAGCAATATAAAGCACTGCTAAGAACATTTTACCAGTATTGAGCATATTTAAATACAATTGCACATAGCTGCGCACCGTGCTAACCAGCGCAACATCGAGCAACGCTGGCCAATGCTGGGCAATGTTGGGCAAAGTCGAGCAAAGTCGGGTAAACACGCTCACACCTGTTTTACTATTCCTTAACCAGTCAGGTCTGCCCAGCAGGAAAATAAAAAGCAGTGACAGCGCTCAAACTCAGGATCCTGTGCACTATAGTCACAATACTAAACCACTAAGCCATGACAGCATATTACTGGCACAGACACAACTTAAGTCACTCACACATACCAGTTGGGGGGGTCACATACCTAACAGTCACAGCCAGCAGGACAATTGCACACAACCGCAAACACAAACAAATGCTGTATCATGCCCTCTGAAGAGGCATATGAGTAACCTCCCCCCAGGCCTATGCAGACAGATAGCAGGCCAGGCAGTGTGATGTGGGTTGGGTAGGCTATGAAGTCACAAATTAATATGCCTGTAATTGGAAGCTAAGGTTTGTAGTACAGTGGTATGCCTCAAGCCAGTGCGATAGGCAACAGTACAAACTGAAATGGAGTATCTGACATAGCAGTGCAGGCCTAGCAAATGTATAGAAGTGTCAGGTGTACACTTCATCTTATGTACACCCACAGTAACAATCAGGTTTACACCCCTGGGTAGAAATGTACAAATAATAGCTGTGTTGATAAGTCTATGCAAATTGACTCATGGAAGCCCTGCAGGCACAGCATGCTTCCAGTCGATGTACAACACAAAGGTGAGCCCTGATGTAAAAAAACAAATTGATTTTTCACATACATATAGTATATATGCCCATAGTGAGCATGCTCACACACAGACAGATTTAGAAAATTTCAGTCAGCAACATACTGAAAGGTCATACTGGACATGCTCACACACACAAACAAATGAAGCAAATGTCAGTCAACAACATACTGAATGGTCATACTGGGCATGCTCACACTTAGGCCATGTCTGAGTACAGCAGTGGGCCACACATATCTGGCAGTTACAGTTCTTACTCAAGACACTTGTCACTATTCACCAATCCTGCCTTGCACACACAGTGATATGAAAACAGACCCATATAGTATATTGGACCCCTGCCATAATCAAACTATGTACTACAAGTACTTAAGTTGTTCAAAGAAAGTGAAAATCCAAAGAAGAGCAATAAATCTCCGATCAGTATCAGCACGAAACAATGAGCACTCGTAACATTATCAAAGCCATGTTCTGGCAAAAATATTGCCAAAGAGTCCATAGACAACCATGAAGCTTTCTTTCGCTATGTCATAAATATCAATGTAAACTCATATATGTTCTGAGTCAGTGCAAAGTGTAAACGAATACATGTACATGACTGACATTGCCAACATCTTGTCAGACAGGTTCATACATATTTACCCCCCTCTCACTGACAAAAGGGCCCATTACCATAACTGGAGATTGTGAAAACCCAGAAATCACATATGCAATGGTTAAACAGCTCTATCCAAACCTAAAAACATGGCGTCTATGGGATGACATTGTTTCCCTGGCTGTGTCATATCTGAACTCCAAAACAAACAGACCGTTCGCCTGAACAGTCTGTTGACATTCACCCTCTGTACAGGATATGAAACTGTTGAATTGGTTACAGCAATGTTTGGCACAATCCACAAGTGTTGGTGCACAACAGATCATGGGAACTATAGTCTTATAAGCCTAATAAGCCTGATCTGCAAGGCCATGGAGTCCATCATTATGGAACTCATAAACAGAGCTACTGGGAGCCTACAAACACCCAACCCTACCTATTTTGGTTTGGTCAGGGGCAGAACATGGTTCCTAAACCTGCTAGACTGTTTTCAAGGCAGTTGCCCAGGACAAACATCAACAAAATGAGCTACACATGGCCTACATAGACTTGAAAAGCCCTTTTCCAACATCCCACACACATGTCATATCCACAAAATCAACAACCTGTGCATAAACACGTATGTCATCTGATGGATTGCCAACTGGGGCACAGATAGATCCCACAAAGTAAGAATTGTAGTCTCCCTGTTGGACTGTAAGCTGGTAACAACTGCTGTCCCCCATGGCTTAGTCCTGGGACCCCTCCTGTGTGGTGTATACTTTTTAGAAATACAGACAAACGCATGAGGGCTATGGTTAGCAAAGTTTGTGGATGACTGCTAAAAGCTTGTCATAATCGATGTTTGGTGCAACAGAGACATCCTAAAAAGTGGTCTCAGTCAGACAGATGTGGTGTCAAAATTATGGCCTCGACCTACAGTCATACAAATACCACATAGGTGCCAATACCCTAAATATGGAGGTAATATGGACACGTGGATAGTCATCTCTACTTCCAGAAACACATTCAAAAAGTGGTTAGAAAACCACGCTGTGTGTTCCCACAAATTGCCATGGTCTTTGCAGGTAGGTCAAAGGAGGTTCCCTCTACTCATCAGTCAGCAGACCCATCAAAGAGTATCACAGCACACTTGCGATGAATCTGACTAGGCACCTTCAGCAGCTGGAAAGACCACTGAAGTATCTCAACAAGAGGATTACTAGCCTCAAACAGTTGCCCCATGCAACAAGACTGAAGTTAACTCAATCTGTACTCTGTTGCATACTGTCTACTCAGGCGATCTCTGCCCAACAGACAGGTCCATGTCCAATGCAGAACTGATGTACATGCTCAATCTGAAGTAAACCCAAGCTCACTGTGCCACATGCTCTAGGGATATCATCATCACAACAATAAATAGAACATGTTCGAGGGATACATTACTAACTCACAGACTTCCCTTGCTTTGGAACAGGCTCCAACCTACATTAAGCTAAGTCCCTCACTGACACTCTTCCAGAGGAGCCTTGATGAGTGTATGTGAAACTAAACTGTCACACCATGGATCACTTCATCAGCTCTACTACACAGAGGCCTAGGGAACTAACCCCATGTGTGGTGATAGCTGCACACTCTGGCCATACTGATATATGCCTTCAGGCAGATAGCCTATTACCTACCTATGTACCTATATATATGTAGGGGGAACACAGTATAATAAGCTAAAGATGGATGGGCAGAGATGTGTGTAAGAGGGTGACCATGACAGGGAGCCATCCAGGACTGTCCAACCCAGCACACATCCCAATGGCACAAACGACATGAGGTGCACATCTCACCCACTGTACATAACAGCCATCAGTATCTGTAAGCATTACAGTGTATGTGGTCCATGTGCCTGCTGTACAACATGACTGTACAATGAAATACACATCTACTATCTGTAGACATGTACCTGTCACATAAGTTCATAGGTATGTAGTAGACTATCTTCACAAAGGCATATATTAGCCTAGGCAAGTTGTGCAGCTTTCACCACCCCATTGGGTAGTCTTCTAAACCCTAGTTCTAATTGTTAGTACCCTAAGCCCCTTTCTAGTGGGGCTGCTGATGTGATGCCTGGCTTGAATTGTCTGTTTACCATCCACTCATCAAGGTTCCTTTTGAAGAGTGTCAGTGAGGGGCTCTGTCTGATGTACACTGGGACTTTGTTCCATAGTAAGGCAAGTGTCTGGGATGGTACTCTATCCCACCAGCATGTTGCATTCATTGTTTGATGAGGTTCATATCCCTGGAGTGCGTAGTGCGACTCAATTTTGTTATCTGTAGATAGAGCATGTTCAACAATTATGTGTTAGACATGGCTCTGTATGTTAGGCAGAATGTGCCTCTGAGTTGGCGGTATGCAATGGAGAACAGATTTAGTTTTACCAGTTGTGTTGCATAACACAACTGTTTGAGGCCAGTAATCCTCTTGGTGAGGTACCTCTGTGGTGTCTACAGCTGCTGGATATGCTTAGTTGAGTACATCCAAAATGGTGCATTGTACTCAATGATGGGTCTGATGACTTAAGAGTAGAGGGCCACCACTACCTCTTTTGATCCTGATGCAAACCCTTTGTTGATTAGGTGGGCCACATAGGATTTCCTAATCACTTTGGCAACATGTTTGCAAAGGAAAGATGACTATCTACTTGTGTCACCAGATCCTTATTACCTTGTCAGTTTTTAGGGGGTAATACCTATGTGGTAGTTTGTGGGTACTTTGTTTTCACCATGTCAGTTTGTAGGGGTAACACCTATGTGGTAGTTTGTGGGTACTTTGTTTTCACCAAAGGGGATTACTATGCATTCTTTTACACTGAGCTTGAGGCCATGATTCTGACACCACACATCTGCCTCATAGAGTTCCTTCTGGAGAATATTTGTGTCATCCGGGGAATCTATTATGGCAAACACTTTACAGTTCCCACTTAGTCAACCACACCCCTCCTGTGTTGGCATGTACTTTTGAGAAGTCTATACCAAACAGAAGGGACCCCAGGACTGAACCCTGGGGGACACCAGTTGTTACTGGTGTAGAGTCTGACATGTAGCCAGCATCTCTTAATTTGTGGGATTTATCTGTGAGCCAGTTTTCAATCCATCTTGTGATGTATGGATTCATGCCCGGGTTGGTGAGTTCATCTATGATACCTGACTGGGGAATGGTGTCAAAGGCCTTAGCGAGGTATAGGTAGACTGTGTGGAGCTCATTTCAATCATCTGTAGCCTGGGTAACTGTCTCAAAGAAATCCACCCAGTTCAGGAGGTGTGATCTGCATTTGATGAAGCCAAACTGTGTGTGCTCAACTGTGTAAAGGTTCTCAATGTCTTTATTGTTGACTTCTATTATGATTGGCTCCATTGCCTTGCAGATCAGACTCGTCAGGCTCATAGAGTGTGAATGCCAAGGGTCTTTTGTGGCCCCACCCCTGTGGAGTGGGAAGAACGTTGCTGTGCAACATTCTATGGGTACATATCCTGTAGAGAGGATGTAGAGAGAGGTGTAGGTATCCTTGATGAATATGGATACATCCCCACCCTATGTGCTATGATCCAGGTTCTGCTGCTGGAAGGTATGGAATGAGTAGTATCCTGGTGGTGCTGGTGTGTCTCTGGAGCCTTGAACTAGATTTCTGTTACTGCACAGATATCAATACTCTCCATATTGAGAAGTGCCTCGAGTGTGTGCATTTGGAGGCTGAGACTTCTGGCAATGAGTAGCATTTAGCTCACTTTGTGGTTATTTGTGTTGGTTACGGGGTTTGGTTTGTCCTGAGTCAACGCCTCATTGGTCCAATCTGACCATAAGCTAATTACCCTACATATCCACATTCTGCCCCCCACCCCCCTTATTAAGGAAACCATGTTAAAAATTTTCTCCAAAGCCAACTTCATGCTTCTTAAGACAGAAGTGGTGAACTTCAGGATACCCATGCAGATGGACAATACAGTTACGACTACTGAATCCTACACAAATGCACTTTATAAGCACTTACATGAGTGCATTGATCATGCTATCCCAAACAGAACCAAGATGTTATCCTCCAAGAAAAGGAAGCCAATCTGTTAGTCCCCTGCCATAAAAAAAACTGTACAACAGAAGGAAGAAACTGTTGCAAAAGAGGGTAAAATTCCATGAGTGGAGGAGCTCCCTGGTCAGCCTCAGTAAGAAGCTGCAATCCCTGATACAATCCTCTAAAGCTAGTTACAAAAATAAAATCGCCACTGATTCTAAAGGCAACCACAAAACATTCTATAGCTATGTCAAGAATCTCAATGGCAACACTCAGATCTGCTCTGAGTTACAGCAAAATGGCACTAAATATACAGACCCAACTGATATTGCCAATATCCTGGCAGATAGGATCAGTGCTAACTTTACCCCCCTCTCACCCATGAAAGAGCCCATCTCTATACCAGAAGAATGCAGAGTTGCTGTCATCACAGCTGCACAGGTAAAAACCGCACTCTCCAAAGCCAGGAACACAGCATCCATGGGACCAGACAACATCCCAGGCTGCGTTTTACATGAACTACAGAATGAACTGGCACCACACCTAAGTACCATGTTCAATCATAGCCTCACCTCAGGCTTTGTGCCTGCTGAATGGTGCACAACAACGGTTATCCCACTACACAAGGGGGGAGCCACCACGGACCCTGAGAACTAGAACCCCATTAGCCTGATGAGCCTGGTCTGCAAGGCCATGGAACGTATCACCATGGAACTTACAAACAAAGACATTGGTAATCTCCAAACTCTGGACCCCACCCAGTTCGGGTTTGTAAAAGGCAGATCATGTCTCCTAAACCTGATAGACTTCTTTGAAGCAGTCACCAAAGCCGTAGACAAGGGTAAGGTGGTTCACACAGCCTATCTAGATCTTGCCAAGGCTTTCAACACCATCCCCCACTCTGGAATTATAGATAAACTCACAAAACTAGGTATAAATCCCTATGTCACAAGATTGGTTGCCAACTGGCTCACTGACAGAATCCACACTGTGAAAGTAGCAGACTCCAAATCCGACTTCAGACCAGTGACAAGTGGAGTACCACAGGGTTCAGTCCTGTGTCCTGTCCTGTTTGGTATCTACTTCCCCGAAGTACAGGCTAACACAGAAGGTCTTTGGCTTACGAGG
This sequence comes from Protopterus annectens, assembly GCF_019279795.1. Lineage (NCBI taxonomy): Eukaryota > Metazoa > Chordata > Ceratodontiformes > Protopteridae > Protopterus > Protopterus annectens. The sequence goes on from NC_056732.1 coordinate 1,538,221,429, forward strand.
TTCCCAGATGACTGCAAACTAGGAGCCATAATCTAAACTACTAACGATGTGGACATCTTACAAAAGGGCCTAAATGAGACAGATGCCTGGTGTTAAAGCCATAGCCTCAAGCTCTATGCCAAAAAGTGCATTGTCATCCCCTTTGATAAAAACTCTGTACCCATGAACTACAACATAGGCGGTAGTATACTTAACATCGAAAGTGTGATAAGAGACCTTTGGACACAGGTGGACAGTAGTCTCTCCTTTGATAATCACATCGCCACAGTAGTCCAGAAATCCTTCTACGTGGCACACCTCACAAAAGGTTTCTCATGCAGAAAAAAAGAGGTAATTGTTCCCCTCTATTCATCACTCATTAGATCCATTATAGAGTACAACGCCTCATTTGGTATGTACCTTACAAGACATCTACAACAACTGGAAAGGCCACAGAAATACCTCACAAAGAGGATTACCAGCCTCAAATACATGCCCTACACAGACCATCTCAAAACACTCCAGCTTTACTCTGTTGCATATTGCCTACTCAGAGGTGATCTCTGCCTAACATATAAAGCTATGTCAAACACAGAGCTGTTGGACATGCTCCACTTAAAGAAATCCCAATCCCTCCGTGCTTTGGCCCCAAAACCCAGACCGAAATACAAAAGGAGGGGGGTGTATCCATTTTCATAAAGGATACCCACACCTCCAGGTTAGTGGCACAGCACGAGGCCTCGGAGACCATCCAAGTGCAACCAACAGTGGGCAAAGCTGCTTATCAGATTGTAGCCTGCTACAGATCTACTACCTTGTCTCAGGACCCTCACTCAGCATTCCTGAGAACACTGGAAAATATAAAGGTCCTACCAAACACCATGATATTAGGAGATTTCAACTACCCAAACATTGACTGGGAGAATTACTCAATGCTTCCTAGAGTTTATAAACTCAAACGCCCTGGAACAGCTGGTCATCATGCCCACTAGAGGGGACAACATACTGGACCTGATCATCACCAACATGGGGATCAGTGTTCCACACCAGAGGTAAACCCCTGGTAAGATCAGATCATAAAGTAATCACACTGGACATCCACATCCCGACCCCACCCCCAGTCACGGAAACCATTGTGAAAAACTTTTCAAAAGCAAACTTCACACTTCTCAAGACCGAAGTGGAACGTTTCAAAGCCCCCTTGCTAAAGGATAATGCTATCTAATCCACAGAATCCTTTACAAGTGTATTCTATGAGCATCTACAAGGATGCATGGATCGAGCCATCCCAAGTAAAACCAAAACTCACTCCTCCAAAAAGAGGAAACCAGTCTGGTGGTCCCCGGCCATAAATAAGCTATACAACAGAAGGAGGAAACTACTACATGACAGAGAAAAATTCCAAAAAGGAAAGGCATCACTGATCAATATTAGCAAGAAACTATGATTGCTCATAAAATCATCCAAGGCCAGTTTTGAAAAAAAAAATTGCCAAGGAATCTAAAGATAACCGCAAAGCCTTCTTTAGCTATATCAAAAATTTAGGTGTCAACTCTCAGATATGTTCTGAGCTACTGCAAAATGGCAAAAAATACACTGAATCAACTGACATTGCCAACATGCTGGTGGACAAGTTCAGTGTAAACTTCGCCCCCCCTCACCCACAAAAGGGCCCGTGTCCATCCCAGAAGAATGCAGAGCCCCAGAAATCATGGACATGCAGGTAAAAACAACCCTCTCCAAAGCTAAGAACACAGCATCAGTGGGACTGGATGGTGTCCCAGGCTTCGTCTTACACGAGCTCCAAAAAGAACTAAACCCTCACCTAAATTCACTGTTCATACTCAGCCTTACCACAGGCTATGTACCCAAAGAATGGCGTACAGCAACAGTCATCCCACTCCACAAAGATGGTTCCACAACAGAACCTGGGAACTATCGCCCTATAAGCCTGACCAGACTGGTCTGCAATGCTATGGAGCGAATTATCATGGAACTCATAAACAGAGACATTGGGAACCTCCAGACACTGGACCCTACCCAATTCAGCTTTGTTAAAGGCAGATCCTGCCTCCTTAACCTAGTTGACTTCTTTGAAACAGTTACCAAGGCCATAGATGAAGGGATGGTAGTCCACACAGCCTACCTGGACCTTGCTAAGGCCTATGACACCATTCCCCACTCTTGCATCATAGACAAGCTTACCAGCTTGAACATTAACCCCTATGTCACGAGATGGGTGGCCAACTGGCTCATGGATAGAACACACATGGTCAGAGTTGCTGGTGCCATGTCCAACTCTAAACCAGTCACAAGTGGCATCCCACAGGGCTCGGTCCTGGGACCCCTCCTGTTCGGTATATACTTCTCTGAGGTACAGGCAAGCACGTGAGAACTATGGCTGACCAAGTTCACAGATGACTGCAAACTGGGGGCCATAATTGACTCTCCGGCTGACACAGACATCCTCCAGAAGGGTCTTACAGAGACAGATACCTGGTGTCAAAACCATGGCCTCAAGCTGAATGCCAAAAAATGCATAGTCATCCCCTTTGGAAAAAAACAAAGTGCCCACGAATTACCACATAGGTAGTAATCCACTAGGTATAGAAAATGTAATTAGGGCCCTCAGGACCCAGGTAGATAGTAACCTCTGCTTTGATAATCACATTGCCAAAGTGGTTAGAAATTCCTTCTATGTAGCCCACCTAATCACGAAAGGGTTCACCTCTCGATCAAGAGAGGTCATTGTGCCCTCTACTCATCACTCATTAGGCCCATAATAGATTACAATGCCCCATTTGGTATGTACCTTAACTGGCACATGCAACAGCTGGAAAGACCACAGAAGTACCTCACCAAGAGGATCATGGGCCTCAGAGAGATGCCCTATGCAGCTCAACTAAAGAAACTCCAGCTCTACTCAGTTGCTTACTGCCTGCTCAGAGGTGATCTATGCCTGACGTATAAGGCCATGTCCAACCCAGAATTAATGGACATGCTCCACCTCAAGAAAACCAAATCTCTTAGAGCCACACACTCCAGTGAATTAAACCTTAGCACAGCAATAAACAGGACATGCTGGAGGGATAGATTCCTGTCCCATAGACTTCCCTCGCTCTGGAATAGAATCCCAGTTTATGTTAGGCAGAGCCCCTCGCTGACTCTCTTCAAGAGGAATCTTGATGAGTGGATGGGAAATCGTAAATTTACCCCAGAGATCACTTTAGTGGCCCTGCTAGACAGAGGCCCAGGAAACTAATTTAAAAGGGAGGCGAAAGCCAACACATTCTGGCTTGGCTTATAAATGCCCTTGGGCAGTTAGCCTAGTACCTACCTATGAACCTACATGCTCTAGGGACCTAAACCTTGTCACCACAATAAACAAAACATGCCAGAGGGATAGATTCCTGTCCCAAAGACTTCCCATACTCTGGAATAAACTACCTATCTATATCAAACAAAGCTCCTCATTAGCACTCAAGCAAAATCTTGATGATTGGATGGGAAATAGGAAATTCACCCCGGGGATCACTTCTGTGTCTCTGCTCAACAGTGGCACAGGAAAATACATTTCTTGGGTGGCAAAAGCCAGGGTACCTTTTTGGCTGGGCTTGTATAGGCCCCAGGGCTGATAGCCTAGTACCTACCTATGAACCTATGAACCTTTGAGCCTTGCCTAAAAAAAAGGTAATATGGGGACAGCAAGAGCCTTGGCCAGTATTCAGAAGCATAGGGGTGACAGGTGCAAACCATCTGTAGCGAAGCAACAAGGCTCGTCTATCATGTCATCACAGGCAGACAAAGACTGGATCCCCTTTGAATGACACCAGAAGCTCAGCCAATTGTTGAAGTTTATCATCTTTCTGTTATATTGCAGTATTATGTAGGTGAAGGTAAGATGCTACTCAAGGTCAGGGTCATACCAGCCTGGGCTACATTATCATAGAGCTACTATATATCTCTTGTCATGTTGTCCTGGGAGGTATGTCTCAGATCATTCACACTGACATGTACAAAGAACATGTCATATATGTATGTGTTCTGGAGTGATGCAAGTGCTTGTTTTATGTGGCGGATCATAGCACCTGACAGACAACTGACAGTAACCTTCCCCTTGTCCAGCCGAGTGAGTGGAACATCTGTGTGCCTGACTATGAAGTCACCTATTACTAGTGTGTTGGGTATGTTGTTTTGCCTTAAGGCCTGTTGTGAGGCATACTGCTTTGGTGTATTATGTGTTTTCTGGCGTGTGCTTGGAGGTGCATGTTGCTTGCTTGTCTGCTTAGGAGGACACTCTCTCTTTTTCAGATTGATATTTGTATTCTCTGAGTATGGTAATGTGTATTTATGTGTGTTTTGCTGGTGCTTATATTGTAGGCCTATGTGGGACAGTTGATGTTGTGGTTGTACGACCCTACTCCTCCTGACTGTATTGTCCAGTATTGGGTTGACAGAGCTTAGCCACTGGTTTGACCCTGTGTGTGCCAGCATGTGGTGCATCAACCCATATATGATATGGTCATGGCCTATGCATACAATACACCTAGTATGATAAGCCTGCTGAGGTTAGCAAATGTGAAATAAACCTTTGGGCAAACTGTCAGAAAATTAATGTCTGTATTGCACCCTGTAACTCCATATTGCTTGCTGAAGTATAAAGACGTACTTAGTTTGCATTAAGAACCCCACACTTGCCAACTGTGTGTGTGTGTGTGTGTGTGTGTGTGTGTGTGTGTGTGTGTGTGTGTGTGTGTGTGTGTGTGTATGTCTGTCTCTCCCTGGGGAGAGAGCAACCTTTTTGGAGACTACTCACACCCCTTAAAAGTGGTATACTCATCTTTGTCAAGTCTGATGATGTCACCATCCTACAAATATACCTGTGGAAAAAAAAATCCCAGTAATGTGTATAGTGTGTCGTGTAAATATGTATTGCTGTAGTATCATAATGTAGTTAGGTAGGAGTTTAAATCCTGCACTTGCTAACTGTTTGTGTTTTCCTAGTGAGGAGCAGACTTTTTGGAGACTATCTTTGTCGTCTGATGATGTCACCATCTTACAAATATACCTGTGGAAAAAAAAAATCCCAGTAATGTATATAGTGTGTTGTTGCCAATTGTGAGTGTGTGTGTTTTCCTGGGGAAGAGCAACCTTTTTGGAGACTACTCACACCCCTTAAAAGTGGTATACTCATCTTTGTCAAGTCTGATGATGTCACCATCCTACAAATATACCTGTGGAAAAAAGAAAACCCAGTAATGTGTATAGCGTGTCATGTAAATGCGTACTGCTATAATATCATAATGTAATTGGGTAGCAGATTGAATCCTGCACTTGCCACCTGTGTGTGTCTCCCTAGGGACAAGCAACCTTTCTGGAGAATACTCACACTCCTTAAAAGTGGTATACTCATCTTTGTCAAGTCTGATGATGTCACCATATTACAAATATACCAGTGGAAAGGAGAAAGCTTAGTAATGCGTATAGTGTGTCGTGTAAATGCATACTACTATAATATCATAATGTAGTTAGGTAGAGGTTTGAATCTTGCACTGAGTGTGTGTGTTTCTCTAGGAAAAAGCACCCTTTTTGGAGAATACGCAAACCCTTTAAAAGTGGTAAACTCATCTTTGTCAAGTCTGATGATGTCACCATCCTACAAATATACCTGTGGAAAAGAAAAATCCTAATAATGTGTATATCGTGTTGTATAAATGTGTACTGCTATAGTATCATAATGTAGTTAAATACAGGTTTGAATCCTGCATTTACCAACTGTGTGTGTGTGTGTGTGTCTCCCTGGGGTGGAGTGACCTTTTTGGAGAATACTCACACCCCTTAAAAGTGGTATACTCATCTTTGTCAAGTCTGACGATGTCACCATCCTACAAATATTCCTGTGGAAAAGAGAAATCCCAGTAATGTGTAGAGCATGTCATGTAAATGTGTACTGCTGTAGTATCATAATGTAGTTAGGTAGGGGTTTGAATCCTGCACTTGCCAACTGTGAGGGTGTGTGTGCCCCACTGGGGATGAGCAACCTTTTTGGAGACTACTCGCACCCCTTAAAAGTGGTATACTCATCTTTGTCAAGTCTGATGATGTCACCATCCTACAACTATACCTGTAGAAAGGAGAAATCCCAGTAATGTGTATAGTGTGTTGTGTAAATGCATACTGCTGTAGTATCATAATGTAGTTCACTTGGGGTTTGAATCCTGCACTTGTTAACTGTGAGTGTGTGTGTCTCCCTGAGGAAAAGCAACCTTTTTGGAGAATACTCACACCCCTTAATAGTGGTATAATCATCTTTGTGAAGTCTGATGATGTCACCATCCTACAAATATACCTGTGGAAAACAGAAAACCCGGTAATGTATATAGCATGTCGTATAAATATATACTGCTGTAGTATCATGATGTAATTAGACAGGGTTTTGAATCTTGCACTTGCCACCTCTGTGTGTGTCTCCTTGGGGAGGAGCAACCTTTTTGGAGAATGCTCACACCCCTTAAAAGTGGTATACTCATCTTTGTCAAGTCTGATGATGTCATCATCCTACAAATACACCTGTGGAAAGGTGAAATCCCAGTTTTGTGTATAGTGCATTGTGTAAATGTGTACACCTATAATATCATAATGTAGTTAGGTAGGGGCATAAATCTTGCACTTGTCAACTGTGTGTGCCCCCCTGGGGAGGAGCAACCTTTTTGGAGACTACTCACACCCCTTAAAAGTGGAATACTCATCTTTGTCAAGTCTGATGATGTCACCATCCTACAAATATACCTGTGGAAAAAAGAAATCCCAGTAATGTATATAGCGCGTCGTGTAAATGTGCACTAATGTAATATCATAATGTAGTTCAATCGGGTTTTAAATCCTGCACTTGCTAACTGTGTGAGTGTGTGCATCTCCTTTGGGGGGAGCGACCTTTTTGGAGAATACTCACACCCCTTAAAGGTAGTATACTCATCTTTGTCAAGTCTGATGATGTCATCATCCTACAAATATACCTGTGGAAAAGAGAAATCCTACTAATGTGTATAGCGCATCGTGTAAAGGCTTGCTGCAATAATGTAGTTAAGTAGGAGTTTGACTCCTGGGGGAAGCACAACCTTTTTTGGAGAATACTCACACCCCTTAAAAGTGGTATACTCATCTTTGTCAAGTCTGTTGATGTCACCATCCTACAAATACACCTGTGGAAAGGGTAAATCCCAGTAATGGGTATAGTGTGTTGTGTAAATGTGTGCTGTTGTAGTATCATAATGTAGTTAGGTAGGGGTTTGAATCCTGCACTTGCTGACTGTGTGTGTTTGAGCTGTGTTAGAGTGTGTGACATGGTTAGTCAATGTAGAGTGGGTTTTGATTTTTTTAGTGTATGACATATCACAGTGACAACTGTATGTGCATTACACATGTAAGGTAGCTGTGGGGCAAAGCCATATACATACATGTGTCCTCAATTATTTCATAGGTGGGTACTCTGCTTTCTTCATGAATGCATCTGTTATCTTTGCCAGAGTGTGCTGGCACTTTCCAGACCTTAGGTCACTTCTGTATGCTAGTGACAAGCTTAGCCACTGCAGTGATCCCTGGGCTACATCTTCTGTTTCACATCCATTCATCACAGTTTCTACTGAAGAGTGTGAGCGAGGGTTTATGCTTGATGTATATTTGAATCCTGTTCCAAAGCAAGCAAAGTCTGGCAAAGATGATTAATCATTATAGGTGTGCAACAACCTCTGTGGATCTGCATGCAAACCCTTTATTGCTTATGTGCTCCACACAGGGATTTCCAAAACCCTTTGGTAATGTGATTATCAAAGGAGAGATGACTAAACACATGGCTCTATGTATACATTAGTACCTGTTCCACATTTTGGGGTCTACTACCTATGTTGTACTCTGGAGATACTTTGTTTTCTAAAAGTGGATAACTATGCTTTCTTTGGCTTATAGCTTTACAGCATGAGTTTGACACCAGGTATCTGTCTCTATGATACCCTTTTGGAGGATGTGTGTGTCATCTGGAGAATAAAGTATAGCCCACAGTATGCATTTTCATCAGACATGGGCAGACATATCCCTATTGTGTTTGCTTGCACCTAAGAAAGCTATATACCAACCAGGAGTGGTCCCAGGACTGAGTGCAGGTGAATACAACTTGTTACTGGCATAGAATTGTACATGGAGGCTGCAAATGTTACTGTGTGTCCTACATCCGTACGTCAGTTGTCAATCCATCATCTAACAATTGTTTATGGTCAGTCTATTGAGGTTATGTATAATACCAGAATCTGGGATGGGTATGAATTGCTGGTGAGCTATAGCTTGACTGTGTGGACCTCCCCTCCCTCACCTATAGCCTTGTTAACTGGCTTGAAGTCTACTAGGTGTATGAGCCATGATCTGGGCTTTAGAGAACCTAAGTGGGTATGGTGCAGTGTTTGCAGGTTCATAATGTCTCTGTTAATGAGTTCCATAATGATGTACTCCATAGCCTTCCAGATAACATTTGTCTGGCTTATAGGGTGAGAGTTTCCAGGATCTGTTGAAGTTCTTCCCTTAATCAATTTATGTTAACATTTGCACTGGGTGTGATGAGGGTTGACAAGTCTAGGAATAAGTATATTAGAGGGTCATCCCAGGTTTGAAGGTTAGTAGACCAAGCCAGATAGGCAGGATTAAGTTGGTTTGTACATGTGCTGAGGAGGGATGTAGAGTATATTGTGAAATAGATGCTAAGGATGAAGCCGCCAGGTAACAGGAAAAGAGGAATGCCTAAGATGAGGTTTATGGCTGTGGTGAGAGAGGACATGCAGATGGATGATGTGACAGCACAAGATGCAGAGGGCAGGTAGAAATAGAAACAGATGATCTACTGTGGTGACCCCTAATTGGAGCATCCGTAACGAGAAGAAGAAGATGTTGTAGCTCAACCCTTGTAGACTGAGAACACCATTACCATGCGTCATTCCACAAGTATGTAACCTGTATAGAGGCTGCATCTGGCCAGAGTGTTAAGGTGAGTGGTGACTTCATATGTCAGCTTGTGTATGACACAGACAGAGACACTGTCCAGTACCATTGCCACTGTGGTTTGGACTTTGGTAAAGAGATGTTTTAACTAGAGTGTCTGTGAATCATCAGGTTTTACATTCTTCAGGTCTGGAAACTTGGCCCTTGTGTAACGACAGGGTGGTGAAATCCGCATTCAAACTGTCTGACAAGAAATTGGTAATGTCAGTCAGATAAGTGTGACCATTTATATTAGCTGTGACCCGATCTGAGATTTCCCCTGTAGATTATACACAACACTAAAGAAAGCTTTAGTGTTGTCTTTGGAATCCTTGCCATTTTGTATTTTGAAGCTTGCCTTGTATGTTTATTCAGGGATTGCATTTTCCCAATGATACTGACCAGAAAGGTTATCCCTTCTTGGTATGTAACTCTTTTTTGGTACAACTTCACACCTTCTATTATATATTTAGTTTATGGCAGGGGTCCATGAGACTAATGCACTTTTACTGTATAAGCGAGAATTTCTTGTGTTTGTGATAGCACATTCCATGCAACCCTGTAGGTGAACAGTGTGCATTACTAAAGGATTATGCAGCTGGGACAGTGTTAACCTTAGTAATGCAAACCAATGACAGATAGCAACAACAGCATCACCCACAGCACAGTGTCAACCCATGTCATACACACACATGCATACTCAAGTTCCAAAATGTGTGTAGTACAATGCATACTGGCCACCAAGAGAAACTATGGAGTGTTAACACTGGCCAATACAGGGCATGTCACCCTGCCCATGTGTCCAATATGCATGTACATGCAGACAGTGCACCTCCACCATGTTCACAAATGGACACCTGCAAACCTGTGTTGCACATACCCCACACTTACTGTCCACTGTATAACGCATGCTGACACAACTACACACATCAGCCAAGTGGCACATGGGCAAACAAAACACAATTGGAATAAACACTGGTGAAAACAATACAACATTGCTAATTACAGCTTTAATGCATCATACCTGCTCAGCTACACCTTCAAGGATATCATTACACTTTACTGCTGACAACATGCTACACATCCAACCATTGCTATACTTTATTAAAGTCACCCTGTGCATCAGCACCATGATGTTCCTGCATCAATGTTACAGATGACAGGAGGTGGCACAGGTTTCATCATATGCACAGGGTGTGTTGTTGGTTTGCCAGAGGCCTACACTGAGCCATACGATCAACGTGTGTGTGTGTGTGTGTGTGTGTGTGTGTGTGTGTGTGTGTGTGTGTGTGTGTGTGTGTGTGTGTGTGTGTGTAAGGGCCATGAGTACTGTTCTGGGCCAATGTTGATGTAATGTGTGCGGGTATGTGTTTGCCCTAGGTTTCTGGTTTATGTGTGTGTGTCTGCATGCACACAGTTCCACCATGTGGCTGCCATATACAGGGATTTGTGAGACAGCTACAGACTATATCTGGCAGGCTTTATAGATCACCACCTCTGGCCATGGATACGGAACCTGTGCCTGGCAGGGCTGCTACAGACAGTATCAGGTACTCATCCATATTGGGTACTATCCAAAGAGGTTGACAAATGTCCATTGGATCCAGGTCCCTGCTGGGACTGGCCAGAGCCACGTGCATGTGGTCTGCTAGGATGGTCTATGGACAACCCCCCCCAACATTGCTGGGGCTGGTACTGGCACTATGGGAGTGGCTGTGACTTGCTGGACATCCACAGAGACCTCCAGCAGCAGATGTTGCTGGCATACATCCACGTTGACGTCTCAACTGTCGCGTACTGTCCTGACACATGGACATGACATTGTGGAGGACATCCAATGTCTCACCCCAAAGTCTATCAATGACCTCAGTGTAGTTATGTATGGCATCTGCTAGGTCACGGATACTGTAATTTACAGATGTGTAATGAGCCCTCTGTGCCCTTAGCCCTTGTCTAGTGTACCGCTCCATTCATGTCTGTGCCTCCATGACAGCCTGGAACATGTGTGTGGTAGAAAGAGGTGTGGCACATCTGCCAGGGGCATGATGACCAGCAGTGGTCTGACGCGAATCCCTGGGCATCTGCCTATGTGGTACTATTCCAGACATCTGACTATGGTTGCTGTGTCCTGATATATGTGCCATAGATACGACACTGTCCTGGCCAGTGCCAACCATACACTGTCTCTCAGCTAAGGGCAATGGTGATGATGGATGTACAGGCAGTATGACTGTGTGCATGGATGGGGTGGAGACTTGTGTACTGTCAATTGGTGGCCCAACAACAGACCCTGACAAACCTGCCTGTGCTTCAACACACCTATCCTCATCATCACTGTCTGTCTCAATGACATCAGGTTCCCTGCTGTACTGAACCAGCCCCACCTCAGCACCTGTGAGAGGAAAACAGGAAACACACTTTAAGACCTGAACAAGACTTCAGACCACATGCACACGTGCACACATGCGCTCATGCACACATGCACGCATGCACACATGCGCATATGCACACACACAAAAATACACTCCTCCCTAAAGCAGACACACACAACACCAGCAATCACAGAACATACACAATAGCAGGTGATGGTAGGGTACAGTATCACAAGCAAAACAGTCATATCACACATGTCAGCATGCAGGACACGTGTTGCTCAACAGCATGCAGTGCAAGTGTAGTCAGTCCTTGTTACTAACAGTATACATGGCTTTGATGCATGTGTTTTGTTATTAGGTGATGGCCCTTCCCCTGGAACACAATGCATACATGGACACAACATTGCTGTGCAGGTATTCATAACCCTGTAATGTACTGTGCACCATATCTCACAAGTGTACATACTATTGCTGGATGTGTATCTGTGTGTCATATCGGTATCCAATGCTGATTACAGCCTCTGTGTCTTTAGAAAATAATTGTGGGCACATTTTTAGCACATGCATGATGAGTATTCACACAACATCATCAGTGGTGCATGGATAATTGATGGAATACCATTCAGCCACATACCCAATGTACGGTACTTATGTGAGTGTAGATCATATTGTGGACATGCCAGTCTCATCCATGACATGGCATGCTAAAACACAACTTCATATTTAAACACTACACATACCCAATGTGTGTCATATGATCTAGCCACTCAATAGCATCACAAGACATATATGTGTCAGTTGTGCAAATGGTGATTGATATGCATACTGTTTAGAGGTGCATATGTGTGCACACGCAACATTAAGGTGTATAGCAATGAAAGCTGTGTGTAGTACTGTGGTTACAATAACTGGATGGGGTATAGTACCATAGGCCATCATCATGAAGCATCAGGTGGTCACTCAAGGCTACAAATGTTTCTCAAACCAGTACTAATCATGCTGTGCCGGAACTGTACTACCTTGGCTAAATTCACCATTTCACAACCAGTTGTTACATGAGTTTGTAAGGAGGCCAATAAGGAGCAATCCCTGACATGAATGTGTAGTGTGTTGCAGAGTGTTTAAATGCCCCATGATAGGCCTCTACCCCTCAGGTATATTATGGGTAATGTGTGGATAAGATTTTGGATACTGGAGTGCGTCTTTACAGAGTGGTTGGGAATCCTTTATGTGTAGCATGTTAAAATGCTCTGTGTATGACATAGATGTGTATGTTATGTGCATGTTGAGTATCAACTGTGCCTATCCAATGGTCACTACAGTCTAGCCACATTTGTTTGAGATGGTCTGGGTATTGCATGTGTTTGAGGCAGTTAATCACATTAGTGAGATGTGTGTGCTCTTACAACAAACATGCACAGCATGCATTATGGGTAGGTGTGTTACATGTGTACATGGCCTACACCTTAACTATGACATGCACTTTTTATTTACAATAATAAATGTAGAACACACTCACCAGCATCTGTCCGCTGCCTTGATGTCACCCCAGAGGGACCAACATAGAGATGAGACAGTTTGTCAGTGGCCACAACTGTGGCATTGCTACTGTGTGTTTGCAATCTTACAGTACAACAGTTTACATTCACAGTGCTACAGATTGTGTTCCATATGATCAGTATTGCACAACAACAGGCTCCACATCTTTGAACGACACACTCCACATCTCACATATGCATGATCTACCAATACAGATAACAGTAGTCTACAGATATGCCATGTTACCTGCATGCTCCATGTGTGCTTGCTGGGTGGCTCCAACCTCCATCATGGTGTATGTCTGCTGCTGTTGTTGTTGGGTAGGTGCCACCAGGCTCAGGAGCAGCTCCTCCACTCTGCTGAGGGGGGGATGGATATTAACACCACCTCCTGTTGCAGGCTGTTGTCTACGCACATCAGCAGCACGCTGACGGACATGTCTGAGAAGATCACTGCAGTGGTGGCATACCTGCTCATATGTCTGGTTATGCAGGCCTACCTCACTGACCCTGCGGACAACATCTTGTCACATTGCAGAACGCTCCTGCTAGTCCTGGCTGGTTCGTGAGAACATGAGATGGTAGTGCTGAATCATACTGCTAGTAATGATATCATCTTCAGCACTACTGTAACTGGGGTTCCTGTGATGGGCCATGATCCCTGGAGGACATAAATACAAAAATATGTCTGAGCAAGTCATATGGCACATTTAACATTATACAGTACAGATATAACTGAACTGCCATATATAGCAACCTATAAGCTAACCAAGAGTGAAACACTGTAACTGCCACTTATCACTGCTCACCCCACAACCGCTTGAAAGTGCCTTGCTCACTCTCTATCTAATGAACCATGTTCTGCACGGCAACAAAATAAAATCACTATATAAGACTATACAAGAGTACCTGTCACACTGTATGCTATGCAACACGATGCACCACCTAGCCACAGCAGATATACATCAAGCTGATGTGTAAAGAAATATATCATCCATCACAATCAGTGTAAGGTCCAGTAAATGTATTACTATTATACCACACAACTTGTTAATGGTAAACCCATGGCCAAAATATGTGCACAATTGGGAATATAGGTTGCATACTGCTGTAGTACACTATGAATGTTGCTAGACAGGCAAGTTACATGTTTTACCACACATATGTCAAAGGACATGTTACAGACATACCCACACATACATCAGACATAATTACAGGACACAAAGGTATGACAACCCAGATAAGCTTACAGTGTGTACTATACAGTACTGTATGTCAGTAATTACACAACCTTAATATTGAGAAATGTAATCTGTGATGAATACAGGGACCACACAAAACAGTGGATGCAAGCCATACTTTGCTGTACAGGCCCAGAGCTTCAAGTAGTACTACAGTACATACAGGATTTGCATTCAACATCAGTACTAATCAATAATCATAGATGTAGTGCTTTAGCCTTCAATTACACAACCTAGTTAAAACCAAGGGACTTAATCACACTGTATGCAGTAGCACTTTTTCTGCCTAGCAACAGAATACACAGCTTTTGCTAGGATCAAAGCAAGAACCCATAATACCATGACATAAACAGTTTCCCACTAAGCTATCCCACAGATACATATCTTTGACGTATTCACAAACATATTTACCATCACAGTCAGTCAGCAGTACAGAGAATCTATTGCAACAAGTAGATGTAGGTGTCTATGTGTATATATAACTTTATATATATATATATATATATATATATATATATATATATATATATATATATAGATATATATACACATCCATTGGTCTACATATACATATATGTAGGCACATATACATTTCACCTTTCATAGTGAGAATATCAATTATACAAAGGATGTAAAGTGTACAGTAATGCAATAAAATCGCACAGTCTTGGGATAAATGCATTGAAGGTGTTCACAGCCCAGGTAGCTTTAGCAGGCCTTACTGGCTTCAACATTGCAAACTGAACAAACCACCCACAGTGTTTAACCACCACATGTCATATAGCAGCACTGTATGCCGTCTTGTTTGTCACACACTAAAACCTACATACAAATATGCGCATACTAACCTTCAACAACATATATATCTCCCCCCTTCACAAACAGTTGCAATATGTCCCCTGCTCTATGCACATATACAGATGTGAATATATATGACACATATATATTTCTCCATATGGGTGTGACATACACACACAAGGTCCACACTGTTGTAAGTCCCTGGACCTCACAGCTGAACTGTTGGGCCTTGCTGCAACACAAACAGGTGTCACATATGAACACACAGTAACATTGGGGGGTATATATGGCAGCAGATGCTAGATAAGCATACTAGACTGCTACATCAGTTGCCAATGCTAAGCTGCACTTTAATATGACTATCATGCATGTGTTGTTCTGTCACACCCATGTTTATATAATGTCAGCGCTAATCCCCCCCCCCAAAAGGCCATTGGCCACACTACTGTACAGAACACAGATAACATGGATCAGATCTTTGACATTTAATGCTGAGCTACACATTTCATAGGTATATCCCACTGCCCACAGGTACACACAGTATTGTCCATAGCAGTAGTTAAGCAGAACATCTGTGCATAAAGAAGTACTGCTGCCACATATGAATGGTTCACATTATGTAGACTATTCTTTAATAACATCTACTACATGCCAGTAAATACATATGTGTCACATACCTTTCCTTTGTATGATTTGGTAATATTTCTTTTTTCCTTTTCTCTGTCTCTCTCTCTCTCTCTCTCTCTGTCTCTCTCTCTGTCAGTCTCTGCAATAGATTGATTGAGTTTGTTGGCAGAGATTGCAGCCTGCTTTTGTAGGAATTTGCACATGAGCATGTGAAGGCCTCTGCACCAATTAGTGGCCACCTTTTGCTAATTGCATGCAGCCTGCTGTGTAGTAATTGCAGTAATCACTGTCATGGCAACCCAGTACTATAAATTGCTGACTCATGTAGGCGTGGCCCTTTCAGCTTTCCACGATGGAGATCATCCTTGTTTGCTTGGACATCATTGTTTAAGACAGAAGGTTGGTATAGTTCATATATCAAAAGCCAGGGGTGTAGCCAGAGATTTACATTTTGTACTTAGACCTAATGTTGCTGCTTCCAGTACCCACTTGTCAGTGTAGAAATGTACTCACCCCTCAAAATGTTACCCCAAGATACATGGAAAGATATACTTTCTTTTCAACTGTTACAATTAACTGCCATACAAAGCTAGTTATTGAGATGTATTCTTTTGGCACAAGAATTGTTTGTGAGCTGCTATACTGTGAATATTCATTTACTCAGTTCTAAACAGTTTGTGCTTTTTTAGTGTTGACATTAGCACTAGCTGCTCAGAAAAACTGGACACATTTCAGTACTGTGAGTATGCTTACCTACATCCTTGGTAGACCCTGCACACACAGGTATATTCTACATTTGGGTAGGGTTGCAGAAGTACAGAGAGCATAAGTATTATTGTATGGATTTTATCTTGCTGGACTTACAGGGTTGCTGTGTACATGTTAGTTTATCAAGGCAAGTAGTCTGTCTGCGTAACTCCCAACTGTGGACCTATCCACATGATAGCCAGAGAATAGCCTGTTATTTTTTGTCTGTGCACCAAACAGGTCTTTTCAGCAATAGAGCAATGGCATTCTTACAGTTGGTTGCTACCAGTACATGGCTACACCCATTTGTATTTCAGTGTTGTATTCCTACATAAAGGTATGCTTCCAAAACTCCTTCCAAAGCTATTTACACAATGTGTAACAGCAGAAAGGCTGATATGCTCTGCGTTTCTGCCTCTGCCAGACCTCTCAACCACTCAGGTACATATTTGAACAGACTCAGGGAAAAGTCAAGAAAAAGTCAGGGACAATCAGGGACACCTTTAAAATATTAGTGCCATTAAGTTGAGACATTGAGAGAATCAGAGCATATGAATTAATACACATTTTTTGAAGTAAAAGAAGTGTCTAACTCTTAATTATTGTCATTATTCATTAAGTGTAATTCACCACCTTTCTGGCCAAAATCAATAGTTTTCGGAGAGATTCAGAGGGACAGTGCTAAAATTTGTTTTAAAATCAGGGACATCCCTGAAAATTAGGGACAGTTGGGAGGTATGGCCTCTGCCCTAAACAGATATTCCAGTGTTTGTCCTGCTGTGATACTGTGTGGGGTTTTAAAGTGATGGTGTAACATTATTTCCTGCTAGAATGGCTGCTTCTCTTATCACAGTCATGTAATGTAATCCCACAACAACTGTTGGTCAACATCCACAGAACAAGTTGTGTGGTATGATATTCCTATTTTTCCTTTACATTCACTCATTCTGATGCATGATATATTTATTTAAGCACCAACTTGATGTATGTCTACTGTGGCTTAATGGTACTTCATGTTGTGTAGTGTGTGCAAGGTCCGGGGTTCGAGACTTATAGAGGTGTTTTATTTTTCTCCTAAGCAGAACAAGGGCCCTCACATACAGAGTGACTAAGGCACTTTTAAGCAGTTGTAAGCAGGTTTGCGCATTGCTGTGCATTGCTTAGCCAAGCACAAACAAGCACAAACTCGCGGAAACCCGCTAACTACTGCTTAATAGTGCTTACTCCTGCTGACCCCCATGCTCATTTCTTTGAAAGAAAAGAAAAATGGGGAGATAGGAAAGTGGTAAAAAAAGGGCACAAAGAGGGAAAGACAGTATGGAAAATAGCTTGGGATGTGCAGGACAGGTGTAGGGAAGGTCCATAGCTGCCCATTTCTTCAACAGCAACAGCTGTGCATATGCAATAAATTTGGAGGTAGATATGAACCCTTCAACCCCTGTGAGAGGGGTGAGGACAGCAAAGTATGTTGTAATGCCAATTAAATAACATTTTATGTGTCCAGTGGACATGTGTGTAAAATGGGCAGCTATGTATGGGGGGTAAATTTTTTTTTTTTTTGGAGCAGATTGCCCTTTTTTTTTCAGATGAGAGTGGAATGTGGGGTAGGGGAAGTAGATATATTTGGGGAGGTAGGTTGGGGAGGTAAACAGACAAGACAAACAAGACACATACAAGGGTGGTATATGACACATGTGGTGGGTGAACACCTTTGATGGGGAGGGATGTTTGGAAATTGCAAGCCCATAAGCCCCCAGATGGAAACAGTGGGACTGAGGTCCCCATCCATGGGCAGTCACCACTGCACCTTCACGACCCAGAGGGTGGATGTGCTGGGGGCTGTGTAGGAGGGGCAGGCTGACCTGGGAGTTGCGCCACTTGGGCCTCAAGCTGGCATAGAGGTTCTGCAACAGAACGTTCAATCTCTCTACGCACCAGAGCCTGGACTGTTTGAAGGGTGATAGGTGGCCCGCCCACGCTTTCACAGGGGGACCAAGCCCCATCCCCTGCAGCGCTTCCACCTGAAGGTGGCACAGGGCCAATGGAGGAGGAGGTCCCAGGCTGGGCATCAGATCTGCTGGTGCCAGGTGTCATGGCCAGCTGAGGTGGGACAGGTGGGTCCGCTGGGAACGGCCTTCTCATACAAACTATGTTTTGGAGAGTTTAATAAAGATATGAGTTAGTAACAGTCAACAGCATTCCCAATTAGTTATAACAGCATGCAGAAGTATTACCATTAACCCAACACACCAGATTTTCAACAGTTGAAAAGCAAGCATAGCACATGCATATATAGAACAATAGTGGACATTACAACAGCATGCAGGTTGAATTGATGGCAACAGGCCATTAATATTGTGGTATGTTAATAGGGCACATGCATAGAAATAAATGCAAATATTTATAAACCAATGGGATATATGTCCCAGCAAATGTTTTGAGATTAGACATACCGATTGAGGTGGGGAATTGCATTTTTATGCACATACAGTAGGGTGGAAAAAGATAGCTCAATTAACAACTTATATATCCTTCTAGTTTTCACTACATTTCTATTAACTGCAGTTATATGTCCCTTACATGTATTATTACACTATCCAATGTCCTTATATTGTGCAATTGGATTTTGCTAGATCATTATATACATGAGCTGTATCTTACATACAAACTGTCCAAGATGCAGATGTTACTGCAACATATTTTGAGAGTTGCTCACACACACTACTGTTAAGATGGTACACTGACAGCTCTACTTTCATATAATTATCTAGATATGTTCAGGTGAAAGTATCAGTTATATGTTAACAGCTCCCTACATTTCTGGCAGCACACTGACATTTCTGGGGAACACAATACTAAGCTACTCATGTGCCAGATTAACCTGTACATGCTGGGCATGAACCAACAGTTGAGGGCTGTAAATATGCATAAAAACTACTGGCACTCCCTTCATCCACGTTATATGGGCCTATCCAAGTGTGGGTTGACACTGCTTAATACAACACTACTATTTGTAGAATGCAACAGTACAACAATATATCAAAGAAAATGACACAGACGCACTCCAGGATTATTACACCTTTATTTATTGGGTTAAAACACTTTTTGAAGGCTCTATCATTTATTTTATATAACAGTACATGCAGAATAATTACTAACCTGCCTGATGACGCAGCCTTTGCAGCCTATCTTCATGGGCTTGCTGGTTCATAGCCTGGACACCTGCGGCTGTGAATTAAATGCAGTGATATTGAGACATCCCTATCCATAGTATAGACAAGCATAGCAATTCATAACTACTTAATACAATGGCTACTTACTCAGTACTGGGGCATTAGGCATCGCACAGGATTCCTGGATCCACTGGTCCAGTTGATCCTCCCTACATCACTTCAGGTCAGAATAATGGTGCCTGACCTGCTCATCAGTCCAAGGGACATCAGTGGCACTGGTGAGATCATGGGAAAGACTGTTCCAGGCCTCTGTTTTATATTGGGTACCCTGGTACTGGCCCCGCAGGAGTCTTTCCTCATGATTGTGGACAAGGAGCCAAACCATTAC
Source organism: Protopterus annectens (assembly GCF_019279795.1). Taxonomy (NCBI): domain Eukaryota; kingdom Metazoa; phylum Chordata; order Ceratodontiformes; family Protopteridae; genus Protopterus; species Protopterus annectens. The sequence continues at coordinate 1,538,241,319 of NC_056732.1, forward strand.
TTTGGACTCCTCAATGCCCCAGCGTTGCATTTTAAATCGAGTGCCTTTTCCAACATCAGCCATGCTGACTGCAGATGGAAGCTACAACCAGTTATATTAAGTATTCCCACCTGTGGAGCTTAAATATGCCTCATTTCCCACACTTATTTGTGATTGGCCACTTTTGGAAAAACTCAGCTGTAGGCACGCCTGCTTAGCTGATGTTGGAAATGTCTAAATTCCTTTGACAGATATGTGTCTGTTGAAAGTGCATGTTTATGAAATGCAGTCATGGCTTAGTGGGTTAAGTACTGTGACTATAGTGCACAGTATCCTGTGTTCAAGCCCTGTCATTGCTTTTTATTTTCCTACTGGGCAGACCTGACTGGTTAAGGTACAGTAAAGGAGGTGTGGCCGTATTTAACCGACTTTGCTCAACTTTGCCCGACTTTGCCCAATGTTGCTCAACATTGCTCGACATTGCTCAACGTTGCCTGACATTGCGCTGGTTAGTGCGGTGCGCAGCTACTCACAAATACGTTGTAGTTGCGCTGGTTAGCGCGGTGCACAGCTACGCACAAAGACATTGTGCTGGTTAACGCAGTGCGCAGCTACGAGCAATTGGATTTCAATATGCTCAGTACTGGTAAAATGTGCTTAGCAGTACTTTGTATTGCTTAAAATAGGGTACTCATGCCTCAGAATGCATAACCATTTCACCTTTACACATACATACATATATATATATATATATATATATATATATATAAAATTTGTTCACTACTACATTTAACATTTCTATGCTTTTTACAAAACATATACATAAAAAATGTCAGGAAATATTTTTGTATACAGATTTCCAATAGAAAATGGAATGTGCCTTAGTGGGACTCGAACTGGGAATGCCTCTTCTTTGTGCGAAGGCTCTAACCACTACGGTGTTGCTATTTTGCTTAAGTTGCATATATTTTTCTTATTATCCTCTTCTGGTGTCTAAGCTGCTAACTGTAGCTAAGCAATGGGCAAACCCATGCAAACACATGCAAATACGGGCAGCTATATCGGATGAAATATAAAAAAAATAAAAAAACTCTTTCTGTTTTTAATTTTGTCAGTTGTTTAACATATGGGGGAGTGTAGTGTTACACTGTGCACATGTGAGCGGACTCACTCATGTAATTTGAAATTGCGGCATTTCTTCATTGCAGGGGTGTGGATTTTTGGACTGCTCGGCAGTCCGACACGCCTCCTCCATGTAAGCTTTAGAGTTGAGGCAGCGTGCCTTCATTAATATGCATGGTGTGCTGCTGTCATACTCTTAGACTGGCACTTCCGTGTAAGACTAATCTAGTCTTACACGGAAGATTAGTAAATCCTAGGGGAAATGTTAAGTAATTTTATGACATGCTTACTTACATCAAGTATTAGAGATTTTTAACAGCATATGTTTATATTTGAGCACATTTTATGTCTGTATGTTTATATGTGCATTTTTTATATATGCATTTTTTATACATGAGTTTTTTTGTGTTTGTTATGCATTATAATTTTTAGAATTATGTTTTCACAGTGAAGGACTGAATATTTTTACTTAATGAAGGATGTTTCTTTAAGATGATTGTGACTTAATTTGTTGGTTTAAGGTATATACGATACATAGTAGACAGCATGCATTTGTATCTGCAGGAGGAAAAGTTATCTGTGAAAGTGCTTATACGTCTGTGGTTGAATAAAGAAGAGTTTTCTACACTGAAACTACCTGCCATTTTTTGGACTACAAGTGTTTTACATTTAATTGCAGTTTTCCTGGTGGACTGAAGCCTCTAGTAAGGAAGGTGTGTTTTTTTACTTGACGTTTTGTTGTTTTTACCTTCCTGAAAGAAGCTATAGCAGAAGAAATAGAGGAGATCATTGAACTGGATTATGTACCGGAGAATATACATGTGAACAAGGTGAACAGACTAGATAAACTGCACTAGCAATGTTAGTAACCCACTTCTTAGCTTTCATGACAATGAAAAAGACTGTGAGAATTTTGATACTGATATCATTGCATTTAAAGCTAAGTTACATGCAATGGAGGACAACTTATTTAAACTAAAGGGAAATCAGTTCCAAATGTTTCACATGGAAGTTTGTGTGAAAGAAGGAATTGTTTCCCATGGGTTACGCATCTTGAAAATGCCTGCACAAGGTTCTAATGACCCTGAATTAGTGGCTGAATGGCAGTCTATAAATTTAGAGACAAGCATTAAGTATATGGAAGCTTTAATTAAGCTTTCAAAATGTGAAATAGATCACCTATCTCTACTGGTGAAACAGCAATTTGAAGAAATTATGGAACAGTTTAGTTCCGATTATACAGACAGATGTCTTAATGAACTTATAGACTCTTAACAGTATATGAGCATAAGCTATGTAAAATAAAGCAAAGTAAAATTGTGAGACACTGTGGAAACTTCAGTTCAGGTAATGTTTTTACCTGGCCATGTACTGAAAGCAATTTTTACAGAGAACCAGAGAAACAAATGAAAGGCAGTATGATTGACAACGTGTTGACCAGTAGAATGTCTCAGAGTAGTAGGAAGCATGTTGTCCTAACAGCACTGAAATTCTACAGTTAGAAGTTGTTAGCACCCCGAGTGGAGAAACAATGCCAACAACAAGAGCTGAAGAGCAGGTCATCAAGAAAAAAACAATTCAAACATTGGCACAAATACATAGAGCTAACGAAGATACAGGGAATATAACTACTTTAACCAAAAGAGTACAAGAGACTGTTGAACCAGAGAGAAAACAACATAATGAAAAAACTACCTTTAACACCAAGTTGGTTTTCCCCCTTCCCATCAAGGAAACAGGAGAGAAGGGGATGAGAATGAGGTCGAGAATTAGGAGCCGAGTAAAACGGAAACTGGAAGAAGTAAAAGGGACACCAACAATAAAAAAGGCCTTGGGAATCCAGAAGAAACAATGATTTGGAACCTGTTATCCCATATACTTACAGCAGAAGAGACTAATGTTTTAAAGCCAAAAGATTGACTTTACTGAGATAATTTTTGATTTAAAGTTGTTTACTAAAAATTTGACTTTAAAACTAAATTATAAAAGTAATGAAAGTGTTGATAGTCTAGAAATGTTTAGAAAACTGAGTACATATGTACCAGTACTTAATCCAGTGATTAATGCCTTTGAATGATTATATTATTAATGACATACACAAGATTAATGAAAGTGATTGAACTAATAAATTAAAGAGATACAACTTGACAAAAATGAATATCTGGCACTTAGAAACGTATAAGCTAATCATAGCATAATAATAAGACCAGGAGACAAGGGAGGTCCTTTAATGCTATATGATGTGGAAAGATATCAGAATGACATGAAAATAATGTTGTCAGATGCTCCATTTGTATTCTGTCATAAATAATGTAAGAGGTCAAAGTATCATTAGACATATTAATACAGTTTACACTGAACTTTTTAGAAATGGTAAGATTGACAAAAGTTTTTATGACTACCTAACATTACAGCATCCACTATTACATGTGATTCAAGAGTTACCCAAACTTCACAAAGACCCCATATGTCCACTACTAAGACCAATAGTGGCTGGATAAGGATAGTCAACAGAGACCGCCTCTATATATAGAGAGAAAAGCTTCCGCCCACATTTTAATAACATAGGGCATATATTAAAAGACACTAAACATTTTTTGAATGACTTGTTTGATTTTTGTGACAATTATGAGAACTGTGAATATGTGTATTTAAAACTACGGATATTATATCACTGTTTACTATGATTCCTAACAAAGAAGGAATAAGTAACATAGAGCTGTTTTGTAAGTCTTGTAAAGAATTTAATGAAGGGAACATGGAAGTTATTATGTTGCTAAAGACAATCTTGGAAAATAACATATTTATGTTCAATGAAACAATTTACTGGCAGAGGCATGGCGTAGCTAAGGGCAACGCTGCACTAGCCGTTTGGGAAGATGAGTTTATTCTAAGAGGGAGATGCATTCAACATATTTTGTATTACTGTAGGTTTGTGGATGATCTTTTTTGTTATGGGGATGGACATAGGTACAGTTTACAGATTTTTTTTGACTATATTAATAACTCTACAAACTACTTAAAATTTTTAGTGGATATGTCATTAGAAGAGGTTCACTTTTTGGATGTTAACATTAAAAAAGATGTGGAAGGGAGAATATATACAAATTTATATAAGAAAGAATGTCACTGTGACAGTTTTGTGTACAGAACCAGTATGCACCCTCCACATATATTTAAGAGCATAGCACATAGCCAGTTACTTAGAGCATTGAGGCTTAATGCAAGAACAGAGGACTTTGAATAAGTGGAAAAATGAGTCAACATTTTCTAGAGGGAGGTTACCACAAGGATGAAATTAATGAAACTAGAGATATGGTGGTTGAAATGAGGCAAAACACAGCTAGACCATATTTTTCTAAAAGGAATAATATGTCAGTACATACAACATATAAAAAAAAGACAGAAAATAAAATAAGATTCCCCCTGTTTTATTCCACTGATGTGAGGCTGTATAAAAATATAATTGAGAAGCACTTGGAAATTTTGATGACAGATAAAGAGATTAGTTCCTTACTAGAACCTAGACCAAGTTTTTCACATAAGAACATCCACTCTTTAAAGAGAAGCCTTTATTATTTTAAGAATGAAAATATAAGGAAAACGGATGGACAGACTTGTCCATGTGGGAGATGTTCCATGAGTATATATATATATATATATATATATAAGTAACATTAATAAGTTTTTACATCCTGACACAGGCAGGGAATATAAATTTAACATTTCAGCTACATGTGCTTCAGAACACATATTTATTTAGCCCAATGTTCAGTAGTTCAGTATGTTTTTGTTTCTATGTGGGAATGACCTGCCATTTTTTGGACTACAAGTGTTTTACATTTAATTGCAGTTTTCCTGGTGGACTGAAGCCTCTAGTAAGGAAGGTGTGTTTTTTTACTTGTTGTTAAATATAAGCTTAATTCCAAAAAATAATGTTGTCGTTGTTTGTCTTTCGGCTTTTTCTGGTTAGGGCTCACCACAGCAGAACTCCGGTCCGCTAATGATTGGCAGTAGATTTTCATGAACACCGAGGTGCCAGCTCGACATCCAGCCTTCAACAAAGGCACACCCATTTACGCATGTCTTTCGAATGCCACCCAACCACGGGGAGGACATGCAGACTCCACACAGAAGGCACTCCCCGCACTCCATCCGAGAATCAAATGGAAGAACCTCTTGCTGTGAGGCAACAACACTACCGCTACACCACCATGGCATTAAGCATTTTAATTCCAGTCACAATTTTCTGCTTACTGTGGACTACTTAGTCTTATAACTTAGGTGCCCTTAACTTTAGGACACTATTAATACTCAAATGGTCATTAAACCCTGTTTTTTAGTTGCATCCAATTTTTGCTGCCAGTATAACTCTTTGTATTCTAAACGGGCTTCCCATAAACCACCCCTAGCATCCTGTTTTATTTGTTCCAAGACTTTAAAATTACTATCTGGACGTTCTTTTTGGTGCCTATACAATGCATTTGTATCTTTATGCATGGAGACCTCATACATATCTCAAAGGCCTCTCTGTCTTACCTATATAGAAACTATTACCTTTTCTAAAACACTAATGTATACCACTCCCTTACTGTTACAGTAGAAATGTTCTCTTGCCTTCATTTTAAATTTCCTATAGGGAGATTGATACCTTCTTGTTCTAAAATGTTTCCACACTGTTGGCAAAATCCAAACTTATATGTACCACACCTCTTCTGAGATCTCCCTGTCATGTTCCCTGATTCATGATGCTCCAACATTTCTTTAATATTTATCTCCCTTTCCTTTATAAACATTGGTATCAAGGGAGTATACTTACTAATCTCAGTATTTGTAGTCAGTACCTTCCAATATTTCTTAAAAATATTTTCAATGTCAGTTGAAAAAAAGTGTGTGTATGAATAAATGCTAAATCACAGTGGGCACCTTGTTCCTTTGTTTTGTTGATAACAACTAACTCCTTCCCCAAAATTGGCTCATATTTCCCCTTCTATCCTTTTTTACTTCCCTTATTAACTGGTTTATAAGGGGCCGAGAATACCCTCTTTCCTTAAAAAATTGTTTCATTAATTTAATCTCTTCCAAGAATGTTGAATCTTCACTATACATTCCCAAGGCCCTAATCAGCTGCCTCTTGACAATGCCCTTCTTCTGATTGTATGGATGTTCACTATCATAATGTAAATAAGCATTAGAATGGGTAGGTTTCCGATATATTTTGGACTGAAATTTATTCTCCTCCAGGTCTTTGTATATAGTCACATCCAAGTAGCTTATTTTTTCTTTGGATGTGTTCCATGTGAATTTCAAAAAAGGGGCTGTAGCACTAATATATTCCAAGAATTGACTTAGTTGTAAGTCCGTACCCTTCCAAAACAAACAGATGTAATCTAAAAATCTAGTATATAATACTATATTGTCATACCATGATGTTTCAAATATGTACTTTTTCTCCCAATAGTATAATTCAAGATTTGCATACAAGGGGGCACATGCAGCCCCTATAGCAACTCCTTTTTCTTGTTTGTAATATTCACCCACAGAAAAACATAAAATTGTTCCTTAATATTGTTTCCATAAATTCTAATATTAAATTTCTTTGCTCATTGCTTAGGTACTCAACTTCCACCAATAGATCCTGGAACCACTCCAGGCCCTCTTCACAAGAAATACTAGGAAATAAATTGATGACATCTATTGTTGTCATACATAATTCTGCTTTAGATTTATCTTGAGTAACTTTAGGTAAGAAGTCCCAGAAATCCTTGGAAATGTGTTGCAAAGATGTTACATATTTCTTTAAAGTCTGATCTATGTATTTGGCCAGTGGCTCAAGTTTTGAACCTGCTCCTGCAGCAAAAGGTCTAAAGGGTGGTCTTTCTATATTTTTATGTGTTTTGGGAATTCCAAAAACAACTGATATCCTATGTCTAGTTACTGTTAAAAATTCCAAGAGTTTCTTGTCTATAGAACCTTGTAAACAGTTATCATTAATATAGTAGTCCACTTTGGAATAAGCAATAAAAATCTAATTTCTAGAAACTACACTGTACTTACTTTCAACATTTAAAATTTCTAACATATTTGTTTTATAGTCAATGGCATCCATCAATACAATCCTTGTTGGGTTTCATGAACCTACATCCCCTATTTTTAACATGTTGACCAGTTCTTTGTCACTCTCTGAAGAATTATTTGTTGTTATCTGTTTAGTATTTATTTTTCTAATCTCACTTTCCACTAATTCCTTGAACACTTTAAAAATTGGATTCAAGGGGGGATTGTAAATACTTTTCCTGACCATACAGTTTCCACCTGACCTTGTGTCCCTAAAAACACTTTTGAGATTCATTTTTCTCACAAACAGTTTCAATTCTATCAGGATGCCCACTGTTCTTAAAGGTCTAGTAGGGACATACTGAAATCCCTTCATGAAAAGCTGAAAATAGTTGTTATTAAATAATAAATCAGTATAATTAAAAATATAAAAGTTTCCCTTAGTGTTAACTATACCTGATTATGCCCTTACTGTACTTGAATCTACTCCTACCTGTGGAACCCCTAATTCCACCTGTTGTCCTTGTAGTACACTCTTTTGTAATTCCCTCTCCTTGAGTTTCCCCCTCCCCTGCCCACATTGTATGAATTCCTGAATTCCCAATGATTGTTGGCTCTTTGTTTTTCTGCCAACCTTTCACTACAAGTGATACAGGATGCTAGGGGTTGTTTAAGAGATGCCCATTTGGAATATAAAGACTTATACTGGCAGCTAAAATTGGATGCAACTAAAAAACTAGGGTTAAATGACCATTTGAGCATTAATAGTGTCCTAATGTTAAGGGCAGCTAAGTTATAAGAATAAGTAGTCCACAGTAAGCAGAAATTTGTGACTGGAATTAAAATGCTTATTTTTTGGAATTAAGCATTACCATGGAGTAAGGGGGTCAAACACTGTACCCTGAACCTCTGGTTAACATCATACTGTTTACATACCCTCTCAAACATATGAAGGAAACTAACAAAATGATCCCCTTCTTTAAACTTCAGAAGAAATTGACTGACCTTTTATGCTTCTGGGGTCCAGTTATTCCCTTCCCCATTACCTCCATGACTCTGGCAAAGAGTAAGCATCTCCATCTCATGCTGTGCCTGCCTCTCCTTTTCCTCAGCTTCCAGGTGTAGCAGTTTCTCATTCTCCTCAGCCTGCAGACGTCTCAGTCTCTCAGCTGCTTCTATTTCCAAATGCCTGGCCTCCAACTCAAGTCTCTTTAGCTCCAGATGGATTTGTAAGTCCTCTGCAGAAAGGTTGAGCTGTCCATTCTCTGAGGGTAGTACATCTCCACTGCCAGTCTGATTGTCCTCCCGGTTGCTGTTTTCTGATGCAGCTCTGACCAAAGCTCCAATCATGTCTGCCTTAGTCAGGTTTCCATGCACCAGTCCCCTAGCCTGGCACATTTCAGCCAGCTGGATCCTTGTCAGCTTTCCGTACTCCTCTGCTGACATGCTGCCTGCTCTCCCTGACTAACTAAGCTAACAAAAGAAATAAAACAATTGTGATCTCAACTCTGAGTATTCACTGTGTGGCTGATTTAGAGTACAAAACAACTTCAGTGATCACTGTACACAAGCTACAGGAATTCACTCTACCCACACCACTACAAGCCAATTAGTATTTGTCAACCAATTAATATGTGGTGTGGATATCCCACCACTGCCAAACAATTAATATGTGATGCCCGTGCACTAGCTCAGCAATCAAGGAGTCTCAATCCTCACCACTAACACCAGTGAGGGGTGTCCTTGTAGGGAAAGGATAATAAATACACACACAGTAATGTAAAATTTCCCTTAAGAGCACACAGAGATCACAGTCAGTCTGGGGCTGGTTTCTCCCTTTCTCTCCAGGTCCCTAGTAAGACTCTATACTGGCACAGCTATATCCAGATTTCAGCCTAGTGGGCAAGCTAAAACCTCTGTCCAACCAGTGCTTTGTGTCCCTGCCCAAGTAGCTGATACACGCACACACACACACACACACACACTTTGAGATATGAGTTATATACAACCACACAGACACTCCTGGGGAAGGCTGGCATAGGTTCTCCAGCTGTGCGCCTTTTCTGGCCAGTCTAAAAGGTAGTACCAGCTGCCACCACCCACTAATATCAAGCTACTCAGAGGCCCTTCTGAAAGGGTGTCCAATTATTACTGTGCAATATTATTATCCAAATGGTAAGTGTGACTGAATAGTCAAGGCTTATTAGAGCGACTTGGTAAAGTATCACTATATAGATGCAATGTACTCTAGAGCTTAAATTAACTCTACATAAAACAGCCATAGTTGAAAGGTTTAAAAATATTTAATAATAAATAATAAAAACACAAGACAATACTTCTTACTACACAGTGCTAGTCAAGAGTTCAGAGATCACAGAGAAATACTTAAAATAATACCATAGAAAACTTCTGATACACAAAAACAAACTAGTCTAATCTTCCTATTTCCTAGCTATATCTAAGAGAAAACACACTTCTAAATAACTTACATATAGAGTAAGACAGTGCTGGCGATTCATAGATTAGTACTAAGCTAACTGCCCTTGTGGGCCATTTTAAGCCTAGCCAATTATCCCTTGTGAGACTCAAACCCTGCACCTTGTGTTTGTAAGGCAAACATCTTAACCATTAGGCCACCCTCCCAACTCAAATCTAAACGTTCCCTTGGAGAGAATCAAACCCTCTACCTCTTGCCTGTGAGTTTAACACCTTAACCCTTACACCAATGATGTTGGATGTTCAAGCCAAATGCTCTGAGCTCTTGGATTCTCTCTCTTTAAATTGATAACACATAGCTGCTTCACATGACATCATTCTTCACACTTCTCTGGTGTTCCCAGGCTAACATAAACTACATTTACATTCTTTACACCTGGTCAGAAACCAGAGCAATACAGGACATTTATACGTGCAAATTGTTGCCATTAACTCTGGCCTCAAAACAATAGGCAGAATTCCTTCATCCAGACATATCGACTCCGAATTCTTGACATCAAAGACAGTCATAAAATGCTTGACTTTGATTTCTTACAGCAAAATGCACTGTTGCTACATTTTTGCAGTTCAATATCCAATGCAGTCTTTTCACATTTAAGTGAACAAGCCTGTGGCTTACATTAATATTTGCAAACGACAGAATTATATACAAAAATATATCCGGCTAGGCTGGCAGCCTTCACCTATCTTCACAAGGGGGTTCCTTCTCTGAGTCCTCTTGTGATTGAATCTGTGGTGATCTAGGCACTGGTGGAGGGCTATATATCCCTTCCTTTTGCTGATCCTGCTGCAGCTGCTTCCACAGGATCATATTGTGTAGCATGGCACATACTGTGAGCATACCTGCATTTGTTGCTGGAGAGTACTGCAGGGCTCCACCAGATATATCGAGGCACCGGAACCTTGACTACAGAAGCCCAAACACATGCTCTGTGATGTTTCTAGTTTGTACATGTGCCTCATTATGGTGTTCCTCTGTGGGTGTGTGTGCATTTTTGATGGGTGTCATCATCCACTGTTCCAGTGCGTAGCCAGCATCACCCAGTAAATGGACATGTGGGATGTCCCCCTAGCAAAGATCTGGTACAGCTGTGATGCATGCAAGATATGGGAGTCAGGATAACTGCCAGGGCTGCTAGCACAAACATTCATGGAAATGCCCTAGGCATTGCACATGACCTGGCAGTTAATGGGGTGGTACCCCTTGGGGTTGACGAGATTCTACTCTCCTTAGCGTGTGGTGACTCAATATGTATATGAGTGCAGTCTATGGCACCCAGTACCTCAGGGTAGTTTGCTACACCTCAGGGTAGTGTGCTACATGATAGAAGTGTTGCAAATTGTTAACCCTCACCTCAGGAGTGGGGAAAAGAAATGTGCTCACTGGCATGTGGTAGCATGGCATCCAGGAACTGGTGGAATATGCTGGATGCTGATGCCTATGTGACCCCTATCATGTCACCAGGTGGTCTTTGTAAATTGCCTGTAGCTAGTATCCTAAGGGCTACACATAACTTTGTTTCCACTAGGATGGGTTTCTCTCTCTTGGCTCTTGGTCTGAGTTTAGGGTGGCAGAGCTCAGTGAGTTCTTTAAGTATGTGCTTGTCCACCCTGTAGCAGTCTACAATCTCCATCTCATGTAGCTCCTGGAAGGTTACCCTGAGTCTGAACACTCTTCTCCTTCTCAGTCTAGGCCTATTGTCAGCAGCACCAGCAGTATTGACTTCAGCATCTAGCATATAAGGATGTAGCAGACCTGCAGCAGCCCCTAGCATTCTGTCAGTTAAAATTCCCAAGTCTGTACTCCAATGGTCTAGAGTATTGGGGAAACATCAGATTGTAGGGTGTATGCATACTTTAGAGAGCTCTGCTGTAGGTGCAGAATGTATGATTGTCTAACTATGATGCATTCCGCCTACCTAGTATATAATTAACAATTTAATGGCCCTAGTTTAAGCTAAACAGGGATTAAGACTGATTATTATGTCATTGGCCTGTGTAGATACACACAGCATTGCAGTGTGCCGTGCAAATGTGCCCCCCCCATAGGTAAACAAAGCTTAGAAGTTAGTGCACACATTGCTCTGAACGGACATGCTCAGCATGGTGGTGCACTATGCAAACAGGCACAGCTAAGCTGAAATGAGCTTAGAAATCATTGGACACACCCTACCCTGATGTCAGCTACCTCCTGTGTACACACCAACATGGGTTTCTGCCTACATGAAGGGGATATGCGAACACGATTACCCCTTTATGCTATTCAGCAACTCCACCTTATTTGCATAGGATACATGCTCACAACCTGGAAGCTACATGCTTCATAGCCCTACCACATTAGCAACAGCACCAATGCACCATTGTAGATACTCCATACAAGGTCCTGTAATACATTTCTGTTACATAATATTATTATTATTTTTTTTTTATAAAGCATGTTTGCTCACTACAGTGTACCATGCAAACTTGCCCAGATTATTAAAAAAAATAATTTAACTTATTTCCTTTAAGTTTTCAGACACACTGGAATTTAGTTTTGCTCATATCTGTATGTGCTATACCATTTCTGTCCCTGTAGCTACATTTTTACAGCCCCATTTATCTGTCTACACACTTGTACAGGGACATTTTTCCATGTACATTGCAGACACAGAGTCTGAAGAGCTGCCTATTTGCTTGGTGGATTGCTCTACCTGACTCATTTGTGTGAGATTCAACTGCTTATGAGATGATTTGCATGCCGCAGAACTTCCCGTGTCGGTGCGTGCATGTGTGCCACTCATCAGTGCTTAATGAATCTGAAACCTGCTTACTTTCATGTAAGCAGTGTAGCATGATGCCTACATGGTAAAAAAAAAAAAAAACATGTAGGCTTTATTAAATTTCCCCCAATATTTTAATTGAGTAAATATCTAACTAAACTGATGTTGTTACTCACAATGAAACAGTTTAATAACATGCATTTTAGTAAATACTTAACACTGAATTCAGAACATGGTTTTATGACTATTCTTGATTAAATACAGATTTGTTTGCTCCTTTTTGGTTTTCTGCAGCTGACTGTCAACTACTTTCAGGGTCTGTCTTGTCCACAGGGTCAACCAAGCTTCACTAGCACAGACTAACTCTATGCAGAGACTAACTCTATGCCTGGTGAAGAAAACAAGATAAGGAGGGTTTTCTCCTCTTCCAGCCCTTGCACCATCCATTAATACCCTGTGGTGGGATGTACAACAGATGTCAGCACTGTTCTCCTCCTCATGTCTGCAAGGAACTAACATCAGTAGGATGCCCCATCACCCCACAGGGACCGCTGCACAGTTATTTCCCTCTATGTTTTTTCTTGGTATTAAGTATCTGGTATTGTACCACTTGAGAGGGGCTCTACAGTTTATCTTGGTGTAAGTGTCTAGTATTGTACCACTAGGGAGGAGCTCTATGATTTATCTTGATGTAAGTGTCTGGTATTGTACCACTTGGGAGGGGCTCTACAGCTTATCTTCGTGTAAGTGTCTAGTACTGTACCACTAGGGAGGAGCTCTATGATTTATCTTGATGTAAGTGTCTGGTATTGTACCACTTGGGAGGGGCTCTACAGCTTATCTTTGTGTAAGTGTCTACTATGACTAAAACCTATACCTTAAAACCCAAAATCTACTTCTTATTTACAGCCACTGACCTATTTCTCCTTCCTATCTTTATAAAAAAAAAAAAAAAAAAAAAAAAAAAAAAGGTGTTTTTTTTTTTTATTTATAAATTATTCTTTCCACATGGAATACCACTAGATGTATTTACATAACTGCTAAGTTCCTCTTAATCTCCTTTATCCTCTTATTACTGTACATTATGCTAGTATTCTCACAGAATGTCACTTGTAACAATATTTTTGTCACAACGTTTTAACAGTTTATGTTATAAGTACACTTTATAACTATGTCTCCAGTTATAATGCTTTCTTTTACTCTGTTATTTTCATGTATTTCTTTAATGTAAATTCATTTTAAACTTTGGAGCTTATCTCCCCGGGCATCTACTGAAAATGGATATATATCCAGCTAGACTAGCCCAGTCAACAAATGTAAAATAAAAAATAATAAATAAATAGTATTGTACCACTAGGGAGGAGCTCTATGATTTATCTTGATGTAAGTGTCTGGTATTGTACCACTTGGGAGGGGCTCTACAGCTTATCTTGGTGTACGTGTCTAGTATTGTACCACTAGGGAGGAGCTCTATGATTTATCTTGATGCAAGTGTCTGGTATTGTACCACTTGGGAGGGGCTCTACAGCTTATCTTCGTGTAAGTGTCTAGTATTGTACCACTAGGGAGGAGCTCTATTATTTATCTTGATGCAAGTGTCTGGTATTGTACCACTTGGGAGGGGCTCTACAGCTTATCTTCGTGTAAGTGTCTAGTATTGTACCACTAGGGAGGAGCTCTATTATTTATCTTGATGCAAGTGTCTGGTATTGTACAACTTGGGAGGGGCTCTACAGCTTATCTTCGTGTAAGTGTCTAGTATTGTACCACTAGGGAGGAGCTCTATTATTTATCTTGATGCAAGTGTCTGGTATTGTACCACTTGGGAGGGGCTCTACAGCTTATCTTCGTGTAAGTGTCTAGTATTGTACCACTAGGGAGGAGCTCTATGATTTATCTTGATGTAAGTGTCTGGTATTGTACCACTTGGGAGGGGCTCTACAGCTTATCTTGGTGTAAGTGTCTAGTATTGTACCACTAGGGAGGAGCTCTATTATTTATCTTGATGCAAGTGTCTGGTATTGTACCACTTGGGAGGGGCTCTACAGCTTATCTTGGTGTAAGTGTCTAGTATTGTACCACTAGGGAGGAGCTCTATTATTTATCTTGATGTAAGTGTCTGGTATTGTACCACTTGGGAGGGGCTCTACAGCTTATCTTGGTGTACGTGTCTAGTATTGTACCACTAGGGAGGAGCTCTATGATTTATCTTGATGTAAGTGTCTGGTATTGTACCACTTGGGAGGGGCTCTACAGCTTATCTTGGTGTACGTGTCTAGTATTGTACCACTAGGGAGGAGCTCTATGATTTATCTTGATGTAAGTGTCTGGTATTGTACCACTTGGGAGGGGCTCTACAACTTATCTTGGTGTAAGTGTCTATTATTGTACCACTAGGGAGGAGCTCTATGATTTATCTTGATGTAAGTGTCTGGTATTGTACCACTTGGGAGGGGCTCTACAGCTTATCTTGGTGTACGTGTCTAGTATTGTACCACTAGGGAGGAGCTCTATGATTTATCTTGATGTAAGTGCCTGGTATTGTACCACTTGGAAAGGGCTCTACAGCTTATCTTGGTGTACGTGTCTAGTATTGTACCACTAGGGAGGAGCTCTATGATTTATCTTGATGTAAGTGTCTGGTATTGTACCAGTTGGGAGGGGCTCTACAGCTTATCTTGGTGTACGTGTCTGGTATTGTACCACTAGGGAGGAGCTCTATGATTTATCTTGATGTAAGTGTGTGTCTGGTATTGTACCACTTGGGAGGGGCTCTACAGCTTATCTTGGTGTACGTGTCTAGTATTGTACCACTAGGGAGGAGCTATATGATTTATCTTGATGAAAGTGTCTGCATTGTACCACTTGGGAGGGGCTCTACAGCTTATCTTGGTGTACGTGTCTAGTATTGTACCACTAGGGAGGAGCTCTATGATTTATCTTGATGCAAGTGTCTGGTATTGTACCACTTGGGAGGGGCTCTACAGCTTATCTTGGTGTACGTGTCTAGTATTGTTTCACTAGAGAGGGACTGTATGGTTTATCCTGCTTTATGTGTCTGGTATTATACAACTAGGGAGGAGCTCTACAGTTTATCTTGGTTTAAGTGTCCACCTAGTATTTTTTTTTCTAAGTTCTTACATCAATTATTTCAAAGCCTGTTCATCTCATGTTGTACCATGTTGTATCTTGTTTATGTGGGAAACTTCAAATCCTCCAATGAAAGTACTTTCCTGTAATTACAATAGATTAGTAAAGAATCACACTTCTTAATGAAAGTTCAATCGTTTTTTTGATCACTTCACAAAGCAGCAGTCACAAGAAACAGAAATGTAAAGCATGTGCAATAAAAACAAAACAAACAGAAAAGCTTTTTTTAGAAGAAGGAAAGCCCTCCTCTACCCACATGCACGTGTGTGTGTGTGTGTGTGTGTGTGTGTGTGTGTGTGTGTGTGTGTGTGTGTGTGTGTGTGGAGGGGGAGGGGCTGTACCTCTTACACTCCCTGCAACTTACATATACTTCTATGTCTTGAGGAAAAGGAAAATCCCCAAAATAGTACAATCTCAATCACTACTGTTAAACTTCCAGGGTGACACACTATTGACTGACTGATGATAAGCATGTCAGTAATTACTGTAGTAGTAGTATTAAGCCTGATGCCTAAAAACAATGACAGCTCCTTGCTCGCTTGCTGCATTACTCATTTAGTTTCCTCAGCTAAATAATGTTCCACCTGCACACAATATCCAGTGCATTACACTTGCTTTGTATCTCTAAAAAGTGTACAGTTTAAGTTGTAGAATGCACATACTGCGTTTAAGACTGAAATCACACCAATATTATCTATCGATTTTTAACAGCTTTTTTACTTTACTCTGAAGAGACCTGAAACCTGCACATTTCTGCTCAGCTGAGTGTCTTATAAATGTTACACTCTGCCAATTTACAAAGGCCATTCCTAACTTCAAATAATAATGACCAGGATTCAGGAATGTCTACACTTTGCACTAAGCTTGTGAGCATGAAGAACAGAGATGAGAATGCTGTTTGGGATTCATTAAACAACCATGCATATCACATTAGGCAGCAAAATAATTGTAAGCAGAAAATATACAAATGGAGGAATAAGTAAGTGGTGGAGTAATTCAGGAATGTATAAATTCAGGGGTACACGCCATACTCCCTTTTGGCTTCAGTTCCAATACTCTTTTTAATACAAGTACAAAGATACTTAGAAAATGTTAAGGTTTGGTACTGCTGTCATTCATAGATAATCTTCATGTGAACAGCATTTAATGCAAGGTGTGGAGCCCCACATAAAGCAATAACAGATGTAAGTGCAAGTAAGATAGATTGAAAGATCGATATATGAATCAAGACCAAACAAAGGCTATGCCTGCTATGCCCATGCCAGTTGCAGGTGATTGTGGAAACTTAATACCAGATGTGCCTAGATAAACAAAATAGAGACGGATAGAGGTATGATAAGCATTAGGCAGAAGATGACACATAAATGACAAGTAATTACAATTGCAAAAATTAATGTTAGAAAATATATATAGATAGATGGATAAATAGACAGAGAGATAGATATAGATATACATGAATGGCATATCTGGAGCATCAGCAGCAAATACCTTCCGGTTGTTGTCTTCCTCAACCCCAATACCGATCACTGCACTATGCAGCTCCTCTGAGCTGCCTGGAACCCTTGTAGTCGACAGGAACTCATTTAGGCAGGCATCATCAGTAAAAGCTTGTAAATAAGTAATCTGTATGAATACAGACATCTAACACATACCTGTAAAGTGTATGAATATACACATCTAACACATACCTGTAAAGTTTCCCCTCCAATAACAGAAATGAGTAAGTTGAAAGAAATCTGTTAATGTCCAGAATATATAACAGTATTAGAATGAAACAAGTAGATGCCATGATACTTTTAAAACAAAATAGCATTCTATATTCAGATGTCTGTTAACAATCCTAAGGACATGTGGCTAGAACACAACTTTTGTATGAAATATAAATCAACAAGCATTTTGCAATGGCAACTGTTAAAGATTACTTACGAAAGCAACTTTTTCAAATTGTAGACAGCACTCTGTAATAAAAATCAAAGACAACTAAAAAGCAATTTCCCCATCCCCAGCAACCAGATTTTTCAAGAACACAATCCTGTTAATGAGATAACAGTTGCTTATGTCAAGCATATACAATGACCTTACCAAAGAACATTTTCTGAAATGCCACTTTAATGTTATTACTTCTACTAAGTTTGAAGTATGTTCTCATTCAGATAAATGTTTCCCTAGACCCATGTGACATAAAATGAGGATTATTGCAATAGGAGGTGTTATACCTTCTATAAGAACACAAATGGGCAAAGTGCAGACATCACTTTCAAATTTCTAGGAAAACAATAATAAAATCATAACTGTAAGTAGTACTTGTAAAGAACATAACATACATTGACAGGACTTGTAATAAAGTTCTCCAAAAGAATGTAGTTGTTGCACTTTCAGTCAAACAGCAATATATTAAGCCGGTGAATCCAAATAATCTTCCCTGTTATGATACAAGGTTGAGTTTATATTGTGTAGATTAAACCCTCTTGACATGCTGAATATGTAAATTTGGTGCCTGTGTATTATCCTTCCTGACTCACTCAATCTGCTTGAAGTGCTAAGCAGTTAAAAATTGTGTACAGACATACACTATGCCATGCACATGCCTTAGCAGTATGCAGAACTGTGGCTATATCTAATGGCTTGCAAGGAAAACTCATTAGCAGTACTGCACTGGTAATTAAGTGTTTAACACTCCTGATTCTTTAATGCCCACTTAACAGAGGGTGTGTCAAAGAGAACAGTCTTACAGCAAAGTGTGTGTTTACTCTGAGTGACTTAGGAGGAAGCCATTATACCACATTTACAAAAAACATACTTAAGTTATATCCAGACATAAAACTAAAGCAAACAGAAAAGTTTAAAATAAATGTAAATTATAATGCATGTTATAAATGAATTAAATGTGGCTAATAGTCACAAACAAAAGGGAAGAATATGCTCTTGTATTTCATACATTGTAATGTGACATGCTTCAGTAGCATAACTTGTGCAAATATCCTATTCAGCCAGACTTCTATTGTGAAATGACTAAAGACAAATATGAGAACATGGATATATTACTCTCTAAATGTAACATTATAGGATGTTAAAGATGAGTAAATGTGCTCTACTTTCTCTACCTTATGATGTTTGTGTTGATGTGGTAAATACTGTTAATCTTTTTAATGTTCCATGCTAATGCCATGGCTTCATAGGCTTATAGGTTCATAGGAGGTTACTAGGCTAATGGCCATAGAGCTCTTACAAGCCTAGCCATATTTATCCTGAGTTAGCCAAATTGTTGGTGGTTAGATGAATGTAATTCGCAGATGTAAGAGTGTATGGTAGTTAATACCACCTTCTTCTGTCTAGTAGGGTCATGGGCAGTACCCCAGATGTGAATTTATGTGGTTCATATTTAGAGATGGTGATGTCTGTGCAAAAGTAGGTATCCTTAATGTCCACATTTTAATGGTATAAGACCAGAGAATTCAGAAAACATCACACAGAGACACGTTTGGTGTCAACTTTTGCACGACATTGCATGTCAGTGACTGCCAGGCATCACTAGCAGTGAACACAGATTGGCAGGTTTTTGAATCCAGCATAATATTGAAAATTATGAACATTAACATTTTTTATTACATATTACCCTGTGACATTATGTATACATATATTGTTCCACCAGCAGTATCCTCCTTGTTTCCTTTTTGAAGTATGTCACATAGATGTATATTATTATGTAGTGACTGTCATACAAGCAAATACAAGTGTGTCAGGAACAGTACATCATGTCTTAAACGTGTGAAGAGTCACATAATAGGAGCACAGTCTAAGTATGCAGCTGTATTATCCATATAATGAACACTTTACTGCAATGACCATGACTCATGAGTAGATAATGGCACAAAGAACTTTAACATGACTCACATTTGTTCTGAAATGGGACATTCTATGTCTCTATCTTATTTGTGCAAAGCTTGGCATGAAGCACCACAGACCACTGTTAATTCCTCTTATAAGTTAAAAACTCAAAAAATAATTACATATGTGCTAATACTTTGCCATCAGAGACACAAATAAGCTTGTTAGCAGTGCACTTCAGGAGGGGATTGTGAGAAAATAATGTCAATGGCTTGTATCATTTGTGCATGTTTAATGACTTGTAATCAACATATGATTGAGTTCATGGTCATGCTGTCTAAGCTCTACATAATGTAAACTGTGTTTGCTCTCCAATACACTGTACTTCCAAATAACTCACAATGGTGCGGGACCTTTGCACACATATTTATTTCTTTAAATACTGTTAAACAACTATTTAAATCTATTATTTCTGATTTTAGTTACCGAGGATTTTTTGTCTGTGACAAATAATGGCCTGTTGCTTTGGAACACTACCTGTTTTTCATGATTTTTGGGAATTATTGTGACTGTGCTCATCAACGATGTTTTAAGACCAATAGTTTCTGTTTTTTTTATTTACCTTTGGACACATTCATGCAGAGTGGTATTAAGAATTGTCCTTTCATATCTTTAGCATGTATATTTTGTATTTACATTGCACATCATACACACATTATAAAATATTCTAAATGGCACACTGACTAATGAAAATTTGGATTCAATGATTCTAAACAGTGCTGTCAGGAATGCTTGGATGTCACTCCACTGTTTCACAACTGTGATTATCATCCATCATTAACACTGTCAGTACACTATAACATGAAACAGCTTTATCTCACTCACCTTATCACAATGCCCACAAATGAAAGGATATGTATGTAATTACTTGGGATTAACACATTGCTGTTTTTTTCTGCTTGTCAAGATATATTCTTTTTCACACAAATGTGATGCACACTATCAGCTCTGCAACACACTGATGATGTCATCCTTTCAAATGTGCAGTATCTCACACTTAAAGTCAGTCTTCTCCTGGGTTGCTTGCAGTTGATACAATGTACTCTTGATTCTGTATTTAGACAGGTAAGTGTCTGAATCTACCAGTGTTTCAATAGTATGAGTATGTGTGCATCTCTAGTCCTAGGTAGGAATGGCTTCACCCACAGATCTGATGTGTACACTTCCGCTTTGGAGAAATGTTTGCACTGGGTGAGGACAGCGGATCAAATTCTTCCCCTTTTAATAGAAACAATTGTTCCACAACACATTGATGATGTCATGCCTTCAAATGTGCACTATCTCACTCTTGTGGTCAGACTTCTCTAGTGGTGTTGAGATACATAACATGTACACAAGACTAAATGAAAGGTAAAAAGTAAAAAAAATGCACCAAGATAACACACAGCAAAACGTTTAATCACAGCAAAGTACAAAGTGGTAAGCACTTTCACAACTGAAGTTGCTTCATCAGACACCACAGTAAAAAATACACAGGTTTAAATAGAAGCAGAAATGTGAATCTGGCATTCTCTAACTATTGTGAGTGTGTGTATTTCTATAGTCACAGGGATGAGTGAATTATGCAAACCATGTGGTTGTGTACACCACCACTCATAGACGATACTGCCAGGGAGAGACAACTCTTTCAGTTAGTTTTAAGCAACACATATGACTTCCAACACAGTGATGATATCATGACTTCAAATATGCTCTGTCTTACTGTTTCAGTCAGAGTTTTCCTGTGGTGCACGTGGCAGAAACAATATCCTCTAGCTTGTGTACTTAGATAGATAGGTGTTCAAAAACACCAGTGACTGCATCATATAACTGCATGTGACTCTAGATTTAGGGATTGATGACATCCAGCACACATCTAACATACAGAATTACAGTGAGAGAGGATTCCTACTTTATTTTAAGTCTCCTTTAGCCGAAACAGCTGCTTGGAGCCACAATGGTGATGCCATGCCTTTAAATACCTTCAGTCTCACACTTGTGGTAAGACTTTGCTGCTATGCAGACTGTGGGCTTACATAGACAGATGTTCAAATCCAGCCAAGGACAACCTAATGTGAATGCAGTGATATGAAACAGGGAAACATCCAACATTGAAGCAAAATCTTTCTCTCCCTTTTTAAGTCTAGCACACACTTTTCAAAACACACCAGCGATTTCATGCCACTCAAAAAGGTGTTTTCTAATCCTTATAGTGAGAGTTTTTCTGTTATGCATGAAGTTAATACTGATCTCTGTGGCATGTGCAGTTGCACAGGCATTGATTTAAATTTGGTCATGTTTCTATGCAAATCATTATTGACCAACAAGAGTGGCTTACTGATCAAAGAGGGATAGAGCTAACTCACAGTTGTTGAGCAGTAATATGGCTAAATGATTCTGATCCCTTAGAACAATTTTTAGTCTACACATGACCATCAAAAACCTTTTCTTAGTTCATACCTTGAAGTATGTCTTTTCTGACACCTAAACATTGCAATCTTCTGTGGCAGAAGCAGTTAATACAAAACTTTGCAAACTGTGGAATCTAGTAATATATGTCTGTCAGCTTACTGTGACAGACAGGGCTGGCTTTGCCCAGAAAATGCTGTTATAGTACAGCAATAAGGCCACATTGTTTTAGGGCTTAGACTCCATGTTAAGTAAGCCATAATCATTCCAAAATGATACTGATGTAATCTTTTCAAGTGTGTTTTTCATGACCCATCAGATACACTTCTCCCTGTGGAATCAGTGGTTAATACACATCTGACTTCTGACCCCAGGCATATGTTCGAGTCTGGCAATGTTTACCTGCTGAGTATGTCAGACAATGCTTACAGGCATAAATTGCTTCCCAAAAAATAATGTTCTATATTCCATGATGTAATAGAAATATTTACATATATCTTTTATTACTTCTTTTAAAGGCAAAAATGGCTTATTCAACAGTTCTTGATGTGTGCATTGATTTTTGTGCAGGTTAGTATATGTCATATGACTATGCCACTCATTTTGGAACTACTGACATCTCACAACTGTTAGAGTTAGAGAACTGTAAGTATGGATATCAGCACACTATTCTGTTCATATCCTGGTCAAAGTGACAGTTCTGTATTTGCATCACGTCCTTCTGTATTGCAGTACATAAATACACTGCATGTCTGAAGAGTGACCATTCATAGCATGCAGGCTGCTGCCACAAATGATTGTTTCCATAATTTATACTGCTATTAGAATGATTTTACACTTGTGGATGATTTTTGCCAGCAAGTCTTCATTTTTACGTGTGTACATTCAATAACAACTTCACTATTGCCTCCTTCATACTTATAACACAAGCAAAGGTTAAAATTCATTAAGATGTATGTATGTTCAAGCATTAGTTCATGTGTATGTAAATTTATGTAAATTATTTCCTTTGTTTACTTTCACACATGTATAACAATGTCAATGAAGTTTCATAACTGTGCACTACCTGCAGTATATGCAGTGCCCCCTACTATATCTATTTTTGGCAACTGTTATGTTTCCACTCAACTTTAAATATTTATAAATTCAATCACCTTTTTACACTATAGCCATGTCCCTCTCGTCTCCTTTGGTCAGCATTTCATTTTTTTATCATGTACATGTGTTCCTGAGTGGCCATGACTAATTCTATTGTGATCAATTATTTTAATTACTTGTATTTTTACTGTAAACTAAAGTAATTATACTTTCATCTTTAAGCTCCCCTGCTTCTTAATTTATGTACTTCAAGTTGCCATCACCTTGTATTGTGCTACCTGCTCACGTACTGGGTTTAAGCTCATTTACAACCTATTGTTAAACAGTGTCTTTAGTCTACTTCATGTCAACATGGCTTCTAGCAGGTGTTCTGGCCATGAACAGGTGCTGCTAGACATATGGGGTTGCTTAGATGCATGCATATCCAATGAGCTCTGGGAGTAATGTATAAAAGCTTGTTAATGAATCTCCAGGAATATTTCTCTATTGCTTCAAGGTATTCTTAAGAACTTTCAGGTCAAAGCTCTGTGATAGTCCTCACTTTCATTTTGCTTTCCATAGTCTAATAGCCTTTAGAGAAAATAAAGAAGAGAATTTCAAATATGGGCATGCCTCTCTGAGCATGTAAAATATATGTATTTTGCTATTTCATATAAAAATGACAGAGATATTAATTTTTCAAAGAGGAGAATAATATTTTGGTTTCTATTTCATAAGAACACATCAGTAATATGTTTCAGATAAATACTGAGTGCATTAGCTTGGAAAAATGCAAAATACACATTTTTGTTTTGTGAAATAAATGTCAAAAGCAGATCAGCCAATTGGTTATATAAAACTTAAAGTAGTAGCACCTACCGATAATGAATTATGGGGGGGGGGGGGTAAGCACAGGTCCAGTAGGGGAAAAATTCTGTATTCAGTAGAACTAAATGGAAATTATAATTATTTTGTATTGACAACTCAATAAAGAGGTATTAGGACTTTTATGCACTTATCATTCTGGTAAGATATTCATTATGAACCCAGAATGAAAACCAACTCTAATGTAAAATGTCAAACTCAGCAGTAAAGTCATATGAGCTAAAGCTGCTGGGGCTTGGCATAGTAAGATTATGTATGTTATTAGATAATAACAACAGGATATACAGCTACAAAACACACATAATACTGCAATTTTTATTTCAGGGAATCCAATTCAGCACACCTATGAGTTTGGCCCCAGAACTATAGCTGCTTCAAAGCACAGCATCATGGTTTTACAATGTTACAATTCAGGCAATATGTGTTTTGTCTTTTGACATGTCAAACAGTGTTATTTCTAATGTATTGACAACTCAAATTAATAAGTAAAATGTGCACTGAGCAGGAGTTCACCACAGCACCCAAAATGAATTATGAGTATAATGAGAAATGTCAGACTATAGCAATAAAGGCACATGAATTAAAGCCACTGTGGCCTGTCCTTCAGTGGCTGTATCTCTGTCATTCTTGGAGATTTCATTATTAAACTTTAAGGCAATAACTACAGGGTGTTCAGCTAAAAAGTAAAAATGTGTCTACAATTCTAACTTTAGTGTTTCTAGTGCAGCTGACTTCTAAATATGACCCACAGCCTAGCCACTTGAAAGCTTGGAATTGTAACCATAGTATATTACAACTGAAAAAAAAAATCTATTGATAATGATTGGATTTTACTTCTGACATAATGAGAACTTTGTACACATTTTCTGGACATTACATTTACCTATTTTTTGTGCAGAGCTGGAACAACTACCAGAGTGAAACCAAGCACAGTGCCAAACTATTACAACAAAAGCTTTCTGAAACATTGAATTTACTGGCTTCATATAACAGACCATCCCCAGGATTCAATAAAATCCATGTAGACTCTGTGTAGAACCTATATGGAATATACCCATGTACACAGCCACAGTTCCCCCTTGGCACCGTACCATACATATTAATTATGGTGCACTGCCAGGGGAGATCACAATAACACAGATATTGAATCCATGTAAGCAGTAGTGTAAAGGCTGTCCTGCAGTTATGTATCATCCAGGAAATTCCTGGACAGATGTTATGCACAGGATAAGAATCCTTGTAATGTACTCTGCTATTGTTTAAATATGTTTGAATTGTATTTACTTTTTAATGCTTGTTTGTACAGCGCGGTGCAGTGCTTAGCACTGCCGAGCTGCACTTACAAATACACAGCTGACACTTGCCAGACATCTAATAATAGAAAATGGATATAATTAATTTGTTTAAATTTTTTTTAATTCCCATTTGCATGGAGCAGCACTGTGCTTAGCAACTCGAACAGGCACCTTAGTAGAATATGTGAAGGTATACTGGTTCTGACACTATCTATGTCATTAAATAGATTGAGTCATGGCCTAAAGTGTAGTAGGTCCTGGATTCAAGTCCTGAATAGTCATACCTTTTTAAATTTAATGCCGTGAAAATGTGAGAGGTGACCTAAATGGTGGTTTAATACAAAAACAAAATTGTTACATTTGGAAAAGCTGTACAATTCTAAGCACCACTTAAACATAGGCAATGGCTATTCTTGTTTGCACATTTCTACGCTCGCTGAAACACAGTTGTGTGAGTTTGCATGATGCTCAGCTCCCCTAAAATAGTTTGTGCGATGATAAGCAATGCAGTGCTTTTTTGAAAGTTACAGTATGACAACTAAGGGTGGGAATGCAGCCTATATTAAGGCTAATAGGTGAGAATTCTACATCATTCACTGGAGTCCATAGTAGCCTGTGGATATGCCTGGTGTTGTTGGTGAGTGAGCATAGTTTTGTGTACAGAGGATGGGTGTGCAGTAGTCCAGAGTGTTTGTTGGACTCCTGGTGAGCAACTATGAACCCCGGATGCTGCAGGGTGATTACCAGGGCTCAGAAATGTAAAGCTGAAGCCTGGGATTGGTTAGCCAGTGATCTTACCAGTGCTACTGACATCCCCCGCACTATTGAGCAGTGTTGTCACCACTATGACAACCTGAAGCAGAGGAAGAGGGGAACCTTGGACACCTAGGTCCAACAAGTTTGGGCTGGGCCAACCCCACAGACATGCAAGTATGTTTGCTACTACTTTACTAATATACAAGCTGAATCCATGGAAAACTGGTATACATAATGATTTGCTACTCTTCCAACAGCTGCAGCTGAATGGGCTCACAATGTCCAGTGTCATGCAGGGCACCTGACCAAGATGAGATGTGAGTGTGGTAAGTAAGGAAAAATGTCTGATAAATGTAGTGCAATACCCACAGTAAGCTTCAGGGCTGTCTATTAGCCAGTTTTAGTCAAATACTGCTTTCTGTTCCTCCCACTAAAGGAACAAAGTATATAAGTAAGGTAGCTCATGTTCTGGGCAGATAGTAAGTGTATAAGTGACAGATTCTAAGGAACATTAACAATAAAGTTTAAAGCAGGTTTGTGCTTTGATAAGTAATGTGTTCAAATAACTGCAGTAGGGCTGTATTCCTTACATGTGTGTGTTCTAATCTGACACCAGGCAATGGTTAAATTAAATGCACATGTCTTCAGAAGTTACAGTTTGTGGGTTCTACTCCCATGCCAGCCCAATAAGACATGACCAGCTGTCTAGTATATTTAATGTACACAAACATACCTCTCAACTGTCATGATTTTTTTGTAATGTAATGACAACTGTCCAATCTGTCTGGTCTTTGATTAGCAGATAAATGATTACCTGGAATGCAGTTTATTTGCAAATCCATTTACAGAATACCTTGACAGAAATGTATGAGCCCAGCATGTGAAACAGTTCCCTGTAGTTGTGTACCTGCATTTGTTATTGCTTGGCCCATGCTAACAGGTTGAGAGATATGTACATGCAACATCATCTATACAAGAATCAGAGTCACACTGTACTCCCAACTGACACTGCACACCTGTAGAAGTATGTATTAGTAGTATGTGTAGTAATATCATCTGCAAGTTCACTAATAACATGTTTTCCTCTCTTTCCCCACCCCTTATCTTCCTTAATTTATTAATGTTATTTATTATTATGATTTGATATTAATATATTCTGTTAAACTAACTGCTATGTTGGCCTTATGGGTTATTTCATACTGGTTTACGGTTAACTTACTTACCATTATTTTACTTATTGTTCTGTTCCATATAATATACTTTAATATGTATTTTGATTAATCAATATTATCTTCCATTAGGTTAATACTAACATTTGATTGGATATTACTTCTCTTACCTTATGTTTATATTTAATTTACTACAGCAAGACAAGGTAGGCCGGTTCCAGGCAGTCCACCTACCTTGGCTTCCTGGGCCACAGACTTTTGGTGCCCTCACTCTGCCCCTGCAATAACTGTGGTGTCAGGTAGTTCCACCCAACAGGCTGGAGCTGGGCCCTCCTCTGGGAGCAGCAGTGGAGAGGGTGATTTTCACACCTGTGATGAAATACCAGGTATGGTGCACAGGTTGCTCCATCGAACTGTTGGAACTAGCTTGCGCTGGATGGAGAACATGCTTGCTACTTTGGTGGGGCAGCCTTGCCCCAAATGCCATTCTCCACCACTGGCACCACAGGAGCAGTGAAGGAGCAGTGCTGACAGTCCCATGGGTGAGAACTTGAGTTGCACTGCTACCTTATGGATGCTCCTGAGACTGGGATTCCACAACACCCTCCCCATCCAAGGTGCTCAACACCCTCTTGTGTCGCACATCAAACCTGTCTGCTGTCTTGTCTGTCTGCAAAAGCTTCCTTGCCTTCCCAACTTACATCCCCTACATGTACCAATGACCCTTCTCCAACATTCCACTCTCACCTTATAAAAAATAGGCACCTGTCCCCCCAAAAAATATATCATCCCATATATAGCTCTCCATTTCACACACTTTTTCCACTGGACACAAATAATTTGGTCCAACTGGGTTCACAACACAGTTAGGTTGTCATCACCCCTCTCTGGGAATGACACTCCAAATTAGCTAAAAGATCTGTTAAAATACACAGTTGTTGCCGATGAAGAAATGAATAGCCATGGTTCTTTCCTACACCCATTCTGCACATCCCTACCTGCATTTCATTATGTTTTCTCCCTGCTTGCACCCCTGTTTACCACTGTTCTATCTCCCCATTTTTCTTTTCTTTAAAGATTTTTTGCACGACAAAGTGCGGTGAGCAGCATTGGTTAACTATACTAAATAGTGTTGTACTGATATATGCTTTTGGAACAATATTAATCACATTCAAAATGTACACCTGTATCTTATTTTGAAGCCATGAGCCTTACCTGCAGAACAGTAGATCATCCTGCCAA
This sequence comes from Protopterus annectens, assembly GCF_019279795.1. Classification (NCBI taxonomy): domain Eukaryota; kingdom Metazoa; phylum Chordata; order Ceratodontiformes; family Protopteridae; genus Protopterus; species Protopterus annectens. The sequence continues at coordinate 1,538,269,585 of NC_056732.1, forward strand.
GCCACACAGTTGCTAATAAAGACAGGTGCTTTAAGCAAAGCATAGTAATGCTGTAGTTTCTCCATTAAGCATGTTTAAAATGCATGCCACATGGCAATGCACCACACAAATCATCTAAGAGATTCATACAAAAATAGTACTTCAATTAGCACTCTAGTACACAAATACATCACTATAAAGACTCGCACATAAGCTTAGACATAACTGAGGTATCTTATAGTAGTTAATCCTGCAGTTATTTCTACAACATGTAAGAAGACACTGGTAAATCATTAATGTAAAAGAAGATGTTAATCGGGAGTCTGTTATACAAATACAGCACTCTAAATCCATACCCATACTAATAGATGTAAGTACGGTATTTAACAGCAGATAACTGGAATGATAACTACAATGTGTAGGAATTCACCTGCCATAGCAGTTCTTCTGTAGCTCAGTCTGCAAAATGCATTGAAAACAATAACTTTTTGGTACACATGGTCCAGGGTTCAAGTACAGCTGCATCTACTAATGAAAATACATGTATACGATCATTAATACTATAAAGTATGATATCCTTGTCTGTCTCATCACCTATTTACTCACCCAAAGCAGTACAGTTGGAATACCTGCATCTATATTACAGAGGGCAGAGGGATACAGATAGGACCACTCTCATCCTACTCCTAGTGCAACAGGTAATGCAGTAGGTTGCACTCCTACTGGATGGAAGTGTGCACTGAAATTGTAACCCAGTAATATCACACTGCAGCCCACAATGTTTTTCTGATGATATCACAGACAACCACAGATGCACAAGTAGCATGCATATATGGTGTTCAAGCTAGACGTAAGAGTTGCCAGCACACACTCAACAGGGGAATACCATGGCATAACATGTGATCTGGCAGTTATCCACCTGCCTGACATCATGGTTAATGTACACCTACCTGTTTTGTAGGACACACTAAACATTTTGGCTTGCATTGTCTTACTGATACCACTGGCTGACACACTTACCTGACACCCATACCTGACTTCCCAGTGGAGTGGCTAAACTCAATTTGGTTCTACCTATAAAACAAGGCTGCCACAGGTCCCACGCTTACACTTACAGCTTTTTGACCCACAAAGTGTTCACTCGTTCTGCCTATGTCTATTACCTGCAGCATTACTTTCAGCTTCAGCATGTAGAACACATATCTGTATGTAAATAGTAGCTGCTACAGATATCCTTTCTGCCATAATGTAGGATCTGTCCTCCACTATTTTCAAACTCATCATAGAGAAAGGAGTTGTAATGTACATCAAGGCCTTATATCTTGTTCAGTGGTTGCATGGAATTGGGTGATTATAGGTTTATAGGTTCATAGGTGTGTACTAGGCTAATGGCCTTGGAGCCTTTACAAGCCTAGCCCATAGGATTACCCTGGCATCGTGCCACCCAACCTTAGTTCTCAGTGCGTCTGTCAAGTAGAGTCACTGGAGTGATCCCCAGGATGAATTTTCTATTTCCCATCCACTCATCAAGATTTCTCTTGAAGAGGGCCAGTGAGAAGCTCTGCTTTACATGTATGGGAAGTTTATTCCATAGCCTGGGCAGCCTCTGGGTTATGAGCCTGTCCTTCCAGCTTGTTCTGTTGATTGTGGTAATGAAGTTGAGGTCACTGGTGCATGTAGTGTGGAGGGATTTCTTTAGATGTAGCATTTCAAACAGAGCTGGGTTAGACATGGCTTTGTAAGTCAAGCAGAGATAGCCTCTAAGTAGGTGATATGAGATAGAGAATAGTTGGAGTTTTTTGAATCTGTCCATATAGGACAAGTGTTTAAGGCCTAGGATCCTCTTTGTGAAGTACTTTTGTGGCCTCTCCAGCTGTTGCAGGTGTCTAGTGAGATAAATGCCAAATGGGGCATTATACTCAATGACTGGCCTAATGAGGGAAGACTAGATGGAGACAATGACCTCTTTCTTCCTGGATGCAAAACCCTTAGTAATGAGATGTGCCACACAGAAGAACTTTCTGACCACAATGGCAATGTGGTGGTCAAAAGAGGGGTTGCTGTCAACCTCTGTTCCCAGATCTCTTATAATGTCTTCTGTGTTCAGTGGACAACCATTGATGTGGTAATTCATGGGAAATGTTTTTTTCCAAAAGAGGATGAAGATACATTTTTTGGAATTGAGCTTAAGGCCATGGTTCTGACACCACTCGTTGGTCTCAGTGAGGCCTTTCTGTAGGATGTCAACATCACGTGGGGAGTTAATTGTGGCACCCAACTTGCAATCATCTGTGAACTTTATCAGCCAGAATCCCTTCATGTTGGCCTGGACTTCTGAAAAGTAGATACCAAACAGGAGAGGACCCAGGACCAACCCTGTGAGACTCCACTCACGACTGGTCAGCAGTCTGACTTGGAGTCAGCTACTTTCACACTGTGGGTTCTATCTGTGAGCCAGTTTGCAACCCACCTAGTGATATAGGGGTTAATGCCTAGCTTAGTGAGTTTTTCTATGATTCCTGAGTGGGGGATGGTATCAAAGGCCTTGGCCAGATCAAGGTAGGCTGTATGAATCACCTTGCCTTCCCCCACAGCTCTGGTGACTGACTCAAAGAAGTTGACCAGGTTGAGCAGGCATAATCCACCCTTCTCAAAACCAAACTGTGTCAGATCCAGAGTTTGGAGATTCCCTATATCCTTGTTTATTAGGTCCATAATGATGCGTTCTATAGCTTTGCATATCAGACTCATCAGGCTAATGGGACAATAGCTCCCAGGGTCTGTAGTTGCTCCTCCTTTGTGGAGTGGGATGACTGTAGCAGTGTGCCATTTAGTAGCGACAAAGCTTGAGGTGAGGCTGTGACTGAACAGGCCACATAGGTGAGGTGCCAGTTCACTTTGTAGTTCATGTAGACACAGCCAGGGATATTGTCAGGTCCCATAGAAGCTGTATTCTTGGCCTTGGGCAGTCCTTTTTACCGTATGCAGCAGCAATACTGGGTGGCTGGCAATCTACTGGTATTGTGATTAGTCCCTTGGTGGGGGAGAGAGGGGTAAAGTTGAGACTGACTCTGTCGGCCAGTATATTGGCAATATCTGTTGGCTCAGTATAGTAGGCGCCATTGTGCAAAAGCTCCAAGCAAATCAGGGTATTGACTTGGAGATTCTTTACATAACTATAGAAGGCCTTGTGGTTGTCTTTACTATCTACTGCAATTCTGTTTTCATAGCTAATTTTAGAGGATTTGATGAGGGATCTCAACTTTTTGTTGAGGCTGATAAGGGAGTTTTTCCATTCTTGGGACTTAACCTTATTCCACATCAGTTTCCTCCTTCTGTTGTAGAGTTTATTTATAGCAGGAGACCACCAGATTGTCTTCCTTTTTTTGAAGGAAAGCGTCTTGGTTCTATTGGGTATGGCGAGATCCATGCATTTGTGTACATGTTTGTACAGGGCATTAGTGTATGATTTGGTGGTCAAGCAGCTGTTCTCCAATTCCATGGGTGCTGTGAAGTTAGCCACCTCTGTTTTTAGGAGCCCAAAGTTAGCTTTGGAGAAGTTTTTCATGGTGGTTACCTTTGCAGGGAGGGTGGGAGGGATGTGGATTTCCAAGGTAATTAGTTTGTGGTCAGATCTAACCAGGGAGGAGTTGACTATTGGTATAGAGCAAGGGTCACCCATGTTAGTAATGACCAGGTCAAGGAGGTTGCTACCTTTAGTAGGGGTAAGAACGAGCTGGTCCAGGGCATTGGAATTAATGAATTCCAGGAAATGTTGGGCAGGTGAATTGGTACATGAGTAGTATTCCCAGTTAATGGAGGGGTAGTTGAAGTTGCCCAATATGAGAGAGTTAGGTTGGACCCTGATATTCACTAGGGTGCTTAGGAACGTGAGGTGTGAGTTTTGGCACATGTTTGGGGACCTATAGCAGGCTACGACCTGAATCACTGTCTTACCCAATGTTAGCTGCACCTGAAGTATTTCTGATGCATTATAATGCAAAGCAGATATGCTGGCTGCAATTAGCAGTTCAGAATCACAGATTGGTTCTGAGGTAATCAATCCCTAATACAGAACCATGTTAAAAAGGCAAACAACTAGCTGGGGAAAACATTGTGTATGAGAGTTACCTTTCTTGGTCATCTTGTTGCCACAACATCTGTATATCAGTATCATTCACTAGAGGAGTACTGTACTCCACCAGGTATTTAACCATTTTGTTTCCAACATGATGCATATTTGTCCATGTACTTAGGGGGGAATGGTGATTACAGCAGTATGCCTTGCATGAAACTGTACTTCCAACATGTCATTAATCTGCAGATGGTTACACCTACAGGGAATTAGTGTACAGTATGGGTAGAATGCTCTCTCTTGCATAGGTATACAACTCTCCTGGGAATTTCATGTTAATAGAGGTGGCAATACTGCACTGCTATTGGTGTGGCACTGCTTGTTGTACATATTATAAGGTGAGGTTACACATATGGACCACAGTTTAATGGACTTTTATATTGGTTGGATGACCATACAACAGTATCTGTCATGGCACAAGCAGGGATAAATGAGTACTGTCACTATTCTACTCACATCCACAACCTTACTAGGTTTACATGGTGTCAAATGTGAGATGTGTAACCAAGCAGTGATTACTGGCAGTCATCTCTTATTGCTGTATCTTTACACACTATACCACTATGTATGTGATCCTGAAAATTGTTCCCTTTTTGTTGTCTTTCAGGAGATATGTATCCAAGATGCCGGGACCCTTTTACAGAGGCAGAAAATGAAGCTATCCTGGATGCCCTGCTTCAGCATCACCAACTGCTTGAGGTGGCTTCCCCTATTTTGAGTAGGTGGGTTCAATCAGTGAGCAAGTTTGCTACCCATCTGGCAACATACAGAGTGATGCATAGTTGAGAGAATGTATCTATTATACCTGAGTGGGGAGTAGTATCGAAGGCTTTGGCCAGTCAAGATATGCAGCATGCGCCATGTTCCCCTTGTCCATGGCTTTGAAGACTGTCTCAAAGAAGTTGACCAAATTTAACAGGCATGACCTCTGCTGACAAAACCAAACTGTGTAGGATCGAGTGTTTGGAGGTTGCCAATGTCCTTGTTAATGAGTTCCATGATATCCATCCCATGCCCTTGCATATCAGGCTAGTTAGGCTGATGAGTCTATAATTTGCTGGATCACTGGATGCTCCACCTTTGTGCAAAGGGATGACAGTGGCTGTCCTCCACGTGGCTGGGATAAAGCTGTTACTCAAGCTTTGGTTGAATAGGGCACCTAAAGGTGCTGCATGTCCTTCCCTGTGTTCATGTAGACTGCAGCCTGGTATGTTACTGGGTTCCATTACCTGGTATGTGATGTTAATAATACATGCTGGTGGAGGAGATATGTGCACCACACTGTCACAAACTGTTGAAAAAGGCCACCACCTGATGTCAAACAGTGTACCTCATTGGCCCTATTCAGATGCAATCTGTATGATTGAATGGATGACTGTAATGTCACCATGGGGCTTCTGCATGTGTCCCTTGTGGACAGGGGCAATATGTGCTGAGTGCAGATAAGGGTTAGAAAGTGACTAGAATTTTATTTCACCTATGTCCATTAGGCTACTACTGCTATTGGACTGCAGGACTACAGCCCCCCCTAGCTGTACAAAAACAAGAAAAAACAGAATAAAAAAAAAATTAACGAATCCCAGAACTCCGCACATGAATGCTCAGAACTCAAATCCAGATGGCTGTTTAACCAGTCTGGATTAGGAAAGAAGGCAGCAGTCTACAGATGCCCCAGAAGTCTATGCAGTTACAACTGCATAGACTGGAAGGGGATCGGACTGCAATGTCTGCAGTCTGTGCATTCTCAGAATGGAACTGGAGGCTGGACTTAGTGCACGCATGCATGCAATCAGAAACAGGAGCTCCTGCAATGGATTTCTGGCTTAAACAGACCAGCTGCTTTTGCATGGGAATGGGGCTTTATTTTTATGCAGGTACTGTCTCTCTCCCCAGTTAACTATAACTGGTGGCTAGAGAGCGGCTCAGGCTCAAACTGTGAACCTTGGTGCAGGTAACAAGAGCCTGAATTCCCTGCCCACCGCCACTTGTGAAAAGTGGTCAGATGTTTGCCTCATATTTTTGTTCTGTTCCTCATAAAATCTGTGATTTTCTGAATTTTAAATTCACTAAATAATGTCAGACATTTGAATTTCAGACTTCATATTCTTCAGAAAGTACATGGTAATACAAAATATTTGAAATTTGTCCCTATTTTGGGGCTGTATTCCCCCATTATTGGCTTAGTCCAGGTTTTTTTTGTGCTAAGAGGTTGAGAGCTATGGTGAGAACTGCATTTACTGAATATGTTTGGGGGCTGCATTCCCCCATTATTGGCTTTATCCAGGTGTTTTGTGCTAAGAGGTTGAGAGCTATGGTGAGAACTGCATTCACTAAATGATAGCCATTTCAGTTTCAGTCTTCCTGTCTTTCAAGAAACAACTGATTTGGCATAGTGGTATGCTGCTCTGACTGTAGTGCACAGGGGTCTGGGTTCAAGAGTTGGCAGTGAAATGTGTGGTGGTAGCACAGCATTTTATTCTAGCAACTTTCCAAGATTATGGAAGCAACGTTTAAAATGTGTCCCTGGTTTTGGGGCTTTTGTCCCCCCCAATAAATGTTGGCTTTTTCTAGATTTCTTGTGCTCATGTGCTGAAAAGTTGAGAGATACAGTTGAGTGTTGACTATATTTTACAAGGAGCTAAGAGCTTCAGGGGAAGAGAAGTTTAGTGCAGCTTATGCTGAGTCTGATTGCATAGCTAATAGCACAACAGGTAGTGTACTTGTTTTTGCTGCAGATGGCTGTGGGTTTTACTCCCACAGCATGTAGCTGCATTACTGTACTGTGTTGTTCTTTTAAATGGGGTGGATGCTGCATTCCTGAGAATGTCCTCTTTGGCAGAGATACCTAGTAACTATGAATCTGTTATCAGTTTGCCATCCATACCCTATTGCAATATAACTAGCTTATAATTTTTAATGTAACACGGGCAATATATTCCTCAAGGGCAATAGGCACTTTATTTGTAGATGAAACAATGAAATATAAAGTTGTTTGCTAGCAGCAACCTCTTCATTAGTTGCAGATCTCTTTAATGTGGAATTATTTAGATGACTTTTACTTCTGCAGAGATTTTGCATATTTACTGATACTGGTGGATAGTAGAATTTTGAGTAGACTTGTATGATGGAAATGTTCTGAACCGGGCAGTTTTGCCATTATTGGTGCATGCATTTTGTTTCATTGTTTACTGGCAAAATGTTCAAAACAATAAATTTAAAAAGCCTTCTAACAACTGTACTGTATTATACAATGAATATAATTTAATACAATCAGGAAGGTGTATCAAAGAACACATGTATCCACCTACAACTCCTACCTTTTCTATTAGGCAATCAACTACTTACCCCAACACAACATGGCTTCAGACTTGGGCATAGCACAACTACAGTCCTCCTTTCCTTTCTTGAAACCATCAACCATGCTCATGACTCCATCATTGTATTGACCCTCCTCCTAGATTTATCCAAAGCCTTTGATACAGTTTCACATAAACTTCTCCTATCCAAGCTATCCTATCTGAATCTTTCTTCATTCTTCCTCAGTTGGTTTTCCAGGTACCTTGCAAACTGCCAGCAAGCAGTCAAATGAAAAAATTCCACCTATTGCTTCCTTCATACTATCACAGGTGTCCTACAAGGTTCTATACTTGGCCCATTACTGTTCAATATCTTCATTAATGACTTCCATCACTGCATCCCTAAAGTTAAATTGGTCCAATACACCAATGATTCCACAATTATTTGTTCCGCCAAAACCCTTCCTACACTCATGAAACTAAGTCAAGGCGTTTTCTCCTGCACTGAGTCCTGGCTGCTTAATAATCACCTTGCTCTCAACTCTTCAAAAACTAAGATCATGTTATTTACCCCTTCTAAATCTTCCAAAATTGATAAGAACTCTATCAATAATGACCCAAAACTCAACCCCACTTGAAATAGCTCCACATCCTAAACTTCTAGCAGTACTCATTGATGACCAATTAAAATTTGACATCCACCTACAAACTAATATTAGGAAAACTCATCAAAAACTGGCCATGCTTTATCGCCACAATCATTATCTTACCTGTTCAACCAAACATGCCCTCTCTACTACCTATATCCTTCCCTCCCTTCTGTATGATGCCCCTCTCCTTACTAGTCTTCCATCCTCTCTAAAATCCATACTAGCTTCCTGCTATAATAAAATCACTAAGTTTGCTACTGGATCCAAATACTCCTCCCACCATTGCAAAGCTCTTCACTTCTTAAACTGGTTGGAACTCCCAAACTATCTTTCCCATATACAACTCTCTACTGCTTATAAACTCATCTCCCATCCTTCAAATTGTCCCTCATTCTCCTCCACCCTCCAAATACACCAGCCCAGCAGACTACTTAGGTCCAGCAACCAGAACCTCCTGGAAGTACACAAGCCCACACAAACTCCAGGAACACTTCTATTATCTTTCTCACTAGCAAAACTATGTAATTACCTTCCCCCATACATTCGTACTACCCATAATCTCTCCTCCTTAAGAACCTTCTCCACTCTCACCTCTCTTCCTGCTGAGAATGCTCCTGTTCCCATCCCACGTGATACACATTCTCTATTATTTCCCTATTTCTGCCCTATGGAACTATACTCTAGCTTGTGTTTCCTTTATCAACTACTGTTATTATTTGCCTATGACCTAAGAATACTCCATAATAACACTCCTCTCAAAGTTTTCCTCATCCACTTTGCTGTTGCCTTGTTTTGCCTTATCATAAATGTATAAATTTCAAACTTTTTGGCTGTTTATCGTGACATCATTTTAGATTTGTCTTATTGTTGATTTTATTGTAAACTGCATATTGACTTTCTGTTGATTTATATTGTACAACTGCATTTGAATATACTGTGATTTTTATTGACAACTGTATTTGGAGCTTTTCTCCCCAGGCCTCCATTGAAAACAGGCTCATTTTAGGTCCAACGGACTTTCCAGTAAACAAACTGCAAATAAATAAATAAATAAATATATGTTTCGTGTGCAAGGGGCCTATGATTTGAAAACAGCCAAAAGTTAATCTTTATCTCCACTGGCCAGATATATTTTCTTTGAATGTGGGTTTCAATGCTCTTTTAATCAATGTGAGTTTTAAGGGCAGATAATTTTTAATACTAAGTATGTTTTCATTGTGAGACTATATTGCTTTGTTTAGCAGATGTCTATTAGTGTTTGTGCTGTAAAATGTAAAATAAAGCTTTTAAATGAAATCCAAATCGTCACAGAAGTGGAGCAGTATGCAAATTACAGTGGTTATGGTAAATGGGGTGAAATAACCAAGTAATGGGACATTGGAATGGCTGCAGGAGGGAGGCCCCATTCAACCATGATTTTGTGAGAGGGGAACGGCGGCAAACTCAAAGACAGCCACGGCTGAACTATACCTCTCCATTGTCCAGATTTTCACAGAATTAATAGATTTTTGCTTCTTATTTTTGGTTTGTTCCTCATAAAATGTGTGGTTTTCTGGCAAATCATTTAGGAATGAAATCACTAAAGAATGACAGATATTGAGTTTCAGACGTCATACCCTTCAGAAAAATGCATGTTAAAGCAAGACCTGTTATTCTATCAACTATCTAAGTTTATACAAGAGTAATTTTTAGTACTGTCTGTATGTTCATAGGTTCATACTAGGCTATCTGCCCTAGGGCATTTATAAGCCTAGCCAGAGTGTGTTTGGCTTTCACCACCCATTTTAAATGAATTTTGCTATGCCCTTTTTATAGGTTCATAGGTTCATACTAGGCTATCTGCCCTAGGGCATTTATAAGCCTAGCCAGAGTTCCCCCAATATATTTGACCTTGTCCAGATTTCCTACGTTAAGAGGTTGAGAGAACGTGCAAATAAATTACTTTATAGAATTCAGTATAACCAAACCTCTCAACTGCCCCTGACTTTGGCTCAAAATGTTATTCTCCCTCTAATAATCCCTCTGCAAAATGGAAATTTTCGAATAAAATGTGAAGGGTTTACAATTAACAAGTAATTGTAGTGATCAGAGTTTTAGATTACTTTGATTTCAGAAATGCATATAGATTCTCTTATTTTGTCAGCAGCTCAACTTAATTATACTAATATTAAAAAAGTGTCCCTTCTTTGACAGGTTTCCAGCTGTATTGTGTGGCTATTTTATATTTTTGCATCACATTGTTGGTCTGTTTTTCATAAAATTGTGGTTTTCTGGCAAATTAGTGGCCAATTATTAAAGACTGAAGTTAGAAAATAATGACAGACATTTGAGTTTTAGATTTCATGCTCTGCAGAAAATTCATACTAATGCAAGACCTAGTATTCTGTTATCTTCCTAAGTTTATAAGAGCAATATTTAAAAATTGTCCTTATTTTTGGGCCTTTGTCCCACTTATGTTTATGGCTTTGTCCAGATTTCTTGCTCTGAGGTTGGGAGGTATGACAAATGTGTCACAGCCATTACAGTCAGCCAGAGACATTTCAAATTGTGACATACTTGTTGCACCCCACTCTCCCATGTAGTGACTCTGGATGTGCCCAAGCAAGGCAAGGAGCAGTTATGCAGTGTGAGTGAGCAGAGTATCCCCCCATCCAAGGTAGACACAAGTACTATAGTGGCTTTTCATCTGTCCTTGATTTTGCAGAATCTTCTGGTTTTCTGTCATATTTTTATACTGTTGATTTATGCTTATTATTCAGAAATGCATGTTGTTGCATTGTCTGTTGCTGTGTGTTTAAGTAGCAATGCTTTAATGACCATCAGGTAAGCTTGTCTGAGATTGTAAGATGCAAGCAAGCTTTTAATAAGCATACTGTTAAAGAATTATCAACATTGAATGCCTTTTTGTTGTTGCCATGCAGAGAATATTTACATAACTAGATAACGTATAAGCCTTAGATATTATTTGTAATAAAAGACAGGATTACAGTATTTTCAGAAGCTCATTAAATTTGTTGGAGACTTGCAGTCATCTTTACAGGCTTTACCTGTAAAC